>NC_134238.1:91456375-91781375 GCF_965152275.1 Natator depressus | reverse complement strand
TGTGGGGGGGAATGGGGGAACAGAAGGGGGAAGGAACCAAGATAGGGGATATAAATTTGGTGCAGTAAATATATGCACCTAAAGGCACAGAATTCCTTCTTCAAGGCCTGCTGTTACTCTCAGCCTTAATGGCTCAAATTTATCCATTGCAGTCAATGAAGTTACACCAGGGATGGTGATTTGGCTACCTAGTGCTGAAACTAGTTCCAATAGTTGATCATTCTTCTGATGTGCAGTACGTAGACTATATTTATCACACAATGTCAGCAGGATTCTTTTCAAGAGGTTGTGCAAAACTCCACACTGGAAAACGATTTCAGGGTACTGCAAACTCATTGGTACATTTAACTGCCTATGGAGCTGTGAGTTTTGGAAATAAAATACTAAAAAAAAAAAAAAGCTGATCCAAGTAACTGCAAGAAGCACAATCCGTATTCACGTTACTTACTCTAGCACCTATCACAATGTCTGTAGGTGCTCGTACAAATATTTTAAACTTACAAACCATGGCCTGGATCCTGTAAACACATATGTGCATGTTTAACCTTTTACATGTGAGCAGTTCCATTGACTTCAATGGGACTATTTACATACATAACATTAAGCACACAAGGAAGTGTTTGCAGGATCAGAGCCCAAGAATTCCTTTTTAAAAAAAAAATCCCAGCGCAAGCAATTTACCTTATGAAATCAATCCTGACCAAAAACACCCCCACCACAAATCAGCCAGGGGGGAAAAAAGCACAGGAGAGGGGGTTTCAGCAGAAAATTTCGACTTAGTCAAAATACTTAAAAAAATAATTGGTCTGAAAACCAAGTTTTAAAAAACGTTCAGATTTTTACTTTTGATTAAAAAACGTCCAATTTTTTCACAGAAAGCAGACACTTCTTTTTCCTGAAGTCAGTCAAAAAAACAGTTTTCCACTCAAAAAGTTTTGTTGGAAATTTTTTGGCCAGCTCTTAAAATGAACTTCATTCAGGATTTTCTCCACAACCATCAGCGGTAGAAACTTACTTTCTTAGAAAATGAAAGCTGACATTTTCTTGTAATCAACTGTGTCCAGGCACTGGGGTTTTAACTAGAACATCAAGTATCCTAGACTCGTTATAAGATCATGAGAGCTGGCAATACTAAATCCTGTGTATTGTTTAGAAAGGTCAAATTTTGTGCTAAGCCCTCCCAGTTACCACCATGCCTAAAAGCATGCAGTAGCATCTTGAGAACAATTAGATTAATTTATAAAGTATTTGGCTACTGTGAGCACGGCCTTATCATGCTATTGACAAGGCATCAACTCACAGCACTGCTTCAGCAAGAAAAGATAGTATACGCTTTGCAACATAAAGAGCAGCCAACTGTTATCAAAAAGCAGTCACCAACTTTTGTGCATATGTCAGAACAAAGCACAATTTAGATTTTAACTTTGAACAATGCAACTACCTATGTTACTATTCACCTTCCTTTTTCCCGACCTAGCCTCCAGCTACAAGATTTGTAATATGTATTGAATTCTTGAGAATCAGTTTTGCACTGGGCAGCTACCTAGAGCAACAATTAATGACACACCAACTTCTTGCTAAGACTATTTTAGTGTTACTTCGACACTTCCTATGTTAGATTAAATCCAAATCCCTAAAGTGACGCTATCCACTTACCTTGGCATCCAATATATAAACAGCCAAATCACTGTACTTTGGATATAAAATCCAAATGTTGGATCACTGAGTACAAATTTAATACACAACTGAGAATGTCACATCACCCACTGAGGTGCCTGGAATTGTTTATTTATTAGTGAAAAATTGGTGTTTATCAAACAGGATCTGCAGAATCAAAGAATCACTAGTTACAGAGCTTTTGGCCTAAAAATCCTACAGCCAAGAACAACAACAGTGGCAATCAGAGTAAAGGTCTTTGCAAGTCCTGTTTCACTGATTGGTTTAGTAACATCTTACTTATGAGAAGCACCAAGTACATTGTGCAATCAAAGCTTAAATATAGGCTTTAACTCATGCTTTATGGTGTTTTAATTCACAGAAAGCAAATGTATAACTAAATCTTGACAATCACTATATTCCCAAAGAAGGTGTCTTGGAAACAAATAAATAATGTAGTAAGTATAATTAGAGATGGGTAAATACTTCTTTAAAATGTCCAAAAATATTTACTCCAACTATTATTATTGCTGTGGCAACGAACAATCTCATCAGAGATTAGAACCCCATTCTGCTTAGCAATACATTCAAAAACACACATAAGGGCAGTCTAAAAATAAATATGTTCCCTTTAATCTATCTAGGTTTAGTTTCTGTGAACATTAATCCTATCAAGTTTTATGAATATGAACATTCATGAAAAGTGAATTTCAAAGTGACTCATGTATTTGCAGAAATTTTAAATTCACATCCATGAAGCACTTCTGGCACAAATATTCAATACCCCATTGCTTACTATCCAATCACAAATGATCATCACAGCTTGCACAGCAAACATCTAGAACTTAAAGTTCACAGTCATCCCATAGAGCTAAAAACATTTTAAAATATGATTTAATACTTCTGAAAATATGAAGAAGCCATAATTTGTAAGTATAATTTTGTGTTTGGACTTATTACTTATATATATTATTTATAATATGGTGGGACTTGGTAGCCTCAACTGAGATTGAGACCCCATCATTCATTTATACTGTACTTTGAATAAGTGTGTTAAATTCTCAAATCTTTATCTCTTTTCATTGCTTTGCATGTCATGGTGAATACTTTTAAAATTAGAAGCTAGCGTGCTCTGAAAGGTAACCTTGTTCAAATGGCACTGAGGCATCCTACATTCTTCTAGTTTATTTGTATGAATGGTTATCAGCGTCACTTTGAAAAAAAAAAGAGAAAATATTCAAATCACACTGTTTTGTTTATCAGATAGGAACTTGAAACCCTGAGCTGAAGCGTGAATGGGAACATGAAATCACCTTTGCTAAGAAACTGTGGTGTAAGGGCACCTTTGAGAATAATAGGGGATTTCTGAATTATTGCTGTAGTTGTTTTCTTGGAAATAATAATTCATACAATAATTTGCTTCTAAACTGCAAGAATGAATGAGATTATTAAGTGATAGGTAATGTATTGTGGTCTAGGTCTTCCCATCAAGTCGACAAGATATGAAAACAGGAAAAAGTTTATAGTTAATTTCAAAATACAGGTGTGATAGGCATCCTTCTCTCTAACATCTTCTAAAGAAAAAATCCCCAGCTAAGAGCTCCTTTGGGGTTTAAGCCCTTCTCTTCTTTCTCTCTTTCTAGGTGCTTAAAATTGCTTTGGAAGAGGTGGTTTTCATTATAGTTTCTCTTCACTTCTACAGTGACCATTTGACTAATGACCCTATTAAAGACAACTGAAAGTCCTCCATTGATTTCACTGGACACTGGATAGGGCTTTAAATTCCCAAAGGGAAATAGGCAACATTTGGCCAGCTAAGAACTACCCAGGCCTTTTTGCCCCTCCTCATTACTAAGCTCTCCAAGTCTCTTTAGCTTCCCTAAAGGGAACACTTCTGCATGATCGCCGAACTAGGTAAATTAATTCACCGAGTTGCTTCACTTTATCATTTCCAAATCTTAACCTAAACTTCCTTTTTGAAAGACCAGTTATTCTTTGTACTTTACGGACACCAATACAGTACCTTATTCCCTGATGGACCTGCTTGGTTGCTTATTTAAAAGTTTCCGTAGCCAGTGCTGATAAGCCCCCCCCCCCCCCCCCGGAAGAAAAAGGTATATACACCTCCTCGAAACACTCATCATAAGGACAGCTGTGACAAGTTTTTCTACTTAGAAAAGAAAATACTGAAGCAGAACCAAAATGTTTGTAGAGCTTGTTAAACACTAACACATTGGGCAAGTTTCACTCTTCTCTTACCTGGTAGGACTGATGCTGTAGGGGTCCTTTAATTATGTTCCTTTTGCTCCTGCTGCTTTTAAACCTCCAGGTCACAAAAGTTGGTAATCTGGGTTATGTATTGACAGTCACATCATCTAAGAGTGACTATCACAAAAAACGAGCTTAGTAAATAGAGTCAAACAACTGGTGAAGATTCCAGTTTTCAGTGGGTTCAAGAAAGGTAAAATATTGGGTGGTATTTTCCTGCACAATGGAGGAAAAAGAAAAGCAGTTTTCATGGAGAAAAAAAATACCCATGAGTGACCTCCACATTCTTCCTCTCTAACATAAATATTATACAATGTGTGGAACAGCTGGTGCTGTTAGGAAAGAATGTGGCTGAAGCTGCAGAGATCAAAGGTCATCCTCCATCTTGAAAAGCAGAAATTGGGACTGCATCCAATAAGAGGATCTGGTTGCTGCTGGGTTTTGTGTTTTTATGTAATAAAAATAAAATTAGTTGCTAATACAAACTCTCCATGCTTTAAAAAGCTGATGTCATACAGGCCTTAGGATTTATACTGTACAGAAGGCCTTGTCAAGGCAGATGAAAAGAAAATGAAGTCTGGGTTATCTAGCAGTGTATCCTGCCTCATCCTCTGGCTGCTAACATGCTCAGGACATGCAGGACTACTTCTGCCAAAAGCTACCAGCCCTGCTGGCCTCAGTAAGTTTCCTTTAAACTTTGGTTTAAATTCTCTGCTGGGAGTTAGTGGAATTATGCCAGCAATGAATGTGTCCCTTTGAGTCAACATTATTCCTGCTGTTATTGACAAAAGCAATACATTCTGGGCTTTAAAAGCAGCTGAAAACAGATGCAGGAGATCCATGTTGGCTGAAGACAAGTAAGCATTCAGGAAACGGATTGTGAAGGTCAAAGGTCAGGACAGAATGGTGTGATGGGTAAAGCAGAGGAGAGCTGGTATATATCTCATAAGAGAATGTCAATATTCCACAGTTTTCAGTGCATTGACAAAACTGCAAAGCCACAGTCTCTGAATGAGTTTGAAATTTAGCAGTCTTTCATTCTCCATTTGTCTTCACCATAAGAACCATATTATCTGAGGAAGAAAAGGGAAAGAGATATTTAAGATAAGAATGATTGCTAGATTTCTTGTGGCTATTCATCAAAAATGCAGCTGTAAAAACAGGCCGGGAAGCCACAGGTCCTTATTTGGAAATGGAAAAAAATCATAATACAACACAACCTGTCCTTAAATAACTAGGTGCCCCAAAACATTTTGGTGCCCCAAAACATTGAGTGGCTAAACTGGGAAAGGAGAATCCTTTGTTGCACAAAGTTCTCACATAGTGCAAGTTCTTATAAGGTTACTGCTGAATCACTTTATCTGGCTCCAAAACCCACCATGTGTAGTCTCTACAAGAAGTTATATTTTGAGGCGTAATCTATACTGATAAAAAAAATAAAAAGGTCACAAAGTGAAAATCTTGGAATCTTTCTTCCCTTCCTCATTTCTTCCTTTCTGTAGCAAAATCTTTACAAAAAAGATCTTGGAACATTTAAAAAGGTCCTGTGTTTGCCCAAGTTTTTCATTAATATCCATGAACTACTACTTTGATGCAGACTTAAAGTCTCTAAAAATAACAGCAAGAACAACCTTGACTAATGTGCTTGGCTAGATGGCATAGTATGTGGCTGACACAATCAGAAGCAGACACAGCATCAAAGGATTAGTTAACTGATGTCCCATTTCAAGAAGGAAAATGTTTTGGTTCCCAGCTAGAATAGATCCTCAGGGACACAGCAGACAAAACAAAAAACATACCGCTACAGGGGACGGAAATGCACGGAGGCGGGAAGGGAAATATAAACCTGGCAGACAAAAACACCACACAACTCAAATCAAATCACCTCAAGAAGCCATTCTGTGCCACTTCAAAAAATCAGAGCAACATAGTCACTGAAACTTTGTGTAAGATAGAACACAAAAGGCATATAGGTGCCAAATCAGAAACTTCTACTATGATGGCATCATCCAAACATGGTTGATTCCCTGCCTTTTTAGGTTAGGAAAGATCTTCATGCCTCTGTGTAAATAACAGAGAGAAGATTATCAAAACAAGTGCTGAGGTTGGCAACAAATGAGTTGTGATATTCTGAAACTATGGTGTGTTATAAATGACATCTTTACTAGAGATGAGCAATTGAATTTTGACAAAATAAAAAACTCAAAACAAACACTTTGGCAGGTCTGAAAAAGTTTAGGTAACTTTTTTGTGGTATTATTCTTCTTGTGAGATTATCATCTCACTGCTCTGCCAGATTCTTTCCAAGCAAAGTGCTAAAATAGAGCAAGAAGTTCCCTTCTCATGGTATCTGACACAGCAGAAACCATGAAAAGCTTGAAATCTCTTGAGATCACATGTGCTAGTAAGGGGCTGAGTGTCATATTATGCTACAGCTTTGTGTCATCATTTATAAAAGAGAAAGCCAGGGAAATACAAATGGACAAGAATGTGTGTGGGTTTTGTGTTTTGAAAAACTTCATTGGTTGGGGCTTTGGTATTGCAAATGGTTTGGAATCAGGTCCCATTTTAACTGAACACGCAAGATTTTAAGGGGTTCTGGTTTGATCACTGACTCCACTATTTGCCAAACTCTGTAGGATGTTGCCTTTGTGCTGATGAGGGCTACTTAAGTAGCCTGTAAGAGGTAGGTATAGAGGGAAGGTAAAGTCACAAAGTTTAAAATTTAGGAGAATTTATGAGAAAAAGAATCAGTCTCCAGGTGGAGCATCAATGCTTATGAATTATAGTGTGACCCTAGTTTTTTGAATGTTGATTTAGGGAAAGAAACAAAAATCCAATTGTAGTTCTAATACAATTGCAGCCACTGTACTACTGTACATCCTTCCCGTCTAATCTACACACAGATTCATCATACATTGTGCACATCTATTTTCCTCTGAACTTTCATTTATTGTGCCCATAACACATTCTCCACCAATAAGAAACACAACTATAACAGTCTTCAGTGTTTTAAAAGCATAAACTACCATACTTCTGTTTGCATTTTACTGTAGGACACTCATATCCCATTCAGAAAAGACCCCTTGATACATACATAGATAAAATAGAGGACACTGACAGCATTTTAAAGTCACTCAGTGAAAGCTCATTAGAGTCTTTCTTGATTACAGCTTGATTTGCCTGTCTCAAGAATTTGCCTGTCCCAAGTCACACAACTTTAACTTTTAACAATGCGAATGATGCCCATACTTCTTTGACAATTCACTCCTGCTACCCAGGTAACCTCTCTCACCTACCAGCAGATGGTTCAAAGAGTTTTAGAAGCTGGATGTAATTTTTGAAAAGCATGCTTTTTCCAATCAGTACTTTAGGGTTGATTACAGAGCATGAGAATCAGCATTGTGATAAATGTTAATGTGGATACTACAGCATACACTTATTTTTCACTGAATTGCAAAGTAGGTCCAATGGATTACAAAAGGTTACCTAAACCTCATATGAGCTGCTAAAGCACATGAGGGACCTGGCACCAGGCAGCCTGAACTACCACTTCTTCATTGTTACTATTTTTTTATTAAGCATTGTAATGAGTATATTTATTTTGCGTGTTGGAGCATGCCAAATCCCTATTTAGTTGGCACATTGTTCAGGTGTTTGAAAAGAAACAAAGTTTTAAACTGAAGAAAAGGAATTTGATAACTTACAAGTCATCATTACTGTCAAGGAATGTACACTACAGTTCACTGAATCTACATTTAGTTGTTCATGGTTCTCTTCCTCAGAAGATTGTAAAGAAGAAAGTTGGGCTGATCCAACCCCAGCCAAAGTAAGGAGAGATTACTTATCTCAAAGAATTCCAGTTACTGTATGAGGTGTCTCCCCCTGTGATTGTTCTACTTCAGGATGACAACCTTGACAGGCATGAGCATACGCCCATGCACACTTGATCAGAGAATTTCATCAGCAGTGTCCATGGGTCCAAGCCTGTACCTAGATATCCTCATGCTCCAGTATGTACGTATATGGGAGGGGCAGATCTGATGCCACTCTAGGTCCTTCTCAACCATGAAAGTCTAGCAAGACGACTCTAAGGCAGAGGTGAAGGAGGGCTTGTAGTGGATCACCCATTGGGACACACATCTCAAAGAACTCCAGTTACTGTACAAGGTAAGTAACCTCTCCTTCATTGAGTAGTGTCCCTACGGGAGCTCACTTCAGGAGATTTCTGAGCAATACCCCAATTACAGAGGAGGGTGCCAAGCAGGCAGATTCAGTACGGACAACAGAACAGTGTCACCAAAAGCAGGCACAATGACATAGTGCAGAGAAAATGTGTAGACTAATTAGACAGGTGGCAGGTCTGCAGATGTCTGAGACAGATATGTTTTGTAGTAAGGCCACATAGGTAGATTGAGCCCTGGTGGAAGGGGCAATTGGCCTTAGTGGGGGAAGAGGCCCTAAAGCTTCATAGCAGGTTAAAATGCATCCTGAAACTCAGCTGGGAAGAAACTGAATGACTGTTCATTTGTTCTGTGATCAAGATGAAATACCGAATGGAAGTTCTGAAATTACCTACATTTAGGTAAAATGTAGAGTCCTTCTTGCATCCATTTTATGGAGGCTCACTTCTCTCAGAGAATGAGGCTTGAGATTCACACACACACACACACACACACACACACAGGTAGGTGAATGTCCTGATTAATATGGAACGCTGAAAAAAACTTTAGGTAGGAAGCAAGGGTGTGAACGTAGCATTACTTTGTCATGATAGAAGACTGTGGACAATAGATGCACCATCAGGGCTTTTCACTCCCCCACCCTCCTGGCTGAGATGATGGTATGAGGGATGATGTCTTGGGGAACAAATAAAAGAGGGAACAGTGCCACAGGGGTTCAAATGGGGGTTTCCACAGCCCATTAAGGATGATAGTTGAAGTCCCATGGTAGAGTAAGTTCCTTGACAGAAAGAAAAGATGTTTGAACATGCTTTAATAAGCCTCAATGGTTGGGTGAGCAAAGACTGAAGCCTTCAATTGGATAAGGGGCTTTTGAAAAGCTGTGATGGTAGCCAGGTGAACCTTGATTGATCTCTGTGATAATCTTATGGTTTTTAAATTTAACGGGTAATTGGCAATGCGTGTCAGACAGAACTCAAGAGGAGATATAGATCAGTAGCTGCACTGAGCCTGGAAATGTTTCTAGTTATGCAGGTAACTTTTCCTTGCAGTAGGTTTTCTACTATTAAGCTATACTGTTTGTACCCTAGGGTGAGGGGGGAGAGAAGCAAATCTTGTTCTTTACCAGAGAGTCATACAGTAGGCAGGTCTTGAAGTGAATTGCTGAGAGGTTAGGGTAGGAGAAGGAACTGAAGTGGCAGCAGGTCCCCCACTTTTATACCCTCATCTCAGAGCACAAAGATACCTAGGGTGCTGTCGCAGACCTGAAAAGGCCTCTGACGAAAATCTCCAAGAGTGCACAGGTGCACACATATCTTAAAGTGAACACCCACAGGGACCCTACTCAAACTGCTGAGAGTCATTCTATTGACTTCACTGGGTCAGGCTCTTAGACCCTAGTTCAGGACAGCACAAAGCATGTATTTAAGTCTATCCCTGTTAAGTAAAGCACATTAGTACATGCAAAACTCACACATGGTACTTTGCTGCATTGCGATTTATGTGCAGAAATTTGCCATGGTTCTTAATCTTGAAATTTTAAAAAAAAGAGTAATGTTTACTGCACAAATGTGCACAGTCAGCTTTCACTCGTAGCACCACATGCACTCAAAAAAGACATTCTGCATTTCGATCAAGGTCCAGGACTCCAAGTGCCTTTCTAAACAAGAACAGATTCTGCACTCTTTTGGAGCTTTTGTTTTACAGATTACGTATCTGGTACAAATTATTCAAATCTCTTATAAATTTAGCTCACCGTAAGAGAACATCTATTGTTGTGGGTGGCCTGTTTCTGCACCCTAAGCAGGCACATCAGTACTCTGAGAATTGTTCTCTGACCTCTCTGTAAAGTGATGATTGCCAGCATTTTTAATGAAAAATTTCTTGCTAAAACCATTGTGAAAATGAAAGTTCCAGAGCACTGAGGCATCTTGGCTGATATTTTCATGTTGCTACTTGAAGTGCTGCCTTTTGAAGCAGTACTTTGGGATGATGCAACTGCAAATAGACCTGAATTACATGGGAACATTCATATACTTGGATGTGTCAGATACTGTATTTTAACAAGCACCCGTCCTTAATTGAAATTCAATTCCCCCACTGTCTAAAGATTTTGAAACTAATTAATTGCTCCTTCCACCTATGCCTACTTGAACTGCTTTACAGACCATCTTTAGAAATGCTACAATGAGAAAGAAGTAGCAGTACAAGCTGCAAGGAGAAACAGGAAGCCAGGCTAATTAGAATACATACATGCTGCATGTATTGCTCACAAAGTTAACCAGACTGCAACTAATTACCAGCCACTAGACATAGAAATGACAGCAAAATAGACTGTATAACAATAATACACCTTGAGGGCTTATCTTCCCGGCAAAGCTAATTTGAGTTATAACTCGGGTGCTGTCCCTAATTTGAGTCCCATCCACACACAAAAACCCTTGGAGTGTGGTGGTGCTTCTAACTTAAGCTCGTCAGGCCAAGAGAGGGTGTAGGCTAAAGAATGAATCATCACAACTCATGGGCTGCTTCCGCAACAACTCTGTAGCGTGGATGCAGGCTTGCGCCATTCAAGTACCAGTTGTCCCCCAGTGCCTTCCCACAGTTTCCCCACCCACGTACCCCATAAGAAGAGACAAGCTCTCACAGAGTTCACTGGGAAAGAATTCATAGAGTGGCTCCTCTAACTGAAGCACAACAAACTACGGGATACGCCCCGAGAAGTCTGAGTGCCACATACAAGTGAGTGACACATCAGCATGGACCCAGCAATTTGAGCATTATTTCGCAGGTCATGTCTACACATACAGCGCTGCAGCATGTAGGGTGAAGAGACCTCCTGTTGGCATAATAAAACCACCTCCGTGAGCAGCAGTAGTTGTGTTGGTAGGAGAAGCTTTCCCGCCAACATATCGCTGTCCACCTCGGCGCCTATGTCAGTGTAACTTATGTTGCTCCGGGGGTGGTTTATTCACACCCCTGAGCGACATAAGTTATGCTGCCATAGGCTGTAATGTAGACACAGCTCTTACTGAAAGTTAGTCTGCCTCAGGAGAAGGAAGTCCAGTCTAGATCATTGTAGAATTAACCTGAGTTAAGACATGGCCTGAGCAAAAGCTCAGAAAGTGTTGTCACTTTGCTGAATTGCAATCATAACCACTACTCAGCGGTTAACAGTCTACAATACTTAAGTCATCATTGCCAGCATACTTCTGGAGACTGTAAACTAAACAGGCTGGAATCCTGATATCCTTAAGTTATCAAGCCTG
Organism: Natator depressus; assembly: GCF_965152275.1. Lineage (NCBI taxonomy): Eukaryota > Metazoa > Chordata > Testudines > Cheloniidae > Natator > Natator depressus. Next base: position 91,770,001 of record NC_134238.1, on the reverse strand, counting down.
ATGAGGTATTCCCAGAGTGGGGCAGAGACCATACAGGACATGGCTGGGCAAAGCTTCACTACATCTGATCCTCTGCTGATGTAAGGTCTCCAAGACCCATAAATTAGAGCTGCTCCTGTGCATCTGTTACTTGTACGGGGACCCAGTGGCTCAGGAACAGGGAGCTGCAGCCTCCCTCGTCCCACACAGAGCTCTCTTACCCTCCCAAGCTCATGGTGGAAAAAATTAAACCTGATGTCTTTATTAGAAACCAAATGACAAACATTCCACAGAAAGTTTGTAAGTGATCAAGGTGCTCACCTGTCTAACCATCATGCAAAGTTAGTGTAAAACACTCTTCTCCTGATTTAGCAGTGTTTTGCGCCCACTTTGCAAAAGTGTAAACACCATAAGGTGCAAGACTAAGGAGCACCAGAATCTCTCAAAGTCTTGCTACTTTTATTTCCTCCTCCAGTCCCTCTCAAACCTTTGTCCAAACCCAAGGGGCTTTCCTTCCACTTTGTCGGCACCATGCACCGACTCAGGGCAGAGGAGTTAAAGGGAGGATAAAAAAACAGGAATCAAGGACAGGATCTGTGTCAGTGAAAGCATCTAACCAGCCTCATGACCAGTGCCTGCCCAAGGCATCCAGGGACAGTTCCTGATGCTCTGCTCTCCTCCCTTTCACCTCCCAGCAAAGGTGGAGAACTGAAATTAAATAGTTACTGAATACCAGATACCTACAGTAGCTTTGAATTAGGGTGATTTGGTTAGGCTTTGCTGACAGATGTGTTTCATCTAGGCAATGAGCTATAAACTCAGTAGAGTCTGTGAAAAATGTGGACAAAATAAACTGCCAGCTAATTGATTGAAAGATTCATCAAGAAATATGATTCAGAAGAGATAGGTTCAAGAAGAGCCATGATTGAATTTGTGCTGGCATTTTCATTCATTCATAATCTCCCAGAGGCAATATTCCTGGTGATAAATGACATCTGCATTAGGAATGAAACCAGAAGGCTACAATATTGGTTAGATGTGTTTAGAGAATTGCTTTTAGTTCTATGATTGGGGGTTATGAGAGCATGACAATGTTCTGGGATGGGAGGATCCATGCAACCCAGCTACTGTATAATACACCTGTCAATCCACTGGTCATTTGCACCCAATAATATATTTTCTTCCCTGTACTTGTCTAATACTTTTATAAAAAGGGTATGCTTCCTATAGGTTTTTGTGATGACTGGCTGAGTTCCTGTTGAACAGATTAATAGTGCTGGGAGGTATCCAAAGTGATAAAGGTATGCTCTCAGTTACACCTTCCATTGCCACCTTGGATGCCGAACCTGAGAGATCATGGACACAGGCAGATTCCTCACATTCAGGTGCCACACTGTAGCCAGCGGAGCTCTACGCAGGTTCAGAGGTTTGTCTGCATGGTGTGGGGTTTAGGATCAGGGCCTTGGGTAGTCCATTCTGTATGTGAATTACTAGATGGGGGGGGGGAATTAAACAGGTGTTCTGAGAGTTCATGTGCAATTTCCCCCACTCATTGCTATTTGTTTAGAGGATTTAACTCTCCCTCTACATATTTTGCTTTTGTGACATAGCAAGAGGGATTCCCCCCCCCATTGAGCCATATGCTAAATTAAACACTTAAAAAACAAAACCACTTCTAATGAAAGTTACAACAAGGAGAAGGTCTCTTGAGCTCTAGTCCCACCCCCACACTGGCTGGCTTTAACACCACCGTCCATTGTTTAGCACTTCAAAAATATTATTTGGGGCCAAATTCTGGTGCCTTTACTCACACTGAATAGTATCTTCCTCTACACATAGGCCCCATAGCACGCAGGGGTGGGAGAGGGAGGGCAGGGGATGGGATGGGGAAGAGAAGGGGATAGGGAAATGGGCAGGGGGGAGAAGCAGAAGCCCTATATGCAGTGTCCCCTCAGCAACAGCTGAGGCTTCCCCATTAAGCTGGCCCATCCCCCACCCCCAGCGCTGGCAGCCCAGTGGGTACCCCTGCCACAGATACCCCCTCCAGTATTCCCCAAATATCCCTCCCAATACACAGACACCCCTCCAACAACCCCCAAATACTCCTCTTCCCCCCAGCAGTGTCCTGTGTTTGGGAACTTGAAATATGGTAACCCTGGGTTCTCTCTGTTCTCATGACCGTGATTTCCCGAGCTGGCGGGAGTGAGTCCACCCTGCCAGCAGCCACCTACTCCCAGTGCCTGGGCTGGGCACCAGGCTCACTTGGCCAAGCTCAGAGCTCGGGCTGTGACACTGCAGGGCAGCTAAGGGGAGTGCACACAGGGAGTGTGAGGCGAGTGACCCAGTTGTAATGGCAGGTCCCTGTGCAGTGAGTGCTGTGACCGGGCTGCTGAGAGGCAAGTGCCCAAGAGCAATGAGCACTCCAGGGAGCACCTCGCGGAGCATCTCATGGCAACCAGATTCCATGGGCAGAGCCCGGCTCCAGGGGGTGTCGCTGGCTGGCACCCAGCTCCTTTGGGGCAGAGGCAAGAGCGTGTCCGGGGTGCAGCTCAGAGCTGTGCCACCCTCTCTGCTTGGGGAGCACCCAGCTGTGTGGAGGCGGCCTGACTCAGGGAGCAGGGAAGGGAGGGCTGCCGAGCAGGCAGCCAGTCAGCACCCCAGCTCCCACAATATGGAGAACCAGGGTCCCGAGCAAGTCAGGTGGCTCCCACCAACTTCCGATCTGCCAACTCCTGACCGGAGGCAATGGTTTTCAAACTATGGGCACATCCCCCTAAGGAGGCATTCCCCACAGAAAACCTCTGTGCTAAAGAAATCTTGGGGGGCATATGACCCCTGTGTGCTCCCCCACACGTTGCCTCTAGGACATGCAAATATGGGTTGGTCGCCCCAGGCACTAAAATGCTTAACTATGGCTCTGCTGATCACCATATTTGGGGTCGGGAAGGAATTTTCCCCCAGGTTAGATTGGCAGAGACTCTCGTGGGAGGTGTTCACCTTCTTCTACAGCACTGGTCACTTGCAGGTTTGTAGTAGTGTAAATGGTGGATTCTGTGTAACTTTAAGTCTTTAAATCACGACTGGAGGACTTCAGTAACTCAGCCAGAGGTTAGGGGGTCCATTTCAGGAGTGGGTGGGTGAGATTCTGGGGCCTGCAATGTGCAGGAGGTCAGACTAGATGATCATGATGGCCCCTTCTGGCCTTAAAGTCTATGTGATACACCTATCTGATGTCTCCTTATCATGTGAACTACAGCAGAGTTTGTTCAAAAAGAATATTGAATCATGTCTCCCTTAGATTTGTGCACTGTATGAGTCATAACATCACAGAGCTGCTGGACAGCCCTGATTAGACCAATCTGAAATCCAGTGATTTCAACATGATGGGCTAGCAATAGTATAAATGCTATGTGCCAGCTATGCATTTTGCACCACTTTAAGGACAATGATTTGACTAGTACCAGCACTTCAATATGACCAATCTGAGTCAGACTGCTGAGCATTTGAATGATGCTTCTGGGTCCTACACATCTTCAATCTCCTTTGCAGAAGATAGGAGACAGGGAATGGAGCAGAGTGTACATTATGACAGGGAATGGAGCAGAGCGTACATCTACTTAATTTATGACAAAAGCAAGCAAATCTCAGGTTAGAATTCAATAATTTACAAGGCTATGTCTAATTTAGGGAGATCCGCTGCTCTGCAATCCCAAAAAATGGATAGGTCATCAATCCTGAAATGGGAGCCAATATGAAGAAGTTCCAGATCAATGATTAGCCCAAGCTGAAAGCCAGTGTAAAATACAAAACCTGATGCTACACCACTGAAACCAAAGGGACCTTCAAACCTGTTTAAGGTTTGTCCATTTCTAAAGCACAATATGAAAGACCATTTGTCTAGACCACCTTTTAAGTTTGTTTGGATTAGGCTGTAGATTCATTTCTGAAGCAGAGGTAGGAATCTGAGCAAGATTTCAAAACACAGACATCAAGAGAGAAGTTCAAGGACTTACAAATAAATTACTTCAGTTTACCAAAAAAAGTATTATTCATAGTAAGGTAGTGTTTACAAACATGTGTCACACTTTCCACAGAAGACACAAAAAGTCACTGTGGGGATAAGTCTTTTTGATTGTTCTCCAGAGTCCCAGCTCTCATTTTTTAAATGAATGAAATATTTGTTACAATTGCAAAGAAAGCCCTCAAAATGTGACACTAGCATAACCAGTGCAGAGATACCAGCATAACCAGTGCAGAGACACCTTCCTGAATTTGCAAAATCTGAAATAGTAGCTCTGAAATGTGAACTGCCATGTTGGTTTCAATGGGTTCTAACTCGTGCCAATAATTGATGTTTTAAATATCTACAATGTTAACTGTTTCAGCACTTATCAGAGCATGCAAGAAAGGAGGGAAGTATATTATGAAGAGCTCCATCAGATGTGTGGATAGGGGGAGTGGAGTAAGCAAAAAACTGGCCCAGAGGGTCAGAAGATCTATAAATGAAGATGGCTAGACCTTTAACACCACATGGAGTTTTGGGGGGAATTGCAATTAGTTTCGTTTTCCTGGAGGGAGGGTCAATTTACTACCTTTCCTTTACATTTTTGAAAGTGATCCAGAGAGTTGAAGTGTAGAGGTTAGATTTCAGGGTAAGAACGACCTGTTCCAAATACCCAACTTTTTTGTTTGTTTACAGTTTCTTCTGAGCTATACCCGTATGACCTTATGTCAATTTTTTCCTGTCAAATAAACCTTTGTGGCACCTTACTGTGCCTCAAATGAAGATCTCCTTAACCACGTGCTACACTGTCTGTCAGATTGGTCAATACTACTAACAAGTCAAGAGCAGCTAGTTCTTCCATAATCTTTCCATAATCGTGCATCTGTATCCCCCATCATACTCTGATTTGCCAGAAGTAGTGGATTGGCCCAAGTTCAAGAGCTGTTCTTGAAGCAGAACCTCTTTTTAATCACATTTCGTACTGCTGAAGAGCCAATCCATGCATGTAAGTGAATGTTACCAGAGATTTTTAATCCAAATAAAAACCCCTTCAGTAAGAGAACCAAAAATCTACAGAAATACAAAGCAAGTAAGATGTACATCTCTGAAGCATCAAACTGCTCTCACCTCCACTTAGAATTATTTACTTTCATCAGACCCATGTTCACTGCTAAAGGTGATCCTGTGCTTCATCTGAAAGTTTTGAAAAAGCTTTCAAAGTTAAGAACCACTGCAGGCTAGTGACTGCAGTCATCTGACCTGGTGAAAGATCTTGGATTGCTTTATCCATGTGGCGAAAGACTGAAAGGATTGAAGCAGGAACAAGTCATATGAGATGTACATTGTAAAACACGGATTCCCAAATTTGTAGGGGTATTTTAATCAGAATACAAATAGAGATGGTTAATTATGTTTTATATTACATCATATGTGATTTATTGTACCTATCTACTAACAAGGAGGCATAACTGTATGCCGAGACAACATAGCATAACAGATTAGATTCACGACGCCCATAAACCTAAACGAAACAAAACCATTTTTAATGAAAGTTATGACAAAGAGAAGCACTACTCCCACTCCTGCCCTGGCCAGCTTTACCACCACCTTGTAATGTTTAGCACTTCTCCAGTGTTATTTGGGGCCAAATTCTAGTGTCCTTACTTGCACTGAATAGTATCTTCGTTCACACAATGCTAAAAACTGAGTCTTTGCTGGAACAAGCACTTAGCTGATCACTTCCTCCATGAAAGTTTCATATAAGCAAGTTATATTGATTAACACCAGCAAAGAAACTTCAGAGGAAGTGACAAAAATCAGAGGGTTTGAAAAGATTTTTTAGAAGCACATGCCTCACCCTCTTAAAGGGCAGTAATAGTTGCCACTCCTAGGTGTGTTTCCTTGGTTACCACTCGGCCTTTCTGCCTTAGCACACTATAGGCAAAATACCCCAGGGAACTGCCATTAGATGTTGCACCCACACATATACTCCCTACCACAGCTCTGGCCATGAACACCACCGTCTTCCCCTTAGGCTGTAAATCTTGTAAGAACAATTTCTTTTCTCACTGTAGATCAGCATGTTAACTTCTGGTTCTAACAGCAACCAGAACATGAACAGGAGTTCTGCGAATAGGAGAGGACGGAGGAATTGATTCATCTTTTCTGAACCGGTAAAAAGGATCCATTTGGGTTTATTTAACTGCAATAAAATGTCTCCACTGAAGATTATTTATACAGAATCTAAAGCGTAGGAGTCACTTTGTGGACAAATTGAAAAACAAGGCTCCTTCCTTGAAGGGTTTACAATCTAAATAGCTTAGAGGCTTGAGGCATAGAGGCTTGGTCAACACTTAAAAATTAGCTCTACCTAACTATGCTGCTCAGAGCCAGGAAAAATTTCACATCCTAAGTGCCATGGTTAGGTCAACTTAACTCCCAGTCTAGATGCATCTACGTCATCAGAATTCTTCCATCAACCTGGCTACAACCTCTCAGAGGTGAATTAACTACTTTGACTGAAAAATCGAACAACCCTTATGTAGATGTAGTGTATGCCTACATTATGGCGCTATAGCAGCAAAGCTGCTGCACTGTGGCCGTGCTGTTGTACCAGCTGTAGTGTCGCGATACCGATAGAGAGAGGATGGGAGGTGAGATGCAGAGAGAAAGGAATGACGTTAAGAACTGATCTTACTGGTGCAAAATGGGGACATGTTGTGATGATATTTTAGGAAACAGGATTTAGGAATTATAGGTGTCTCGGCAGAAGGCATTTGAAGGGAGAAATGAAAGAGACATGGTACAGTGGGTCAAGAAAAGGCGTTCCATGTGTAAGAGGTCTCATGGAAAGCAGAGGCAAGAGTGGATGATGGCCACAGAGGGAGAAGTAAGACAGGCTGTTTGGGTGAAGTAGAGGAGGTAAGGGGGAGCAAAAGGAAGTAAGAAGAGATAGGCAGGAACTAATCTGTGCAGGGCCTAGAATCCAAGGATGAGGGGCAGATTCATCCCTGTGCTGACACAGTTATGACTGCAAGAGCAGAGGGAGAGGCAGTTTCTCTTATTCAGGGGCTTCCAAGAGCCAGAACCCTAAGTTACAGCCCTACTTCAATGGTCCCTCTAGCCACTGCAGGGTCACCAAATCACCAACCCAGCTACACCACTTCCTGCTCCCTCCCTTCTTTAGCCCACCCTCAATATGTACACACTCTGCCTTCTCTCTGCACCCAGTCTGCAGGCCCTCTGTACCAGTACAAAGAGGCCATAGGGCAACAACGAATCAGGCACTAGGAGTTTAAATTAGATGCAGAAGGCCAAAGGGAGCCAATAAAGAGATTTGAAGAGGAGCCATCTTTTAAATGTGCAGCAACACTTGTCTGTTCAAAAAGTCAACCTCCTGCTGTTCACATTTGTATTTAATTTGAGAACAGTCAGTCGAAATTTGGAGCTCACAGACATTTGGTTCCCCCCAACCCACCACATGTTTCAGCTGGGAAAATTATTATCCAAAGTGATAGGGCCTTCTGCAGCTGAAGATCTTAAAAAAAAAAATGTTGCTGAGGAAGATACCTGTGGGAAACATGCGCATCTTTACAACATAGTCATGCCTGCTGCCATAGAATTCTGATCCCAATAGGCTACCATTGAAGAGCTTTTTCACGCATTATTTTAATATGATCTTCCAGATAACATGGTGAACTTCAGTGCTTAGAAAACTGGATGACTGATAGCACAGGGATTACTAGGGCCAAGTCATTTGTACAAGATTCACTCCCCCCTCTCCCCTAGTTGCAGCTTCTCAGCTGTTTTACTTCCACAAGCCTTTAGTGGAAGGGCCCCCAGACTTTATATCCATTCAGTCCTTGAATTCTTGATGGGATTGCCAACAAGTGGACCACGCCTAATGACAGTTTTAAAACCATGAGCAAATGTTCACCAAGTACAACATGAGTACCCTTTTACCTAGGTTTTTATGTGCATATATTTAAATTTATACTTCACTCCTAATACTTAATCAACAGGTTTGCCTGCCTGAACATACCCCCAGTTACGTCATCAGTTACAGTCTTTCTACCTCACTTTTGTTCTTAAAGATGTTCTTAAAAGGACTTTTTTTTTAAAAGGGGATCATGAACTTTTATGCTTTATTATTATTTTTATAGGAGACTTCAAGGGTGTGGTTGTGGGAGGAGAGGGGGTTAACTTAGATCCACCTTAAAAATATCAGAAACATCAGCTTTAGTCCTCACTTTTTCTGGAGGATCTCTGGGAAGTCTCGGGAATATTTTTGTGAACCCTGACACCTTAACTGTCCATTGCTGACTTTTTAATAAAGCTATCCACAATGTACATTAGTCATTAAAGTCAAATACAGTAGATGTTAATTTAAAACAAAAGTAGATGCACACAATCCAACTAAAAATTGCTTTGGTTCTTTCTTGCTTGCTTGCTGGGGGCTCAATCATGCATAGGCAATGCATTACTGGAGCAAACTGGAAAAGAGTCATGTTCTGCCAACTTGTCTCAAGGTCTATATCTAGCATTGCGTACTATCTCTGACATACCTATGCTAGCTGGTGCTTTGGGGACTGCAGAGCCAAGGCTCTACCCACTTCCTTCTCCAACAACTCCTCTATACTTGCACTGTCAGGTGATGGAAGCTGCTTTCCTCCCTGCACTGCTACCCACAACTCTTGTAGTTGCTACAAGGGAGTGATCACACTGTCCTGTCACACCGGCCAAGTCAAAATCTGGCCCTGAATTTTCACTCTATTGGTTCTTGTGATGTCACCATTCTGCTAGTTCTCTAGTGGTCAGAGCTGTATTTCTAATTTGTAAAATAAATGAATAAGAGAAAGGGGGAGGGAATAACCTAAACACCCACAACCTTCTGATCTTTCTACAGTGTAAAGAAGCAAAAATGGGCGCAAGCTTAATTCCCCCCTCCTATCATAGGTCACCTGTGAGAAATTAGCAATAAGCACATATCTGGCCAAGTAAAGGGACTTCTAATTAGAGAATGAATTCTAGCACTAGTAACTTTGTGCATTTGACTCACAGCTATACCAGAAACATAAAGCAATGGATCTTTGGGACTAATTTACGAACCTCCCCCCCCACCCCCCCATTCATTTCTGGACTAAGATTAAGGGTGACAAAGTTAACCCTCAACTAATTTCTTTACATGGTCATAAAGGGGCACGAGGCAGCACATAGAATGGAATACCTCTGGAAACCTGTTTGTAGAGTCTTTACCTGGCCTTGCTGTTCTCTCATATAAAAACAGTTGAGAAAGTTTTAAAATATAGTTAAATGAAATCACTTTTTAACAACTGATTTAAATTGTTCAATTTTCAATCTCTGTAGTCAAGATATGTCTATAGTAATGTAATATTCCATTCAAAAGCTATGTTAATAGAAAGTTAAAGAGATATTGCCAGCTTAAAAGTTTAGACTCTGGACTTACTAAGGCTGTTCTAGCATCAGAAAATAGTAAAAGGCTGGGACTTTTAAAGAGTTGAAGGGTGCTGGGAGCCAAATCCATTTTTTTTTCAATAGGATTTTGTCACCTAACTCCTTTTTGTTGTTGTTGACAGTGTCCTGGTAGTTTTGGTTTGATTTTTAAACTAAGTGTAGTTTTTTCTTCCATTCATTTGAGTCAATGTGTCAGGAGATCAGACTGTAAACAGTCTGGCCCAGTGGTCAGTGCAGGAGTCAGGCCCAGAGCTGGACTCCAGATGCAGGAGACAAGGGTAGAGACACAGTGAAAGCCAGGAATCAGAGCCCAGGGTCAGAACCAGATTACCTGGAGTCAAGGAAAGCAGGAGTAGAGCTGGTTTCAGGCAGTACTGAAACAAGACAAGGTGTGGGCTGGAGCAGGGCTAGGTACAGGGCAGCAAGTGAGCTTGGAATGAGGCAACTGCAAGACAGAGAATCCACAGGGCTTAAGAGCAAGCCACCTTACGGTCCTAGCTAATCAGGTAGTTCTGCTGTGGCCCAGCTCCACTTATTGGCTGTCTGGCAACTGGACAGGCCCAGCTGCAGGCCATGGTTCCTGACACAATGAGATAATAAGCCTGACTCAAATCTCACACTGGTTTTCTCGCCACCTAACTCCATTTATTGGCAAGCACTGACTCCGGGCCTCACAAAGTGGTGTTCTGGGAATAAAGAAAGAATGCTTTTGAAACAAAGGTAATCTTTATTCCTTAACTCATTCTGATTGTGTTCCTTGACAAAAGAAGAACAGGATGGCCCTCTGTTCAATGGCAACTTGTGTTCAAGGTACAAATAAACAGCACTGACTTTGAACGAGGAATTAACTAATTGTATTGGTCCGTGTATTTGGTGATGGTTTTCAGTTAAGATCTTTTTTAATCAGCTAATGTTACAAGTTGCTAAATTCGCTTTCCAGAGAGACAACTTCCATAAGGCAACCTAATTTTGCTAATGAAGATATCAGTTTCCCATAGCAAATCCACTAGACAGAAAACATTTTAGCTATAAGATTAGTTTCAGAGTTCTGGTGAAGAAAATCATTTTTTAAATGTATGTTTGGGCGACACGCCTTCAGGAGAACAGAAATAATGGTTTTAGGCAGAAAGACTAATTTCCAAAACAAAAGGTAAGCACTAAGTGCTTACAATGATATTATGTGATGCCCAGCCCATTGTAAACTAATATCTCTGCTGACACATGCAACATTCATTCTGAAATGGCTTTATAATAATGATAAAAACTTGCTTCTATGTGAACAACAAGGAGTCCGGTGGAGAAGAAGTGTTTTTTTACCCACGAAAGCTTATGCCCAAATAAATCTGTTAGTCTTTAAGGTGCCACCGGATTCCTTGTTGTTTTTGTGGATACAGACTAACACGGCTACCCCCTGATACTTGCTTCTATGCGCAGCATTTAAACCATAAATCGCAAATCACTTTACAAAGGAAGGTAAATATTATCCCCATTTTACAGATGGGAAATTGGAGCACTGAGAGGAGAAATGCCTTGCCCTAGGTCATACAGCAGGTCAGTAGCAAGCCAGGAATAAAACCCAGCTTTCCTAGTACTGGTCCTGTGCCCTGTTTGCTGGATCCCACTGTTTCTTCCAGAGCTTTCAACAAACGGGGTTCTTTAAATTCTGTAAATTATTATGATTGCGTATATATTTAAGGTGCCTTTCACCATAGCCTCTAGCAACACTTTACATAATTTGACATATAACAGTTCACCATAAAATAGGGTTTAGATGATATTTTCCTCCCTATCATATGGCAGTTTGCTTACTTAACAAAGCAACATACCCAGGTGATGCAAGGAGGTGATGCCAGGAGCACCGTTCACTTAGGAGAAGGGTAGACCAAGAAGAGGAGACTTGAATTGTACCCTAAAATGAGACGATTCAGGGGTAGGTGGAATTTCACATCTGAATGTCTTCAATTTCTTCTTGTGTCCTTGTCACAGACTAGATGCTTTTCCAAGGAGTTGGCAAATGAGGTGGTATTCCATGGTCTGCACTTCACCACACTCGCATGGATTCATGACGTTAGAGTAGTCCTATTTGATCTACCAGTTTGAGTAAGCAGGTGGTTCAGGCATCGCCACACTGACCAATCTGTATTGGCCCCTCGGGGAAGGTCCTCCTGGGATTCCAGATGTATTTCAGCATGTCTGAAGACACTTAGTCTTTCATTCCATAACCTCAGTCATTCCTTGCCAGCTGTCATATCCAAAGTCACAACACTGGTTATAAAACTCTTTCACAATTCAAGGCATTTGGTTACTCTTATGTGACTGTATAATGGATGCCTTATGTCTTCCACTGAGAAAGCCTTGCCCTCTATCGCCACACAGTCCACTCTGCTGACAGACAGCCTAAGCATCTTCATTTATCACAAGTGATGATTTGGGATGCTGTGAAAGAGGGTCATGAAGAAAGAAAATGCACATCATGGAGATAACCAGGCACTAGTCTATACAGGTCTTCATGCATAAGGAGCAGGACCTCGAAGTGGACATGGAAGTGAATGGAAACAGATCCTTGTTTTCCCAGATATTAAGGAAGACTGGATATAACAAAAATTATACAGGACTCCTTCTGGAATCCAGGATCCACCTGCTGCTGTGACCAAAGTTCAGCTTTAGCAATAATATACCGCCTGCAGTACATTGCAGGGTTATTATTGCACTTCTTGGGTGGTTAAAATTTCTTGATCTTAGGCTTTGCCTTTTATAACAGTCAAAATTTAGTCTGTCATGTCAAATTGTTTAAGTATTCCAGTAATACAAATGATCTAATTATCAAATCAAATTTCTTTTTAGCTTTCATTTATTGTCTTAAATATTGCATTTGAGACATTTCAGAATGTGTGACAGACATGGATCATCATCAACAAATATATAAAATTGTCCAGAGAAGGAAAAGAATAAAAACCATAAATGGACCAGATCCCCAGTAAATCAGCATGTCTCCATTAACATCAGGAGATGTTAGGCTGTTTTATGCCAGCTGGGAATCTGGCCCATTTTGCAAAGATTCCTGTCGAGGCATCCACCCATGCAAACTATGAACTAAATTCTGGCGGCTCCTTGAGGGTTCACGGGGCAGGAATGGGAAGGAGCACAAGGAACCTCTCTCTTGCTCCTTCCCCCACAACAGTTCACAAACACACACAAGACAGGTATAACACACTGAACACGGGATTGGGTAGTACACCCGCTTGAGCATTACTGCATAGGGAGGGGTTAACCAGTCTCCCAGCTGTGACCCTCCATCTTTTCCCTACACACAAACTAGAGTCTAGCAGAACATATTGGGGATAGTATACAGGAGAAGCATGCAGCAAGTCTAAAGAGTTCTACAGTGCAGAATTCCTCCCACCTTGCCCCTCCCATCCCAGAGATCACCCTGAGGCAATCTGTCTGTGTCTGCCCTGCATAGGCAGAATGATCAGAGCCCCTCCATCTGAGCTGCTATGGAGCTATATCTTTTCCTTTTACCCAGCACTGCATTGAAGACCAAGGAGAAAATTGGCCTTAAACCTCAGATTTAAAGACATTAGGGTTAATATTTAAGACTAGGTTAATATAACTAGCCACGAAGGCATAGTCAAAGCCATTCAACAGCCTCGATATTTAACTGGTGGACAAAGGCTCCAAACAGAAAAAGGAGAACAATTATCAGGCCAATGTAAAGAGAAATTATGGGCCTTATTTTGTTTATACCAGCATGACTCCATTGATTTCAGTGGAATTACTTCAGGTTTACATTGGTTGGAGTGGAGAATCAGGTCCAGTAGGTAGGATGATCACACCTGTGACTGAAATATACATCTGAAGCTGAATGCTAGATCAACCTCTGAAATGTTCATGTATAAATTATCCAGTTGTGATGGGTCTCATCAGAAGATCCGTTTCTTTTAGTCTCATTTTGGTAAGAAGGAAGGTTTAGAAATAAATTCTGTAAAAAGCAGACATAGAACCAGGATATGGCCAGATATGACACTATTTGCTTAATTGCCCCATTACATTGGTACAACTCCACAGAGTTCAAAGGAGTTGCATTGGTTTTCTACTAGCTTAAGGGAGGGTAGAATTAGGCCCTCTCCGTGGACAGAGAATGATCCTTATAAGCTAATCATGGCACTGCTCCAGGACTCTCTTCTCTTTCAACATTTCAGCCTTAGAATCTCAAAGATATGTTCCAAACTACTACCTGAAAGATCTTGAGCCAAATCCACTAGTGTATTATTCCAATTTTATGCTGGTTTAACTCAACTGCAATCAATAGTTACATCAGTATAAAACTGGAATAATGCAGTGGTGAATCAGGCCCATTTTGCCCCTCTGGAAGTCAGGCCTGGACAGTTTATTTAGTCAGGAGATTCCTGGAAACTGCACACTAAGAAAAGGATGGTACAAAGCACCACAACTCAAATCATTCCTCACTGCAAGTGGTTTAAACCTCTGCTTGGCTATCCCTAAACTGCTCCAGTATTTCAAGATGAGTGAAGGGTGGGGGACAGTTAATAACAGAAACAGGGGGGAAAAGACTGAACATTAATGGTGGCTTATCACGTTTGTAGCCCACATATCAAGCCTTCTCTCTCACTCTTTTTTTTTTTTAATCTAATCAATCCCAACATTACTTTTCACTTAAAAACTGCAAGGTAACAAGCAAATCAGCTAATCAGGATCTGCATCTCCACCCATGTCCCCCTCAAAACAATCTTAAGAGCTGGAAAGTTCACATCAGAAAACCAGTGTCTCTTTCTGTGTTGACAATACTATTAAGAAGAAACCACTCTCAGATTCCTTCATTTCCTTCCCATGTGTAATATAATGCCTAACATCAACCCTGCTTCTAAATAAACATCGCAATGTGTGGCCTCAACATGGGAGCCATTCATTGCTCTGAATGCAGCGTCAATTATTGTTTAAATATTCAAGACCAGATCTGCATCCTAACAGTTAGCAGCAGTACTTTTACTCTGCTGTTTCCTTTTGTGTAATCTGGAGGTTTTAAAAACCTCCTGCTCACAACTATTAGGGCATGTTGAGACCACCTTCCACTTTATTCAGATGTGTTGGATTATGCATGTTATTTCATTTTAGCTCAGAGTACAAAAATATTTATTTCTATTATTTAAAGTGTGCCCATGTTATACTCCAGGCACTGGTAAAAATACAAAACTAGAAGAACAATGTCTAGCATACTCCAAAAAGACATATAGACTCTCCCAAATCCCATTGAATCTTTCACAAAACTCTCTCACCTTCCCATTCTGCTCTACAGTAAGTGTCTAAAAGAACATGTGGGCCTTGCAACATGAAGGTCAACAGATTCAGGCCTTATTGAACAGAAGTTTGCAGAAAATTCCACAATCGGGTGCTCCTTGCCAAGAATTCTGCCTCCAGCCCCTCGGAATTAAACCAGACCCATATTAGCCTACATGCTTTAGGTGAGTTCAGTTGCTGTGATCAACTCTCTCCATATGTGATCTCTCTTAGGCAACCAGGGACCCAAACAATGTAAAACCAACAGCCAGAAACAAACTGGAAGCCAGTGCAGTTCACTAAGCACTAGTGTAACAGGATATGTTCCCTGTAAGAAACACTTCTTAAAAACAGATTACGGTCTTCTGCACCAGCTGCAGATTCCAAGTGGTTCTGAGGTGTAGCCTTAAGTAATGCATGTTACCACAGTCCTACCCTGAATTCACAAAGGCACCTGGGTCACTATGGCAAGGACCACATCTGACAGAATAGGTAGCAATCTTCTGACAGAGTGTAAATAATAAAAAGTATTCTTGGCCACCGTAATTACGTGAGCTTCCAGAAGAGACGGCAGGTCCAAGAGGATCACCAGATGAGCCTAAGTCAAAGTGGGAAGACTCCTCTGTGTGAGCTGATATCACCACCAGTAACCCCCTCCTGTTGGTTATTTACCCCAACTACCTATACTGACCGTTGTTTTATATAGACTGAGGCTCAGCCAGTTCACTCTTATTCAAGCTCCTATCTCAGCAGACATTACGCAAGCTGGGTCATCCATACTGACTGAGTTCAATGAAGTGTACACACGTTGCTGGGTGTCACACACATAATGGAGAAACTGCAGCACTTACAGCTTCACTATCTTCCCCTCTGGGTTCATATACTTGTTGAACAAGGATGGTAGAGTAAAGCCTCCATGACACCCCACATAAAATTGTTCTTGGGGCAGATGATCAATCACTAAATAGGTACTCTTTAAGTACTCTGAGCAACTAATTAATTGAATCAGTCATAAATGATTCTGTCCATCTCTTCTAGGGATCACAGTCAAGTCAGCAATATCTCGTGGTCATTGATATCATAGGCAGCTGAAAGAGTTAATAAAATGTGCTTGGATAATTGATTCACCATCAATAGGAAAGTATAAACCAATGAAAGAAATGCTCTCTGCATATCTTATCTGTTGTGGAGCAGGCAGAAGTAGGGAGCACACAGAAGCATATATGGTTCCACCAATGTTGTAAGTGCTTTGTTGAATATATCCTGGAATGAGAGTCAGCACTACTTCCAGATACTGTGTACCTCACAATGTTAAGTTTTATATTGCCTACGGGCATAACGCTACCCAAGTCTAAAACCAGACTCACCAGGGTCAAAGAACTGTGAGGATTCACAGTACTGTCAGAGCTGCAGATGTGGGGGTCCTAATTAGAGCTGGTCAGGAATTTTTTGATGAAATATTTTTTCACTGGAAAACACCAATTCTTTGAAACTGAAAATTTTCATGGAAACATAGTAGTTTTGACAAAAATAATTTTGGAATGATTTCTCAGGTCTAGTAAACAGATTCGTCCCAGACTACCCAACAGGGCACTCATCTGGGATGTGAAAGACCCAGTTTCATATCCCAGCTCCAAATCAGGTAGAGCAGGGACCT
The DNA here is from genome assembly GCF_965152275.1 of Natator depressus. Classification (NCBI taxonomy): domain Eukaryota; kingdom Metazoa; phylum Chordata; order Testudines; family Cheloniidae; genus Natator; species Natator depressus. The sequence continues at coordinate 91,753,589 of NC_134238.1, read as the reverse complement.
GAAGCAAGTCTCCCACATCCTATGTGGCTGCTCTAATCACTGGGCTAGCTGCCTTCCTGCAAGCTTGCTCTCATTTTTTTCATAAATTTTTTTGAAAGGTGCCAGTTTTATTCTGATGTGGAATTAAAACAAATTCCAAAACCTCAAAATTTTTCATGAAATGGAATTCTTGTTTTCTGGCCAGCCTCAGTCATGATCTGGACCTTGAATGTACACTAAGAGGCAAGTGATTAAAGTTTTTCGTTACTCAACTCATGTTTACGTGCAGAGTTTGGAAAGTGCGTATGTCCTCATCCTCAGCTTGTGCTCAAATTTCTGATTTATATCTTAGTCCATCATTACCATTTGCTGTTTAAAGGCTCATGGCTTTTCTCATCTGGTTCTGATTTTATTGTTCTCTCTCATATGAGAGCTGAACAGCTAATTCCCTGGGTTCCTTTGAATCCTGACTTGAAAGTTTCTTTCATTCTAGTTATTGTTTTCATTTAACCATATCGTCCACCTTTTAATAAGAAATGTCACGTGCTGTATAACTGTTTATTAGTTTGCTTTAGTGTTATGCTGCAAAGCACTGATGTTTACAAAAGGTGCTCTGTAAATCAATTAAAGTAATACTTAGCACTTAAAGTGTGTTTTCAATCCTCAATACACTTTGGAAACATTAATCCTAATTAATTAATGATAATTAGTAGGCCAATAAGAAAATGTCAATATTCTCTATGCAAGTCAGGGGGAACTGAAATTCTGTCAGGTTAGCAGAGAAAACATTTCCAATAGCAATACCTGACCAGTGTAGCTTGTGCAGGAATAAACAATAGCTGTTCCTTCCGAGTCATCCGTGTACAGTGTACATGGAAACACTCACAGTGTAAGAGTTTGTCTACACTTGAAACGCTACAGCAGCACAGCTACAGTTCTGCAGCTGTACCACTCGAGTGTAGACAGTATCTATGCCAATGGGAGGGATTTTCCTGTTGGCCTGGGTAATCCACCGCCCCAAGAGGTGGTAAATAGATTGATGAAAGAATTCTTCCATCGTCCTAGCGTTGTCTGCACTGAGGGTTAGGCTGATTTAACTACATCTCTCAAGGGTGTGCTTGACCTACACCTTGAGTCAACCTAACTTTTTAGTGCAGACCAAGCCTTAGTTGAATGCTGGAGTGGATGGTGCAACATTAATGGATTCCTCTTCATTATGGAGAACAACCTTTATACTGGTACTAACTATCATGCTCAGTCTTCAAGTGGATTGGACTCCTCTGCATCAACTAAAATTTACAATACCAGAAAAGTCAAAAGTCAATACACTAAAATTACTATACGTTTGGCATAGCTCTTTGAATGTTTTATTCAACATTACCAGTTTTCGCAGGTGATGTCTGGCCTTCTGCTATTGCAGAAAGGTTCTTTCTAATCTCTGTTCATATCCTTTCATCCCCAGCCCCAGGAAAACTTTCCATTGCCAGCTGAAATGAAAGAAAAGACTGTAAATAAAGCTGTTCGGGAATTTTTCTACAAACCATTGAAAAATGCTAATTTGTTGAAACTGTTGGTGAAATAGGGTCAGTTTCAATGAATCTCCCAACCTGAAGATTCCCAACCCGAAGTTTTTATGGGGAAAAAACATTGAAATTGTTGAAATGTTTTAATATTTTTTAAATTAAAAATTCCAGTTCTTTATTCAAAACAACTTTTTGTTTAGAAATTTAAGCTGGCAGGGAAAGGTTAAAAATAAAACATCAAAATCCAATTGAAACATTTAAAATGATCAAAATGAGACATTTTCGTTGACCCAAACTGTTTGTGAAAATGCTCAACATTGACTTTTTGTCCCAAATTGGGATGGGAAAAATGTCTGGACTTTCAAAAATGTTCTTACAAGGAAAGCCCTTTTCCTACCCAGCTCTAACTGTAAATATTGCAGGGGAAGAAGGCCGATACTGTGGTTAATACAGAGATATCAGTGGCAGGAAATCTGGGTTTTGTTCCCAGCTGTGACATGAATCTCTTGCATCATTTTAACAAGTCACTTAAATCTGTGTCTCAGTTTCCTCATCTGTGAAAAAGGGACAATAATATTTCCATACCTCAGTGGGGAGTTGTGAAGATCAATTCATTAACGTTTGTATGGCCAGGCCTACCCTAGAAAAGGTTTGCCACTACAGTTATACTGGTACAACTGTATGGCAAACCATCCTACTGTAGATCCAGCTTATGCGGACAAAAAAGTAGTTTTGCCAGTATAATTTATACCGGCTCCCTGAGCGAAGTAATTTATACCGGCAAAAGGACTTTTATGCCAGTATAACTGTGTCTACACTACAAGGGTTTGCCAGTACAGAAATGTATAAAAATAATCACTAACCTTTAATCAACATACTGTACCCAGGAAAATGTATCTAATGCAGACCTGGTCACAGGCGGTTTGAGATCCTTGGGTAAAAGATGCTTATAACTGCAAAGTATCATTATACCCATCTTCCTTACTTAAAGTTCGTTCTTAATTCATTAGCAAATAGTACTTCCCTAAAATTTTTGAACTGGTACTATTTCAAATTGATTATTATGATATTCTGGTGGAGGAGTGGGGAAAGTCCCTGGGATCCATCTATTCTTAAATTGCCCAGTGTCCATCCGGCTTTACTTCCCCATTACTACCTTAAAATGGGCTCATTTTTCTTTTTTTTTTAAACCAGTCACAAATATTTCCACACAGCTCCACTTACAGTTTAACATTAAAGTTCTCTGCATGACAATTCAGCCAACTACATTTCAGAAAGCTTCTGCATTAATCCAGTATGACCACCCCTGCCTCCTACAAAACAAGAACCAGACACACTCTGAGCACAAAAGAACTGGTCTTCATTGCAGAAGAACTTTCTTTTGTGAAGTTACTTTCCATGGCCTAAGGAATAGGCCATACTGAAAATAAATCTTCAGAGAGCAGCTGGATCTAGGTTTAACACTGTATTACCTCAATGCAGTGCATGCCTGTTTTGAATTCACACTTACAGCACATTCCAATCCACATCCATTATGGTCCTGTATTATATGCCCACTTTAAGCACAGCCAGAGAGTCAATTCACTAGCTCGCAGGCTCACTGTGAGTAGTGATAGCGATTAAGGCTGTCAAAAGAGCACTGATCCCATCAAGTCTAGCCAAACATACAACAGATCTACAACTAGACCCGGAGGGAGGAAACATTTTGTGTGTGCATGTGTGTTTCCATGGCATCCCACCCACTGAGCCAGAGAATGAACAATTTGTACAACTCCATCTTAGCTGTGGTGGACCTTTGCCACTCCAAAGGAGGTGATGACCGCAACATGAAAGCACAGCATAGATATGAAACATTAGTGCCATAAATTCCTGAGTGAAGTATTATTAAAAATTTCCAGCCCTATAAATGCTGCTATTAATCACTCCCAAATTAACCTTATGCAAGTTAAATTATTATGAGTTCCTGTGTAAATTAAATAGTTATTAGTTCCAGGCCCTTTCTCCTTCATACAGACAGCAGCATTCAGAAAAGGGGATCTGCAGAAACCTACTGGTTTCAATTTACAGAGGAGGTTTTAAACAAACAAAAAAAAATTTTAAAGGGTTTTTTTTTAACTTGATTACAAGAGCAAAGCCACTTCACAGTATTATATCACAATAATGGTAGCCATATATCATAACATGTCAACTCCTGGACAAAGCTAAGCTGCCTTTCATCTGTAAATAGCCAAAAATGCACAGGAAGGTAAGAAGTGAGGTCATGGAATTTTTCCTCAGATTCCACTAGAGAGCAGTATTCTTTTGTACAAAGCAGGTAGGTTATTCTCTGCAAAAGAACCTGTGAAGAAAATCTCCAGCTAAAGAAGGTTTCCTTGGTAATTTAAAAAGCTCTTGCTCATTCTTTAGTGTCTGATGCTCCAAACAAGGGGCAGAGATAACGTTTGCATCAGTGGTCTCCATTACACAAGCTACTTTGGGCTACATTTACAGTCATGCTGAAAAAATAATCAAATACAATATTCTTTCCAAATAAGTGAATCTTTACGGTGAGTACCCCCCCACACTCACACAATTCCTCTGCCCCAAAAGGACCCCCCATTTTATACGTAAACCATAAACAAGTTACAAAAACATTTAATTGCTAAAATAGCTGGAACACTATTGTGATTTCTGAAGAATTTTAACTCCTTTACCTGTACCACATTTTTAAAAAGTAATTTTCACGTTTGTCTGTTTATTGGGGTGGGGGGGAGAGATGACTACAGACAAAGTTCTAAGGCAGAATTCTAACTGCACTAAAATATAGAACCACAGGCAATTTGTTAGTATCCGTTTTACAGATCACTTGGCATTACAAAAAGGAGCGAGAGAGAGACCTCTGCTTTGAATGTCTGAAGGTTACAAACACTTCTGTTATATAAATGTGTTTCTAACTTTATGTTGTGATGACATATAAACAGAAATGGAAAAACAAATGGTTTTGGCTGCCTTAGTGGTTTGATATGCATAAAACTCCTGGGGAATCCATTTATTTTTCCCCCAAGAAGGAAATGAATATGCCTGTCAAACAGCTGGGTTCAATAGAGATTCCTTTTCAGAATAAAGGTTTGTTTCTGGTGCCAATCAGCAACAACTGAATTGTTTTTTCCCCCTTCAGGGATCACCATATAACTTTTATCCAATTATTCTTAGGGATTTCCCCCCTCCCTCCCTCCATACACACACACACACACACACACACACACTTCATCCCACTGCTGTTTTGTCTTTCTTAAGATGTTGAACTGGAGATGCAGGCAACAAATGTCAATAGAGAGAAAAAAAATAGAAAAGGCTGATGATAAAGTGACACTGAAAGGAAACCTACTTCAGTGCTCAGCTGGCTCATATCTAGAAATGCACTGAAGATCTCATGTGTTGTACATTTTGATACAGACAGATGTAAATTTTTTCACTAGTTCTCTGGGACATTTGCTGGTGAGCCCTGTGACTTGGCAGCTGTTGTGCAGAGTGATAAACTAGATTTTCATTCACAAACAGCCCAAGCTTCCAGAGAGGAAACAAATTCAGGCATATTGAAACTTAAATAAATTAAATAAATAAATGAGTAAGATCAGCCCTAGACAAATGCAAGACGTGATTTAGGCACCTGCACAGAGCCATGTGTTTTGGAGGCAGGAAGGGGACTTCTTTATAAACCTCCCCCTGCCCCCAATGCACAGTCTTGAGACTGCTAAATCCAAATCCATCAGGCCCCTACTCAGTAATGACACTCATCCTGAACCTTTTTCACAGTTGCTTAATCTCTCTCTCTCTCTCATTCCCCCTAATGGCTCAAACAGCTACAAAGTTCTCCCACTTCCAGATGTGCACAGCACATGGAAGTCTGAGTTTCCTCCATATCTTATTTTCCAAAACCCAGGCTCTAACTTATACACCTAGCTGGGTAAACATGTCTGGATTGAAAGCACATATAAAAATGAGTAAAAGATTTGTGTGTGGGGACAGTAGGGGGATAAAACTCAAACCAAAATAAGAGCCCAGGCTAACTCTGCAGCAAAGACACACCCTTACTTGGGACAGCATCCCACAACCTGAGGCTGGCCCTGATGAGAAATCTTGTCATCCAGAGATGAGACAATTGGATTACAAAAGGATACAGGTTTCTATTAGCAAGGGATTCTTGTCTGAATCCCAGCCTCCACAAATCAAGCCCAGGTTTAGGAGCATTGCCTATAAATTCATGGGGCATGAGAAGGCAGCCTCTCACTTTATGACTTATGTTTATTTAACTGGGGTCCCTTACTTTGCTGTAAGGTAACATCAGGATTTATTGCTGCACCTTCCTGAACTAAAGTTCCATAAACATTGTAAGTTATCTGTTATTTCTGGTTGGATATGTCTGAAGTTTTGGTTTGGCTCTGATACATAGGGGATACTTAACTTTATTTTCTCCTTAACCTTTTGCCCACTAAACTACTTTCCCTAGCCCATGACTTGGCTCCCTGTCCAAAGGACTGGAGCATAATAAAAACTGAATGGAATCAATTTCTCATGTTTACTCACCAGGCCAGTTAAAAATGGGAACTGCCTGTCCAAATATACCCAATAAATTTCCATTGCTTTGGGGGTGAATAAAAACATTTCCTTTTCCATTCAGATCCCAGAGCTGACCTTTTTATGGGTTTCTGACTCACAGTATCAGTTCTTCAAAAGGGAGGATGATTATAATCTTAGAAGGATTCTTTGCATGTGTATGTGTGAGTGTATGCCTATATGTGTGTGCATTTTCTTTTCCCTGACTTGCTAATGGAAGTTGAATAGGTTGTTGTTTTTTTCCCGTTATGAAGTACAATAGCTTTATATCTTTTGGATCCCATTCCTGGTGAAAAATTACACACAACTTGATAGAGCTGCTAGTAATTTTACAAAAATGCCATGCTTCTTTAGCCAAGACTGTCTGCTGTGCAAGCCTTTGCCTTGCTGATGTAGGTTTGCCGATTCTATGCCTGCTCTGATCAGGACCAGCTGTTTATTCTCCGGTTCTGCACATCAAATTTTAAATGAAAGAGAAAGGTCTGCAGACCAGGCACCCAGGTTTGTGAGACAGAGAAAAAATAAGACTGCAGCTAAAAGTGAGGCATGCCTTTCAATTCTGCTAAGCTCCTTTTTGCTCAGCAAAGCCAGTTGACTACACCCTGATGTCAGTTTAAAATCCCACTCACTCTGATATTGCTCAGGCCAGAGGAAGAATGTCTCTAGTGCAGGGTAAGCATAAATCTTTAGGTAATAAGGTTTTTTATAATAGTTTTCCTCTAGGTTTCTCCTCAGGCAACTTTTTTAAACAAGCATATTGATTAGGTTTCTCTGACTTTTGTGTCCTTAAGACTATCAGAAAAATATTCATCTGCCTATAGACCCCATTTCTTAAATTAACAAAAAGGAAAGACAGACAGACAGAGAGAAGGCAGCCAACCTTTTAAGGAATAACAGTAATTTTATATACAGTTCTGTACTTCTGACAGGGCCTGGGCCCTAATTCATCAAGGTATTAAGTACGTGCTTAATTTTAAGCATTTGAGCAGCTCCAGTGCCTTCACTGGAACATACTTAAAGACAGGCACATGCTTAAAATTCTTGCCAACTTGGTGTCTTATTACATTTACTCATTGTAAGCTTTCCTTGCCACTCTGACTGTACAGGTCTAACTTGCAAATCATGCACATAAATGAAAGAAACAGCAGCTATATTCAGGGCTGGACAAGTTATGGCATCAGAGTTTATCTTACAAGAGATAAAAGGAAGTAACAAGGCTCTTAATAAAACTTTTCATTAAAAGAAAGAGTTGGCACTATGCTAAGGCTATGTCTACACTACGGAGACTATACCGCCATAGCCCCCTCGTGCAGATGCAACCTACACCGACAGAAGGAGTTTTTCTATGAGTGTATGAACACCACTTCCCCAAACAAGGTTAGTTATGTCAACAGAGGCCCTCTTCCATTGATACAGCTGTGACTATGCGGAGAGGGGGATTTGTCGGCATAGCTATGCCTGTCAGAGGTATGAATTTTTTTCAAACACCTGACTGACGTAGCTATGTCAACATAACTTCTCAGTGTCGACCAGGCCTAAAAGGGGCTGCTGTGTGTGAAAATAGATGTACGTGGACACAAAAGTGAACACAAAGTGCCCCTAACACCGACCTCTTCCAAATGTTACCCATTTTGTCCTTAGTTAATCTTTTGGGAAGGTTTTTCAGGTTGAAATCAATAGGAGTTTTGCCAGAGGCTTCACCCTGCAGGATGAAGCCTCAGACCAGTGAAATTAGCAGGGTTTACATCACCAAACAGGAGGAGAAAGAGGCAGAGAAAGAGGCAGTGATACATTGTTCTTATAGCTAAAACAATATATAAGGGTGTCCTGACCTGGGCCTTGATTCTGGACTGTGGTGTGTGTGATGGGTTGCTCCCCTGTAAGATGCCACCTGATGTACTGAGATACCACTAAGCCTGCCTGTTATGCCAGCTTGAGCACCCTTTTAACCTGTCTTGCTGAGCCAGGCTATTAAGCCTCCTCCAGCAAAACACACAGGCAGGGCCATGCCCAACTGCAGAACGAAACAGACACTGAGATCAGTTCTGGGAAGGCTCATCTTAAGGGACTTGCCCCAGCATTCAGTTGTCCACCTCCTTTGGAGTGCAAACCCAAAGGCATATTATGAAATCCGCCTCCTCCCTCAATGTGGAGGAAGGTATGCTCAGCCTCTTATCTCCTGTGCCCCTCACATTATGAATTGCATAAACTGGATTATAAACAAGAAATAAGTTTATTAACTACAAAAGATGGATTCTGAGTGGTTAAAGAGATAGCAAACAGAAAAAGCAGATTACTAAGCAAATAAAACCAAACACGCAAACTAAGCTTGTTTCACTAAAGAAATTGGTTACAAATAGTAATTTCTCACCCTAGATATTGTTGCAGGCAGATTACAGAAAGTCTTGAAAGGCAGCAACACAGGTCTCCAGCTTGAGACCTCAGGTATTGTTACTCACAAGCTAGATGCCCTTCCAGTTTAGGCTCAACCCTTCTCCCCCAGTTCAGTTCTTGCTTCCGGGTGTTTTTCAGTGTCTCTTTGGGTGGGGAGGCAGAGGAGAACCATGATGATGTCAGTCCCCTGCCTTATATAGCTCTTGTGTATGGCAGGAACATTTTGTCTCGCAGTGGGAGCACACTGGCATTCTGAGGGGTGGGTCCACTAGCAGGTGACTTGGATCCATGTCTCTGCAGGGCTGTGGCAGCCATTACTCGCAGGCTGTCTGGAGCATCCACAAGAAGACTAAGCTTTTTCACAGTCCATTGTCTATGCTAATGGGCCATTAGCCCTGGCTGGCTTTTCCATTGTTGTACTTGAAGGGCTAGTTGGGGCTGACACCCAAAGTAACACATTTGAAATACAGATACATAGTCAATATTCCTAACTTCAGATACAGAAATGATACAGGCATGCAAATTGGATAATCACATTCAGTAAATCATAACCTTTCCAGTGATATCTCACGTGAACCATCTTGCATAAAGTATATCTCAGTTATATTATATCCATATTATAAGTATATTTTCATAAAGAATATGGAGTGAAATGTCACAGTGTGCACCAGCCCCATGCCTGTGTGGAGTCCTGCTGAACTCAGTGGGGCTTCATGCAGGCAAAGGGTTTAATATTTGTTTTGCCCTCGGAGAGTTTCATTCAGTTCCAAGGCTTTATGCAACCCAAAATACCTGGGGAATTTATAAAGACATTTAAATAAGATCTTTTCTCACAAGCATTATTTATTTAATTGAGGGGTATGTTGGATTATTAAAGAGAATTCTCCTTTGAATCATTTCTATCTTCAGGGAGTGGATAGGTTTTGGCCTGCCCAGATGCATCTCCCTCCCACTGGGTGGTTCAGGGGAAAAGTCTAGCTTCCTTGTTTTCGTGTGTCATGTAAGTTTATCGATGTCAGACACAGGGAGCCAGAAAATTAGCAAGCAGCAGTGTAACAGGGAATAGAAACACAGTGAGCAGAAATATTGAGATCCTGTTGGAACAGCATCTTGCCTGGTTGAATCTAGTGGCACGCCACACACAGATTTCAGGCAGGGTAAGGGAGGAAGAACACCAATGTCCATGTTAAAATATACTATTAAGTATAGATAAAAGATAGACGGGAGAGGGATTTCCTCATGTTTAGCAGTGAATCTGTCTTACCTGCAGATTACAGAGTAAAGATTACAAATAAATAAGTAAGGGGGTCATGCCACTATGCCGTGGAAAAGTGGCCTGTTTGTGAGCTTAATGATACCCATACACTTCAAAGTTTATGAGTACAGATTGTTGGTACCAGAGTCTCCTTCATATACTATCCAGTGAGATACAACAGCTCACCAAGCTATGCGAGCGGAGGTACAGCATATACATTGTAAAGCTCTCTCAAAAATTACAGACCTAACAATCCAGGCCCACCAATTTGGGTCTAACTTTGTAAGATCGACTCGAGGTTCCTCTTAAAAATATTATTAAATAGAGGAACTGAACATCTGTTCTCCCTCATTAAATAATTTCCTGAAATCTGATTGCATAAACCACTAAAAGGAGTTTAGAAAACCCATGACTCCTATGTAAGGAATAAACTGAAAGGGAAGTGATGGTGAAAAACAAACTAGATTTATGGACAGTCTTCTCAGATTAGAGAAAAAGCTCAATTAAAACTGACTGTCTAGACCAATGATCAAATAGCCCCTGTTTCTAAGCAGCACATTAGAACTAAACTATGGATTTGTGTCTAAGTTGCAATGAATTGTGTAGCAGTTACCTGATTATGTCATCATGCACTAACTACTGAAATAATTTTAAAAATGCACCACTAAGTGTGAATATGTAACTAATGCAAGTTATTTGCTTTGTCCCAAAAGCAACATAACTACTGTGAGGGTTAGGAAATCCCCAGGGAGGAGCCATTTTGGTGGTGGCTGGTTAGGTGGGCAGGGAACAGCCTGAGAAACATAAGATGCTGAAGCACTCTTAGGGGAAAGGAGGACACAGTATCCAGGTCTCTTTGGCTGTGCAGTAGTATGTGTTTACTTCTGCTGGGACAAGGAGCTCTGCATGACAGCTCCTTCTCCTTTTGCACAGCTCCTAGACCTAGCAGGAAAAGGAGTCCACTCCTGCTGGATTTGAGTTCCACCTAACAGCACATATTTGGGAACTGCAGAGAAAAAGGAGGCTGATGGCATATTTGCTCCTAAATCCTGCTGGTGGAAATCTGCTCTCAGTCAGCTTAGAAGGCAGCCTCCTTTTCCTCTCGCAAGCCTCCCTTCACATCCTAAGTAATTGCTTTCACTTTTTGTACCTCCCTACATCTGAGAAGACTTAATGGGACAAGTCAAGCACCCTTGCCCGGCCTTCAACCACTAACATCTCTCTTGCTGCCTCCTACTCAGTCCTTGTAAGAGAAGTTCAAGAATTTCATTGAGCTTCCCCTTGTGGAGAGAACACAGAAAAACACAAAGGCAAGAAGAAGAAGGCAAAATGGCAGAGAAACTGAGTATTTGAAAGATGTCAGGAAATTGCTATTTCTGTGGAATTATAAAGTAGATTAGCTTCCTTTTGGCAAAAAAGTTAATTTAGGGGGGCATTTGCATGGCCACATAATTTCATTATGCACCGAGTCCTGCCCATTTTGAATACCACTGTAAAAAGGATAAAATTGCAACGATTAAGGAAATGAGATACCATATCAGAGGGAATGTCAGAGGATGTAGAAGAAGGGGGGTTTGCCCTAAAGAGAGGAAAAATGGATGGGAAGAGGTGGGGTGGAATGGATAGGAAAGGACTATGGAGAGATGAATGGACTGAAGAGGAATCCAAGGGGACAGAGAGAACAGAAGAAGTGGAGGAAGGGGGACAATTTAAACTGGAAGAGAACAATCAGCTGTACAGCACAAAATAAAGAATGAGCAGGAAAGAGACTGAAATAAAAAGAGCAGCTGTTTTTCAAAGGAAGAAATTGGGAAAGACAACGGTGGAATAGAAAATTAATAGCGAAGAGAAATGAGAAAATAGAAGAACGCTGATGAACAGAATGAGTTGGAGATAGACGGAAATTTTTAAATCAAGATTGGAAATTTTCTAAAAGACATGCTTTAGTTCAAACATGAATTAATTCAAGGGAGGTCTATGCCCTGCGTTATACAGGAGGTCAGACTAGATAATCACATTGGTCCCTTCTGGGCCTAACATCTATGAGTGGAGAAGCCGGGGATAAAGTGGAAGAATGGAAAAAATAATAAAACATACAACTAGGAGAGGAGTATTCAATTTATGCATCCTCTTACATTTTATAGTCCGTCCCCAGAAAACGTCATTTATTGCTATAAGCAGGGAGAAAAGAGATGGGGTGGTTTGCTGCTTTGAGCTCATGTACTGATATTTTTGTGTATGTCTGTCACCGTTACAGAATTAGCTGCACCTTTCATCTCTATTACGTCTCTCCTGAGACCACCATGTGACCGGCCAAGTGACCGGCCTGCCAGTCCCACTCGTCTCCGAATGGACTCCCACAGCACCACCCACTCTTAGACCAGTTCACCAGGCTGCAGCACCCCAGTTTACCAACTGTTTCTCCTCAGCACGCTCAACTGGGTTTGGACCCTGCAAGAAACCTGCCTTTGGGAGCTGTGACTAGGAGGTAAATGCTTTGATTCAGACCAGCTATTTCAAAACAAAAATTTATTTACTTATTATTGGACACATAGCTATCAGAGAGAAAAGAGTTTAAACAACAAAATGGCTACATGTATATCAGTTTTACCTAATGGCTTAGGTATCCCTACCTTATCCCAGAAACCCATGCTTTGGGGACGCAGCTTACACCAGCAACAAAAATTCTTTTGCTGATATAGTTTAAGCCACTTCCCAAACAGAAAAGGAGGACTTGTGGCACCTTAGAGACTAACAAATTTATTTTAGCATAACTTTCGTGAGCTACAGTTCACTTAAGCTATACCAGAAAAAGGACTTTTATTTTGCCAGTATAGTTGCATCTACACTAGGGCATTTGCAAGCATTGCTATATTGGTTAGGGGATGATTTTTGTACACTACTAACTGACATGACCATGACGGTAAAATTTTCCAGTGTAGATTAGACTGTCATACAAAATTCACCAATTTTCTCCCAGTTCTGCTAAAAAGTTAAACAACTGCACAAGACAAGACAAAATAACCTCTAATTTACAAGATGGGAGGGGAGTCTCTTCGATTGATAATCCCCCTCCTGGCCCAAAACTCCTAAACCTGCTCTAGATACCTCTATTTTTATAAGTGGATTATGAATTTGACTAGTTAAATACAAAAGTGATCCCAAAAAAATCATAATTTGACTAGATAATGGCATATGCCCATACTTCTCTTTTATTAGAGAAAGGAAGTACAAATAATCTTTCCAAATAATTAAACAACGTAATTCTGAATTGTCTTTAATTGCTGAAGAGGAAGACCTGATACTGCTGCAGTCCAGGAATGCTGTTCTGTGATTGTTTAACAATTGAACTGATCTCCAGTTTCTGCACTTGAAGATTATTTATCTCCTTTTTTAAAGAGAATATCTAGCTATTAGAAATATTCACTAATGTCCCTGAACCTGGCTGGAGATGCATAAGCAAAACACTGGACTGGATTTAAAGTAACTAATAGTTCTTTTTTAAATCAAATTTTTGGTGCTTTGAACTATTTACTTTCAACATTTTTTCATGTGCTAGCACTGTAGGTAAGCGAAAAATTATTTTATTTTCCTTGTTCCTGTATATGCTATATAAAAAAGCTCATGAGAGAGTGCACCAAGGTGGCTAGACTAGAGGGATTGTGATTTAGAAGTCCTCGGTTCCAATTCCAGGTCTCCCATTCTTTTAATAGAATCATAGAAGATTAGGGTTGGAAGAGACCTCAGGAGGCCATCTAGTCCAATCCCTTGCTCAAAGCAGGACCATATGACACCGGGATATGCTATATGACACCGGGAAAATCACTTCACTTCTGTACTTCAGAAGTGTTATTACAGTACATATTACATTTTACATATTACATTTACCTAATAAGAGCATTGTGAGGCTACATTAATTCATGCTTGTGAACTATTTTGTGATCTTTGGATAGAAGGATCCATACAGCAGTGTTTCCATGTCATCCTCAAAGCCTCCACAGTTCATGTGAACTTCTGAGAAGACTTGGGCTGGCCCATACTCCTCTCACTCCCCCAAACAGGAGATCAAGGACTTTCAACCCCCACCAGAACCCAGGGTCTCTCTTTTCTGTTACAGCTCCACTGTATGACTGGAATAAATACCCTCCCTGGTGCCTTTATAGATAGCTCATCCACCTGCACCCCCTCTTCTCGTGCAACAGCCAGTAGGGCCATTCCTTTGTAAATTTGTGTCATTTTCCCTCCATAGCAACACTAGGACTAGAGGAGTGTTCCCCAGTCCTGCTGCTGCTGGATAAAAGCAGAGATGCAGTCGAGTATTAAGGAGGAAAATGAACCTACTACCTGATCCTATTCCTCCCTCCCGACTTCAACACACACTCATTGCACTCTCTAAAATGGTGGAATGGTAGCTGCTCCCAATGGGGTGCTCCAAGAGGCATTGTGTCTGCCTGAGGCATAATGCTTCCCAGAGCTCTTGCTGAGGCAGTGTTCCACCCCCAATTCAAGACTGTGCCTCCAAGGCATGATTGAGCCCTGAGTGAAAAAACATATGAAACAAATAACCAGAAATGTCCACTGAAGGAAGAGGATTGAGTGAGTTCAAAAGGAAACAGATTATAAATAAGGAAAACAGAACAGTGAAATATAGGGAACTAGCAAACTGAAATGAGGATATCAGCCAACATATCAGACTAACAAGTGCTTGGGGGATGAGGGGCTCAAGAGAGTTATCTGACACCTTTTACTTCCTTTACTAATTTCTCTACACTAAAGCTGAAGGTCCATATCTTAATGGTTACAACAAGGGAGTCCAGTAACCTGATAGCATGCATTAGTGATTGTTCCAACTTTTCCTTTTCATTTAAAGCTGTGCAGCAGCCACAGCATGTATCTGGATAACATCAAACCTGATTTAGGATTTTGGCTCCATCCAGCACCTCTTCCCCAGACACTAGTAACATCCATCACTGTTTCCAGATCATCTCCATTTTGCACTAATGCACACTGACAAACCAAGAAAGCCCTGCAAGAGCTTGAAGGTTATTTTGTGGGACTCTAAGAATAACTCTCAGATGTCTTCTTCTGTGATCTCTTGTTGGCACTATCTAGATAAAGTTGCATGGAAATAAACTACATTGTTGTTTTCTGGCCTCAAGCTGGAGCCATTTCTTTCAATCTTTCTTTGTTTCTTTTTTCATGCTCAGAAGCATCTTCCATGATGTTGCTGAGAGTCAAGAGTGCAGTGCTCTTGTGAGAGCTGAATAAAAACTTGGTGGTACTTACTGAATAACACTAGAGCTTGGGCCCTCATGCTCAGTGAATGTTGATAACAGAGGCCACTTCAAACAGATAAAACTGCATTAGTGCTTTTAAATTTGTCCTTGGGAATACGCTCATCTGGAACAATGATTGCAGAGACAAAATCAGATGAATGCTGCTTTCAGAACTAAATTACTGCTCCAAGAGAACAGCTCTGAAAGAAATACATTTGAAGAGTCTGGAGAGTAATTTCATGGAAAACAAATTGGTAACCAGTTTAAAAAAAAGTGGGGGGGGGGAGGGAGGGTGGTGGTGGTGAAATAATGGGATTGTTGAAAATACTACAAAACAATTTCTATGAAATACTATGGTTTATGTCTGAGTTTGATTACTGACTATAGAAAGAGGGTTCAAAAAGCACAAATTATATATGTGCTATATTTTTAAAAGTATGTATTCCTAAAACAGGAGCTTGTTCCACAAACCAATATAACCTCTCTGCACATAAATGCATATGCGGACGCATGTACAGTCTGTGTGTGTGTGAGAGAGAGGGGCACAACAGTGCCATTCTATTAGTATTATGGCTGTGTTCAGTTTTTCACTTAAAGCAGGGATTCAATCCCTTTGGGATTGTTCTGTTTTTATTTTTTTTGTTTTCTTTTTTATGAATAATATACTTTTCCCCAAAAAGTCACAGCACATAATTTGTGAGTAAAAATTGAATTTAGTTTTCTGGGGAGTTTTTAATCAAATCTATTACTGAGTCTCTGACTAATAATTAATTTTAACATTAGAACTTCAAAAAATCCTTACTTTTTTTCAGATGCCCTTTAGTAACAAATAGCAAGCGCATTATCCTTCAAACTTTCCATAAAGGTAAAATTCATTGCCAGTAAACTCTAAATGTACATTTAAATAAACAAGATCATAATTAAGCAAAGTTATTAACATTTTTTCCATACTCAAAATGGCCACCACGTCCTATAACTTACCATGAGACTGAAGCTACCCAGCTGCTCAGATCCTTAGTTAGGATACCCACTGTTTCGTGTGTGTGTGTGGGGGGGGGGGGGATGTTTCACATAATTTCTAATGGAACTTAAGTCACAGGGTGCCCTTAGGGAAGACGGCTACCATTTCACTAAAGCCTGCTATTATACCTCTCAACCTTCAAATCTGCCAGCATGTGACACCAGCAATTTGAATGTGTGACAAATGGTCAAAATGTAGAACAGCTGCGTTTTGTTACATGTCAATAGATTACATTTTTTAAAACTATAAAATCTGTTTTAAAGTATATATTTTAATGAGAGAATTAAAGCAGTTTTAAAAAATACCTAAAAAAACAAAGATCCATCACGAAGAAGCATAAAGGAGGCTTTGAGTCCCCCAATTAATATTTGTAGGTTATTTTGATCATTCTGTATGGTATTATCACTCACAGATGTAACCTGCAGAGGAAATAAGGTGTGTGTGTTTTCCCAAATCCATTCAGGGTTATGCTAATTACTTTGGAAAAACAAGTTTGGTTTCTGGTTTTTTCCTGCTCCACTTTTACCCTGCAGAAGAGTCCTTTTGAAGGTATATATGCAGAATATTTGTTTCCCAAGCCTACTGTCACATCTTATTTCTAATAAGTATCCACATCTCCACTGCCTATTTTGTCTTTCTACTCTTTCTTCCAGTCTAAAGACTAGAGTGGATTTTGTGTTCACTGGCCACTCCAAAAAATTTAAAACAAAATAATTTTGGGTCAATTAGAAATTAAATTGTTTTGAAAATTTTTAGTGAACTGAAACTCAAAAAAATATGATTTTGGGATGAACAAACCACTTCATTTGGCCTGAAATGAAAAGAGCTTTTTTAAGTATTTCAACTTTTAAAAAACAAACCTAAACCATTTTTTCTAAATAAACAGTCATTTAGAATTAAAAAAAGTAAAAAAAAATTCATTTAGACAATGTTAAAATAACAGCAGCACTAAATCCAATTGGAAAATGAAAAAAGAAATCATGACAAACTTTGAAATTATGAAGTTTTCTATCATATAATGTTCAAAACAGAACAATTTTTCAAAAATGTTAAGCATTTGTTCTCTTTCACCTTTTTTTCTGCCGAATACAATACAATGTATTATTTCCATAATTTATTTAACATTTTTTTCATTTTCCAAATGGCAGTATCAAATATTAATGTTTTTATTAATGAATAAACAACCCCTAATTTTGAAGATCAAAAGGCCAGCCCTTTTAGTTATTATGAATGAGTGAAAACAATGTAATAGAGCATTTTTATTCGAGGAAATTTGCATTTTTAATTTTCCTCTAGTTCAAAAGTATAAGACTGGATTTTCGGGAGGAGGGGGATTTTTGTTGCCAACTTAGCAACAACCCATAAAAGCAATGAGGAAGGAGACAATCTGCAAGTGCCACAAAACAAACCTTCATATACGTGTTTTTATTTATTTTTTCCTGTATCTATTTAAGCACAACTAGTAACAGCTATTAGGTACATTGGTTAATCAAAAGTACCTAATAGCTGTTACCAATGTACCTAATAGCTGTTACCAGTTGTGCTTAAATTTGATGTGGATAAGAGATTTAAGTGACAGCATTAGGTTCCTGCAACCTATGCAATTGCAAAGAGTCCTGCAGCGGCAAGGGGGCTCTCTGACATGCTGACTCAGCTGCTTTCCCTGGCGACAAACATAGTTGTGGTGGAAGAGCTAGAACATGTCCTACCTGTGTGGAGGATAGCAGTGTGAGAGGTCACACTGCTGAGCAAAATGCCATCTTCCACATAGTTAAGGTCCCAGAAATGAGCTTTGCAGTGAGCCCTCACAGGACAAACGTTGCCACTGGACATAAGTCATGATCCTGCATCCTTAGCCCTTCACTTGGATTACGTGTATGATTGTACAAGTGTTTGTACAATCAGTCCCAGAGGCTCAGATTCCAGAAACACTTACACACATGCTTAACTTCAGTCATATGTACAGTTGCGTTGAAGTCAACAGGACTATTCATTTGCACTATGTTAAGGGTGTGCTTTAGTGTTTGTATGTTTAGAATCTTCCATACATGCATTACTTTACTCATGTAAGCAGTTTCAGTGGCTGCTCAGCAGGTGAGGTTTTGCTATGCACAAGTGTTTGCAGGATATGCACAAGTGTTTGCAGGATCAGGGCCTGAATTTGCACCATTGAGCAGTATGCTGACCACTAGGGTTTTTATTGAAATGGGTGCATCACTACTTAAACCTTTTTAATAAGTGAAAAAAGGATTAGTACTGTTGCAGAAAGACCTGACTGTAGGGAACAAACTTTGTATCAGTGGGATAAATATACATTATTATCAATTCTGTATTTCTTGTCATGAGTGATCATCTCACCACAAAGTTTAAAGTTTTGTTAGGTGTTCTGAAGAAACTGACATAAATATATTGAGAGTTCAGTATTAAATTGCTTTGCTTTTGCATTTGCTCACAACTTGATAAACCGAGGGTTAGCTCAATTGATGCCTAAGAGACATTAATATATTAAATTTCAGTTAAATGTTATAAGTTTTGGTTTTTCCCCATTTTGATTGCTACGGTGATGTTTAAACTAAAATAAATAAAATAAAACCTCATGCAATTCAAATAATCCTCTGAGAGTCTTTATCACTTTCAACACCAATTTTGCTTTGTCAATTATTATCATTTTTAATGTATTGCTGTCAATTGTAAGCTCAATGGGAGATCTGTCTAACTCAGATAATCTAGGATATGTGCAATTAGCTAAGACACAGAGTGGTACTTGTACTGAGTAGTCAATTTCCTTCTCCCGTTGTGTAAATCATCTTCACATAATTATAAAGTAGTGGGTCATAGTAGTTCCACTTCAATGTGGAGGATACCAGTTGTCTGTTTAACGCACTATTACCATAAAGTGAATTCCAGAGATTTATAACCTTGTTTACTACTTTCCCATCCCATCCAGTAATTGAAAAGGATTCAATTCTTT
This sequence comes from Natator depressus, assembly GCF_965152275.1. Lineage (NCBI taxonomy): Eukaryota > Metazoa > Chordata > Testudines > Cheloniidae > Natator > Natator depressus. The sequence continues at coordinate 91,734,574 of NC_134238.1, read as the reverse complement.
AGAGAAAATGGAGTACTCAGTGACAGTAGGAAGTTTATTTGGTACCATGGTAACAAACAATTCTTTTATGTTCGCTTCAAACATAGTTTTCCTGTATGAAATTATTGTTATAGGTTTTAATAGGCGTAGCTGTAAATAAGATGCACTTGGCCTCAAAATGAACTTATTAAAGCTGGGGATCTCTAATAATGAACTTCACAACATGTCCATAATTGGTGAGTTGTAACCAAGAAAGAACATTGGGACATTTTTTCTATCCCATATTTAACCATGCGTGAATCATTGACAATTGCTTTAAGCAGCATTGATTGTACAGTATACTAGTCTTCTTATTTCTCACAGTAGCTAGATTAAAATTTTTATTGTTAATCCACTTGAGGTCTATAAATCACAGAATTAGTCCCCAAAAATGCATATTTCTGTAAATGCCTTGGCCTGTACCTCCAGAGATTGTCTCTAAGGCCAGCAAAAATCATCACATTGCCCCCCCCTCCCCCCCACCGCCACTTTTTAGGAATGAAGAAGTGTAAAGGAAAAGCTCAGATTTCTTTTTTGCTTTTTTATTATTTTAAGTTAGTTTCCAGCCCTTTTCTTAGATACAGATAACAAAGATAGGGTCTGCTCCAACTTCTATTGAGGTCAATGGATTGGAGCCATAAGTAGCTCCAATGAGGGATCAGCAATTTGAGAACTTGCACTTCACCTACTTTAGCTTAAGAAAATCGGGCTGTATTTTTCTTAAAATCTCCCACTAGCACAGCTGCATCTATAGCAGTGGATGTGAGAGCTCTAATATATACCAGTCTGTTAGAGATTTTAAGAAAAATGCCAGTGTAGACAAATCCATAGGGAAAGATGCTTTGGGACCTTTAATCCACAGATGTTATTACAAAAAATAACTGTATTGTAATAAATTATTCAATCATTAAATTCCAAGCTTAAAGTTTTAAAGGATTCAGTTTTACCAGGTATACAACTTACAACTGCTAAAGAATTTTGAGTAGTTAAGTGGCAATTAAAAAAGAAGGATTGCTGAGCAGAGATGAGTTCCATCCATCAAGGAAGGGGAAGAGTATTTTCGGAAACAGACTGGCTAACCTAGTGAGGCAGGTTTTAAACTAGGTTTGATGGGAACAGGAGACAAAAGCCAACAGATAAGACTAGAACAGGGAGACCTCAGTGAAGGGTTGGAATCTGGGGGGAAACATGGGTAACCACACCAGGCACAAAGGAGAGACAAGAGAAAATATAGGTGGGGAAAGGTTACAAGAATATTTTATAGTGGACAGTGTTAGGCACTGCTTCCATAAGAGCCTCTAATAATTCAACACACCAGTGGTTAGAAGATGGGCCTTGTCTATGCTAGACATCTTGTTTTCTGAAACAGTTCTCACCTTTCCTAAACCACTGCAACTTCACCATTGGCAACTTCAGTAATAGAACTAGTGGAGTGCAAGGTGTTAATAACCAGTGCCCTGCTGGTGTTTTAATTGCCATATCATGAAGACCTGCCCTAAGAATTAGACACTATGGCAGAAACCTGTTTACGATAGCACTCTTACCACTAGTGGAAGGGTGAAAGTGCACTGGGATATCTCCAATGAGACTTTAAGGGGGTGGAGGGGAAACAGATGTTGATTAGTTATCAACACAAAACCCTTAAGACAATACTTAATCCATCATGTTCCAGATGAGGTAGTTATTTCATTGTGCTCAGAGTTTGTTGGACTCCAGAAGTGATATTGAAACAGTAGTTGAAATTAGCTGAGAAAAATAGGCAGCACAAATCTTACAAGATGCTTGGGATAGAACATATCTTCTTTTATAAGAAAATTATCTCTGCTTGCACATCTCTGCCTTTGGACTAATTTGCTCAGCACGTGTGTGAGCACCCTTTTTTGCTCTTGTTTTTTATAAATAAAAATAGAATAATGATTTGTGGTGACCAATTTTTTTTTAAACCAGAGATTGGGACAGTCCTCAGGCTCCCAGACTGTATCAATATACTTTTTAGAATGCAAGTCCACATGTGATTATAAGAAGTAGAATGGTGTGTAATGACTGTCAAATAGTTTATCTCTCCATAAGAATCTGCTCCTTCAGTGGGAATGAAATTCATCATTTATCACCACACAACACCTGAATAATTGAATTGTATATGGGGAACTCTGTGGGAGGGTGGGGAAAGATGGAATCCATCACCTCTATTCACCTGCAAATGATGGGCTGTAGCACAGACTATGCAACTATTATTCCAGCCTAGGGAAAGCACTACATTCCAATGTATAGGAGCACCTCCCTATACAACCAAATAGGAGGCACTTCTATACCTGTAAAGGGTTTTGATTATTGGATCCACTTAATAGAGCGCCCAATAGCCCTCTCCCTTTGTTTTTTTCTATATCAGTCTACTCAGGACTGTCATGGAAGCCTATCCATGACAAAATGTGGGTACAGATGCCCTTCCGAATGACTGTGCCACCTGCACTCCTTCATCCAGAGGAAGGACAAAGTGGGCTTCAATAATAGATAGGGCCTTGATTAACAGGAAAATGTGTCCTACCCTATGCCCTAATAGGATCATAATAGCCTAGCATATGATATTGGGCTGTGAGACCTCCCTGAATGTTTTCTTTTTTTTTCTCTTTAATTTCAGAACATTTTTTTCTGGGCCTCAGGTGGGTTTTAATGTCTGGAAAGAGAAGGAATCTGTCATAGTCAGAGCTACAGCTTTTTGCCCAAATATCTTAGTTATGAAATTCTTCAGTGACATGAGAAAGGGGGAAACGAGGGGAGTCATATCTTCATTACCTCTCATGTAAGACCTGAAGACAATGCACTCTAAAGCCTTATTACACTTTTTGTGCCTACTTATAGCACTGACTGAGGTCAATTCTTATATTTGTATAACTGTAATGCTGTGGTAAAATTCACAGGGTGGAATCCTGGGCCCACAGAAGTCAATGGCTAAACTCCCATTGACTTCAGCAGAGCCAGGATTTTACCCAGAGAGTTCAGTAGCTTTCAAACATGTGTTTTTACTGCTTTTAATCTGAAATTTCTCAAATACATACCCTCTAAATCTGTGTACAAAAATGTAAAACAATATCCATAGTCAAGTAACAAAAGTCAACCTCATTAGACTCCCATTTTATAATGGTGCCCTATATATTTCCCACAGTCACCAACAGCCCTGGGCAAAAGTCTCAGTAAACCAATAAATCTGCATACCCTACAGATGAACAAATATTGTATTTTGTGGACTGGCCTAGGTCTAGTACACTTATTATAATATGTCTCCAATATAAATGTCTCCTGAAGACATTTTTACTTACTTTTAAGGCTTATCTGCTTTAAGTGTATTTGATGTTTGATTGTTTCTGTATTCATTTAGCAAAAAAGGACAGCAAAAGGTTTAGAAAAAAAAAAGATAACCAAAAAAATCCCTGAAATGGTCCTGTTTAAACACGTATCTTTAAGGATCAAGTTACTGTAGCTATAGCCATAAAAATGAATGGTTAACTGATTTTCAGTGGAGCAAAAAATGATATTTTGTTGGAAGGGAAAGATCCAAGCCCAGTTGGTATGCCAGATAATTCAAAGAATAAAAGCTTTTCTTTCACTCTTAGCTGTAAAGTCTGGAAAATATCTTTTCCTAAAGGAACACATCTATTATTTACTTCATTACTCTGCTTATTTCTTTACATTGAAGTGGTTAGAAACAAAGAGGATGTTCTCATCCAACAGCTTTCTCAGTTTCTTTGTGAAAGGAGACCAAATCAGAGATGTAGGAAGGGTCAGTGAAATATAGGGGTTTGAAAACAAGTAGAAGACATTTGAATTTGATGTGCAGCACAAATGGGAACCACTTGCATGACTCAAAGTGGGATGACATGGACAATAAATGGGTGAAAGAGCTGATTTTGGCATCAGCATTTTGGATAGAATGGAGATGGTGGGGATGAGGTTAATACCATAAAGAGCTAAGAGAAAAAGACTGGAGTGATTGAGGAAGGATATAATAAATACAGGTTTTAGTGGTGGTTTCTGAATGGAATGAACAGATTTTTGCAAGATTGTGTACGAATAAGTAAGATAATATGGTTAGGCCTGAATGTGAGGAAAGGGAGCGGTCAAAGATAAACCTTTGGTTATGAAACTGAGTGACAGGAAAGCAGGTGGTGCCATGAGCCCTAATGGAAACTGAATTAATGGGAGAGATTATTATGAGCTCAGTTATATTCATTCTGATCTTCATCTAAATTAAGATGCCTGAGGGGAACAGATGTGAGACTAAAGCATAGGAATGGGTCCCAAGCATGAAGTATATTTGAGAGTCATCTGAGTAGAGGAAATGGTCTCCCATGAATGAGTTGTAGAGAAAGAGGAGGTGGGGACTGAAAACAAATGTCCTGTAGGATTTCATTAGAGAGGTTAGTGGAGACAAGGAGCTGCCAAAAGAATGGGTAGAGAGGCAGGAGGAGAGCCAAAAGAGAACTGTGTCACAAAAACAAAGGGCAGTCCGCATGTCAAGGACACAGGAGTGAGCAACAGTATCAAAGGCAGCAGAAAGGTCAAGGAGGATGAGGATGAAGTTTAGGTCTTGAGCTTTAAACTGAGAAAGTCCATATGAGACTTTGGTGAGAGCAGTTTCTTGGAGTGGGTAGGATGCAAGTCAAATTGGAGCAAATCAAGGTAAGAGGTAGGGCTGGGGAAGTTCATGCGACAGTTGTAGGGAGCCAGTGTAAAGAGTTAGGAAGTGAAAAAGAAAAGGAAGACAAGACAGTAGTTTGAAAGACTGGAAAGTCAAGGGTGAGTGTTAAGGCTGGGAACTCCATATTATGTAGCAGAGGGTAAAGAACCAGAGAAGACGGAAAAGTACATGGTGTGGGAGGGATTTGGCAAAGGGGGACAGCAAGAGCGCAGTTAGTAGCCAAAAAGGGATAGCTCAAAATGTTGCCAATGGAGAGTAAGAGAGATATCAAACCAGCAAAAATTAGTAGAGCAGGCACCCAAACCTATATTCAAAATAAAAGAGATAATTCAGTATTAACCAATAGTTATATGAAGTAGGATAATGCCAAAGCTAGGGATATACAAAATATTTAATAGAATGTTATATACCACCTGGAATTTAGATAACAAATCCCCATACTATCACCTCTATGTGCTGGAGTCAGTCAAGGTTTATGGTACAGTACATAGATTCCATGTACAGATTGTGAGACACAGTGTAAATTAAAGGACAAGAGGCAACTTGCTCACTTTACACAATGCCACCTTTGTGAGAGGTACTCATCTTTGGCTTCTTCAACCTCCACAAGCAGCAACGTAAGTGGTAGTGTAGACATGGTCTATAGAAAGGGGAATAAGGACAACTCAGGGAATTATAGACCAGTCAGTTTGACTTCCGTACTCAGAAAGATAATAGACCAAATAGTCAAACAATCAATTTGCAAGCACATAGAAGATAATAAGGCGACAAGTAAAGTCAACATGGATTTGTCAAGAACAAATTATGTCAGACCGACCTAATCCTTCTCTGACAGGGTAACAAGCTTTGTGAATAAGGGGGAAGCAGTAGATGTGATATACTCAACTTTAGTAAGGCTTTTGATATTGTCTCACATTACCTTCTCATATGCAAACTAGGGAATTATAGCCTAGATGTGCCTACAATGAGGGGGCGCACAACTACTTCAAAAACCATACTCAGAGAATAGTTATCAATGGTTCAGAGTCACACTGGAAGGACATATAGAATGGGATCCTGCGGGGATCTGTCCTCGGTCTGGGTCTATTCAATATCTTCATAAATTATTTGGATTTTGGCATAGAGAGTACATTTATAAAGTTTGTGGATGATACTAAACTGGGAGGGGTTGCAAATGCTTTGGAGGACAATAAAATTTAAAATGATCTTGACAAATTGGAGAAATAGTCTGTAATATATAGGATGAAATTCAACAAAGGCAAATGCAAAGAACTACAGTTAGAAAGGAACAATCAATTGCACATCTACAAAATGGGAAATGACTGCCTAGGAAGAAGTACTGCAGAAAATTTGGTGGCTATAGTGGATCACAAACTAAATGAGAGTCAACAATTTTGCAAAAAAAGCAAACATCATTCTTGGATGTATTAGCAGAAGTGTTGTACACAAGACATGAGAAATAATTCTTCCACTCTACTCAGCACTGATAAGGCCTCAACTTGAGTACTGTGCCCAGTTCTTGTCACTATACTTTAGGACAGATGTCCACATATCAGAGACTGTCCAGAGGAGGCAACAAACATGATTAAAGATCTAAAAAACATGATCTACACGGAAAGATTGAAAACAATGGGTTTGTTTATTCTGGAGAAGAGAAGACCAAGGAGGGACATAGTAACAGTCATCAAACAGTTAAAAGATTGTTTGGATAATAAATTGTTCTCCTTAACCACTGAGGACAGGACAAGAAGTAATGCCCTTATGTTGCAGCAAGGGAGATTTAGGTTAGACATTAGTGAAAAAATTCCTAACTGTAAGAGTAGTTAAGCAGTGGAACCAATTACCTAGGGAGGTCGTGGAGGTTTTTAAGAACAGGTTAGACAAATATCTGTCAGGGATGGTCTACATAATACTTCCCTTGCCTCAGTGCAGCAGTCTGGACTAGAAGACCTATAAAGGTCCCTTTCAGTCTACATTTTCTATGATTCTATGATCATAATTAAATTCTGTTGCAAGAGAATCGCTGTGGAATTACATGTTGGAGCCATATGAATACTGACCCTGAAAAAGTTTTGAAGTTTGGTTTGGCCCTCATAAATCACCTGAAAGTTCATACTAGAGTTGGTCATGAATTTTATGTCAAAATGTTGTTTCAATGGAAAATGTGGTTTCCACAAAATCAAAGTTTTTGATGGGATAATTTTGATTTTGCTGAAATTTTTGAATTATCCATCACGAAGATCAAAACAAAATATTTCATTTCATGTAAGGTTGTCCCAAATTGCAGCATTTTGATTTGTCAAACCAAACTGAAATGTTTTACTTCATGTCAGTAGACATTAATTTGTGTCCATCTGAGCTGCCATGGTGCCTCATGGGAGTTGTACCTTGGGTACATCATGGCCTTATTTTCCTCTATGGGCTGGTCTCCTTGGCTGAACTACATCTCCCATGATGCCACACTGTCTCCCCTCTGATGAACCACCATGGTGCATCATGGAAGTCTTGTGACCACAGTGCAGCACGGAAGATGAAGTCTGGCCAGGAAGCCCAGTCTATAGAGGAGAATGGAGGCTTGAGACACCTGAACTACATCTTCATTGAGGCAGCAAAGCAACTCAAGTGGACACAGTTCAATGTCAAACTGAGCCAAAGAGAAACTTTTCAATCTGGTTTGACTGCAATGTTTTGATCCAGGAATGTCAAAATAAACACTTCAAGATTTCCAAATTTTAATTTTATAGAACTTTCCATTCCATGAAAAATTTTGATATTTCAACCTTTTGGATGAATTTAGGAAGAAAACAGATATTGAAGTATCAGAATTTCTCATGGGACAGACATTCCAGTTGTTGTTGAGCTCTAACTCAACACTAACTGAGCTTTAGCTACACTAACAACCTTTTAACCACCCCAATGAAACCCCTAATGGCCTGGGTGTACATCCTATGCAACTTCATTGAAGTTACTGGTATTATGAGATAAGTAAGGAGAGAATTTGGGCCCAAGAGTTCCATATTAGACCACAGATCCAAAGTGATTTTTTTTTAACAGCAACTCATGAAGAACTCTAATTTATACAACACATTTCAACAAATAATTTAGTTTATTTCCTCTCTTTATTTACAAAGAAACTGGTGCTAGTGAGCCGAAGGCCAAATTTCATGATCAGCTAGTTGATTTCACATCCCCAAATGGAATTTGGTATCAGAACAAGTTTACAAATGATATCACACAGACTATATCATCTAGAGAATCCAAACCAGACATTGCTGTATATCTGGAGAACAGTTCAATGTAGACATCAAAAGAAGAATTAATTACTAAGCTACATTTTTTTCCTGTTTGCAAAACAAAATATCTTAACCAGTATAATATGCCAACCTAGTATTAACCTCCGTGAGTCAATATGACTAATTAATTCAATATTACTGTGTATGGCTTTCAGTCCTCTCTTGTACTTTCCAGCTGGTTAAAATGGTTTGAGCCTCCCAACAGAGAAGGTTAAATAAACAAAGATAATGCCAGGTATAGTCCATAGTACATCAGATAGTAGACCTGGTCTTCAGAGATGCTGATCATCAACAGTTCCCAGTAAAGTTAATCGGTGCTGATAGTACTCAATATCATGCCCTTAATGTGTTTAGGTTTGCTCTGAGTCTTTTGATACCTACCTGGCTGGGGACCTCATCATTTTGGTCATCTGTTTGGTAACCCTGCTTTTTAAAGTACTACATAAACAATTGGTAAAATATATGACAATAATGCAGTTTATGTCTAAAGACTTGGCAATACAAACAAATGGTGCTTGTTTTCATTTAAAAAAACTGCCAAAACTACCCAGACAGACAGAGGGATACATTACATTGACATTTATTTTAAAGGAAAATATTTTTCTTTATTATAAACAACAAAATAAGATATTTCTTTTGTTGAATATCAATTCTGGATTTACAGAACATTGCAGCTCATACTTCTAGATTACAGTAAAGTATTTTACAAATAACAGTTACAAACTGAACAACTATAGTCCATAGTTGTTATGGTGTTCAACAGAGTCAATATGTATCTATCATTCCTATCTATGTATCTTAAAGTTCCCATCCTTGTGTGCAGGTATTTTTGCTTTTATTAGGCAAATAAACCATGGATTGAGCCGTAGTGCTGGATTATAAGGAATTTTGCATAGTGTGAGGGTGTACTATATCAGTCTGCTTTTACTGAGATTGGAGATAGTATCTTGTAGTGTTCTGAGCTTCCCCTAGATCTCTGGATTCATTGAAGACTTCCCATTGCTTTCCTGGTCTTTGGAGAACCTTTGTGGACTACACATAATTTACACTAGTGGTGGTCTAACTCTATCCACTTTTTTCTTAAAAAAACAACCAGTAAATAGGAGTTGCACTAAGATTCTAAATCAAAACACATAATTGGAAAACATATTTTTCCTTTCTGTCAGAACTGTAACCCCAGGCTAAATTCTTCTGTCAGATTACTTTAACAGGAATTTAACTTCCCTGTGCTGTAGGTTTGCTCAAGTTAATTAAAAGCAAACTCTCATTTATCTCTTACTTCAATTCTAAGGAATTCCATTGTTCAGTCCTTTCTCAGGGAAAATCCCCTTTTGTTTCAGCACATCCCTCTACAGGAATCCCAATTAAGAACAATTGTCATTAATAATCTTTAAATCCAACCCTCCCTCTTTAATTAAGGGCAGGTCTAGACTTAAAATTTAGATTGACCTTGCTACACCACTCAGGTGTGTGAAACATTCAAACCCTTGAGCAATGTAGTGAAGCCAAACTAACCCCCAGTGTAAATGCTGCTACGTCAGCAGAAGTATTCTTCCATTGACCTTGCTACTGCCACTTGGAGAGGCAGATTTAACTACAGCAATGGAAAAACCTCTTTTGTTGCTGTAGGAAGCTTCTACACTACAATGCTAAAGCAGCACAGTTGCGACATTTTAGCTGTGTGACTGTAGCACTTGTAGTGTAGACATAGCCTGAAATTAACTTCGGAGAAGAGGATTTCAGCCTCTGCAAAACTCTGTCCTGGTAAAAGGAAAACACATCCATTCACTCAAACTTTGTATTCACTGTAAGGAAACATTTCCTTCCCCATTGCCTGAGGAACACTCCATTCAGCAACTAAATGGTTAAATTGTATGGGGGAGCTGTCAAACCATGTCAATAAGGAAATTGCACCTGCTCAGTGTAATACTCCATAACTGCGGTCTCCATCCACAACACAAACTTCCTACTTCCCACGAAGAAAGAGCCTGCACTACCACAATGCTCAGTCTTTGACACAGAGTGAGGCCATGTCCGTGCCAAGGGGCTACAGTAGCATAGCTACTGTGCCAGAGCTCTCCTGGCATAACCCCATAGTGTAGATGTAGCATACAGTGACAGAAGAGGGGTTTTTTTTTGTTTTGGTCCCTCAGCTTAGCTGCACCTACACCAGTGGTTAGGTGGGCATAAGTCCAGCACCCAGGGGTGTGAATTTTTCACAACCCAGAGTGCTATAGCTATGTCAACCTAAGTTTTAAGTGAAGAGCAGGCCTTAGTATCCAGGCTCTTGTCTAAAAATGGATCAGCTATGGAAGACCTTACCTCCACTTTGGAAGCTTTGATTGCTTCCAATCCACCAGAAATTCTGTCCTCCGTACCATTGAGACAGACGCTGACTGTGTCCCATTAGGGGTAAGCTCCACGAGTTGTGGCACATTCTCCTAGGGTAGAATACAGAATATGAAAGCCAGTGTGCCTTATCCATGGACAGGGATCTATAGGAGGCAGCAGGGAACCATTTCAATTGGGATAGTTGCTTTAATGGTCACAAGTGTGGTGTACAAATCCAAAAACAGGATTACAAGTACAGACAGTTGGAAATCTTCCCTTCAAGCTGCAAAAGGGAAGCCAATCAGTCTGTTATATGATGAATTTAGAGCAGAGGTTCTCAAACTGGGGGTCAGGACCCACCTCAGGGGTGTCACAAGGTTATTACATGGGGGGTCGCAAGCTGTCAGCATCAACCCCAAACCTCGCTTTGCATCCAGCATTTATAATGGTGTTAAATATATTTTAAAAAGTGTTTTTAATTTATAAGGTGGGGGTTGCACTCAGAGGCTTGCAATGTGAAAGGGGTCACCAATACAAAAGTTTGAGAACTACTGATTTAGAGAGACTTTGTTTTCAAATCAAAACTAAGAGGTAACAGCTCCTTTTCAGGAGCTCAGTCCCCAGTCACTGACCATTTAGCCAAAAAAAAAAATCAATAGATAAAAAGTGGCATTTGGTAAATCCAGTGTTGCCACTAAGTCATATTCCTGGCTTAACACACTGTTTTCTCTGAGGTAACCAGAACCAGGAACTCTGGCATGCTAGTCAGGGCTGCCTCACTATCTAAACTTGTCAAGCCAAAATAGAATTCCTTTTGGGATGTTAATGTTTTGCTAAATCATTTAGCTTTATTTGACATTTCCTCCTGAAACATCAGGGACTTAGCCGCAAAACTGGCATGTCTGCTATCTTTACACTCATCATCCAGAGCCTCAGAGCTGGCCCTTTTGAAAACCAATGAGCCTGACATGAGGAAAATTGTTAAAGGCTATAACTTCCTCTTGACAGAAAGAACTAAAATTTAGATTGACTGTTCTCCCATTGTACTATAAATCAACACAGCATAGCAAGACTCAGCAGTATGTATCTCTTTCCCTCTTGAAAAACATATTGAATGCCTTTTGTAAAAAACACAAGCAGAGATATCATTAAGTTTGGGGCCTTCTCACTCAGCACTCTATTACTTCAGATGAATTCAGCTGCGGTTGTGATGTAGCCATGCTTCTTTCTGCTGCTTGCTGTTCAAGAGACAAAAGCTTCATCATATACTACTGGAGCCCTTCCTCAGATCTGGACAAGTACACCTGAGCAACTGCAAATCTCAGGTACAGGGACGGTGCTAGCTTTAAAAAATTATGTGACTTTATTCCACAATCAATAAGAATAACAGATAATTCTATTTATTTAAGGAGAATAAAAACATTTTGTCACCCATCTTGATGTTCATTCTCATAGGCACAGCTGTGGATATTATTCTCTCACCTTGAAAACACTATTATCCCATTGTTTTCAAAGGTGCAGGATCAGGACCTACAAACCCAAGCTTCAGTTAGGGTTTGATTCAGCAAAGTAACTTTAGAGGAACCGTGTAACTTTAGAGGAAGTGAATAGTTCCATCAAATTCAATGGGCCTTCTGTTTAAAGTTGCACACACACTTGTACGCCTTGCTGAGTCAGGACCTTACAGATCATTCTGAATTACTTTGAAATATTTTTTGATACAAAATAAACCTCAGAGAGAAAAGAAACATCTGGGAAGAGTGTGACATTTCCTGTTAGACATTCCACTCATTTTCTCTATCATTCAGATGGCAGAATAAGGGCATTTTTTTTTTTACAAAATGATTATATATCATTGAAGTTCCATTGAAATCAATGGAACTATTTGTGTGTATAAAGTTAAGCATGCACTTAAATCTTTGTAGGATTGGAGCTTAGATAACGTTATTGCAATGTTTTGAATATTTCCTTGGTATTCTAGATACTAAATACAGAAAATATCGTAAGTACAATATTAACACTGGAGGCACAATTGTGAAGTTCTTAAGGGCAACCTGTGCAATAATGTTATTTATATTTCCACAGGGTTTTTCTAGCAATTATTTCAATGATGACACTCAAAGTTCATCTTCATAATAATGACTGAAGAATTCTGGTAGTGCTAATTAACTTGATTTCTTGAAATATCTGAGCATCTAGTAGTGACACAAATTAAATACAAGTTAAATACAGGGTTTTGGCTAGTCTTTTTAACTAGCTGAATCAATAAATCAATTTGAGGTGTAGATCATCCTGGTGCATTCCTTCCTCCAATGCTGCTAACCTGAAGGAGCTGTTGTTTTATTATTGGACTTCCATTTGTGATACTGGCCAACCATTCTGAAAACCAAGATGTTTTGCACAGAGAAATAAACAGATGACAAATAAACAGAGATCAATGTTTAAAAAAGAGCTTTGTTTCCCCACCCCTGAATTTGTTGGTCTTTGGCGTACTCTAATAATCAAAGCATGATATGTCTGAAATCCTATGGAAGCCAAAACTGCATTGCAGTGTAGTTAGATATTTTTATACCCCTCCTAAAATGTTACAAAAATACTGTCACTGCATTTATATATTATCATATAAACCCATTACAGCTATCTTAGCTCATCCTTTAGAAGCATTTTAGCCAAATAGAGGGGAAGAGATTTTGGTTGCTTTTATAACTTCTATTTTTTTGCAGCACAGTAGCATCTGCTGCATTATGTAGTGTCCCTACTTATATTACATTAGGCCAATAATTAACATGAAACCCCACTCTCTTGGGGAGGAGGTTTGGGATGTTTATCTGAACTCCAAATCATTGGCAGTTTATCCATTACTACTTTACAACACATTTCTGCTCATTTTACCATGTTATAATGAACACTAAGGATAACATTTTCTACAAACAAGGCTCTATGCAGAGACATCTAACTAGCCACATGTCTGTAGTCACCTGATTTGCATGCACAATCACAGCAACTGCATGCTCAACAAATTCGTAATTGCACATGAAGTTTCATATAAAATGCTATCTAAGCACTACATGGACCTCCATCACCCTACCATCTACTGAGTTACTTACTTGGCCTCCATCACCATACCATCTGAACACCTCAGTCATCAATAAATTTTCCTCCACAACATCTTATAAAGTATCATCATTTCCAATTCATCGATGGGGAACTGAGACACAAGGTAGATTAAGTGACTTGCCTGAGGGCACATGGAAGCCTGTGGCAGAACTGAGACCTAAGCCCAAATCTCCTAAATCCTAGGTCATTATTTGTACAGGTGGAACTTATTGCTACTTGAAACCATGGATACAAGTTGTACCTGTGCAAATTGCAGCTAAAAGTGGTCTACACCAGGGGCAAAATATTGGCTCCATTGAAGTCAATAGTAAAACTCCCATTGACTTCAGTGAAGACAGGATTTCATTTCACCCTAAGGGTTTGACTCAGAGTGGTTACACTCTGGCTGGCCACTGTGGGCTGAAATCAGGGCAGTTCCCCAGTCTCAGGTATAGTGGTGCACGTGAGATGAGAATTTTGCCCGCTACACATAAGCAGTACATGAAAATTTGTATTTGAAACACTATATGAGAAATACATTTTCCTCCAATGAGACCGGATAGAAAAGCATTGAAGTCATAATAGATACTCAGTAAAGATAAACAGGACAATCTGTTCATTCAAAGTGATTTGATCTCAAAGGAGTAGATCTGTTATTATCTGAATGTATCCAACTGTGATTTGAATATTCATCCACTATTTTCAAAAGCATATAACAATGAAATCACTAAGAAAAGAGAGTCAGTAAAATTATACAGAGAAGGTGAGTGTTGCAAAGCATTATCAGCAATATTCTATTTCACCATGACAAGAAACCACCTAAACTGTGAACCACCGTTAGAAATGAATACACACAGTAATTGTACCCATGCTAAATGTAATGTGTTACTGAGCTCTCTCTCCTCAGACCCAATTAATAGGATGGGCCATAATATTACATTTGTACATGATTGGCAAGTGAACCACATTCCACAACATATATGCTTTATTCAGGTGCGCCTAAAGGCAGTACTATCACATGGATTGGCCATTGGGAAGCAGGCATCTCCATGTTCAAATCCCAGCTCTCTCTCTCTCTGACTGCTTAAGTGGTCTTGGGAAAGTCACTTAATCTATGTCTTGGTTTCCCCATGTATAAAATAGAAATAAAATGTACTTGCTTTCCTCCCAGGGGTGTAGAGAAAACTAACTAACTCATGTCTGTTACAGTCCTTTGACAAATATAAGGCACTATGGGTGAAATCCAGTGAAGAAATCCACTGAAGTCAGTGGAAGTTCCACCATTGACTTCAGTGGGGACCAGGATTTATATACACACACACACACACACACATACACACACACACATACATACACACAGTTGTTTTAAAAGAAGTGATCTCAGCTCCCATCTACCATTTTGTCCTAATTTTTTCCAGTTCATAATTTTCTTGGACAAATTTCTTGTGGGTGAAGTTTTCCTCACTTGGTCTCATATAGAAGTAGGATTCAAACTTTTTAAATTATTGAACCATTTAAATAATGCACTTTCCCCATATGTTCTGATCAGAAACTTTGCTCTTGAATCACTGAAAATTGTCATGGGGGAGGGATGTCAAATGTAGCCTGCTGAGTAGAGACCTCAAAGCAAACGAAACTTTGTTAAGAATGTTTAAAGCTGGCAATTTCATGAATGTGCAATTTAATTTTTCTGTCTAGTTGTTTGGAATGCATTTTGGTGGTGAAATGTTACAGTTAATGCACTTTAGAATGGGTTGTTGATTTTAAAAGTAAATGGGCCAGATTCCTGCATTAGGGCAACTTTGCACTGCAAACATTCCCTGAAGTGGGTTTAACTGACCACAAGAAGATCATGTTGGGAATCATCAGGTGGTGAGGACCATGTGTTTTAAACCAGGTGAGGATCTGGCTCACAATCTATATATTTTTCAAATTACATTCAAAAAGATTACAGTTTTCTGAAATTCTACAGTCATCACTGCTCATGCATCTTTGCATTTTCTACACATATGATTTATACAGACACTTCCTGCATATTAGCATACACTTATCCAAGCACTTGCAAAAGAGGACCATTTTTTTTAAACTATTTAAAATCCTGAATAAAAGTAAGACCTCTCAACATGACAGCTGGCTCCAAACGATCCCCACTGTGTAACATAAAACTATTTGAAAATATTCTAACCTTCTAAATGAAAACAAAATTGTCACTATCAGCTCAGGAGCAGATTCTGTACTACAGAGTCATGAGGAAAGGTAAATAAAGAGGGCTTAGTTTACTGATTCACTGGCAGAACCTAAACCTTGGGTAGAAGGTCCACATGGGAGGTAAATACAAGCCATCTGCTGCCCCCACTTTGCCTGGAGACCCGCAGTTGCTCAATACAGACTGGAAAGTGAATGAAACCAGCCTAGGAAGATGGGTATAACCCGGGCTCCAGGGAGAGACACTAATTCAATCTATTCAAATCAGATAACAGCTCTGCTCTGACGAAGCCCTACATGTCAGTTAAACATGCCTTCCGCTTGACAGAATACTTGGGAGGACAGCAGCAGCATATGCCAGTGTCCATCTCCCACAGGTAGACTTGCCATTCAGTGCAGGTCAGTCTGTAGGGGTGAATCAAGCCTAAAATGTGTACAGTACATAAGATGTACAAAATATCCGATGTGGATAATAAGAAATTCCCAGACCACTAATAATTATCTGACTACTATACTTCTCCCCTTCACTACAGCATCTGTGTGCCTCCTAATCTTCCATGTATTTATCCTCACAAAACCCATGTGAGTTAGTGAAGTTCTATTACCCCCTTTTTTACTGATAGGGAGCTAAGGCACAGAAAGGCTAAGTGACTTGCCCAACGTCCCGCAGGAAGTCAGTGGTGGGCAGTGAATAAATCCAGATCTCCAAAGCCCTAGTCTGATGCCACAGAACCATCCTTCCTCCCCTGCACAGACATAACAACAATACTGACATTCCACTAATAGCTGTATTTACGAGAGCCAGTTGGCATTTTTCCAACAGAATATTTTTCCATCAGAGAATGCCAGTTGGCCAACATTAAAATGTTCCATGGAAAGAGTTTGGGTTCAACAAAAGTCTGACAGAAAACAGGCAGGTTTCTATTGGGAAGCTGTCTAGTTTCTTGTCAGCTCACCCACCCAGCTCATCCTTCCTGGAGGACTGGCAGAGAGTCAAGAGCCTAGACAGTCCTGGCTTCCAACCAGGGTTCATGGTGCCTTAGCAACCCAGACTCCCAGGTTCTGGGAAAGCCTGCTATGGTTACTGCTCTGGAGTTGGGGACCCCAGAGCTCTCAGGGTCAGTGTCTCTAGGGCAACCGACCAGGCAGACTGCTCCCAAGTCAGGGACCCCATGCTTTCACAGTCCACAGCTCTGGGGTAGCCTGCTAGGCAGACTGCCTTGGAGGAAAATTTCAGCATTTATGATTTTCATGGAGAATTTCAGAATTTATGATGTTCATTCAAAGAAGGAGACCAAATTTCAAAATCCTCTGAAAAACAGAAGTACCACTCTCCACACAGCTCTAATATTTAGCATTGGCACAAAGTACACATGCAACATTTGCAATCATCTAACTTATGAATGCCAATACCAGATAAGCATTTTCAAATAAGATATTCAGACACCTAAATTAGCTTTTGTTTCAGTTTGTGTTTTTAGATAGAGGAAAGATTCAGCACAGGATCATAAACTCTGTGTATATAAATTACAAGTTTAAACCAATCTTGAGATCTGATTTGTGCAACAGACAATTATGCCTACAGCATTCCACTAGTCAAATATGCTCTGTACAGACTAAGGGTTCCTCCCATGTAGATCTTATTGCAGTATCAGTCCTTAATCTATATTGTGGTCTTTTAAATAATCTCATGTTGTAGAAAAGACATGATATCAGAATTTGTCAATGAAAAGCTATTTTTTCCATTTCATCTGTGTCTGACAATTCTTTTAATCCTTTATGAATACAGTTGATTCTGCAAGATTTCAATTTTTTTTAACCTTAAACCCAAACCAGGATCTATTCTTGGTATTCCCTCAAAGATTGAATTAATCAATTCTGGTACAGAGTTTTTTGGAGAGGGGCATCTCTCTCTACTCAGAGGGTTTGAAAGACATTTACATATATTACTCCAGTATTTTTGTAAGCAAATCAATTTTTTCTCAATAAAACATTCTGTAGATACTTCTTATGTTTAAAAGTAACAGCAAATTTAATTCTGATAGACATCAACAGCATTGGTCAGAAATCAGAAAATATTTTTCACTAAAATTTTAATAAAAATATTTTTTCCATTTTGAAATAATAGAAGTTTTATTACCTGCTATCAATACCAAGACACTGATATTTTCAAACCCATCTATGGGATTTAGATGAATATCTTTCATTAAAGTAATGCATTTAAATCCCCTAGAAGGCTTTGACAATCTATAAAATGGTTCTAGGAAACTTATACAAAGGCCATTCTGTTTATATCACTAAATTATCTTAGGGGGGGAAAATCAATAAAAGGAAGCAAGTAGTCCCTTTCTTAAAAAAATAAATAAAAACCCACAGAACTATGTCATACAACTTAGAAATATATTTCAATTAAAAAAAATCATATCAGATATATTTTGTTTCTGATGTAAAGAGTTTATATATGAGTAAGGCAGGATCCAGAAAGGGACTTAGATATTGCAAGCACCTAACTTTTAGGTGCCTAGAAAATCACAGGAACACTGCAATCCAAAAAGCCAAGTTAGGCACCTAGGCTCCATATGTAATGAATGGGGAGAGAGAGGTGCTTAAGAACGTAATCCACAAAAGACAGGATTCTATCTAGCCAGACTAAACTAGCCAATGGGTGATGTCGACAAGAAGGGTGGGTGCTAAGTCCCTCCCCTCTCTTGGAGGCAGGCACATAAATTCAGTCTGAAGGGAGCTCTGGTTAGCAATCCACAAATGAAAATCTAGCACCTGGAGTCAGGCATTTTACGTGCCTAAGCCACTTCTTGTGGGAATGAGTTAGGCACCCGGCCTCACTCCACACAAAACAGCCAGAGAAGGAGAAGCCCACCTTATAATTTTAAATCCAGAGGTTAGAGCACTGACCTGGGATGTGGGAGACCCAGGTTCTCAGATACACAGAGTCCAAGGCTAGAAGGGGCCATTGTGATCATCTAGTCAGACCCGGACAGCCCAGGCCACCGAATTTATCCAAAATAATCCCTGGAGCATGTCTTTTAGAAAAACATCCAGTCTTGATTTAAAAATGGTCAGTGATGGAGAGTGCACCACAACCCTTGGTAAATTGTTCCAATGGTTAATTACTCTCACAGGTAAAAATGTGTGCCTTATTTTCAGTCTGAAATACACAGTAACAAGAACTGGTTGAAAATTTTGAATGCAAACACTTTTTCAACAGACAATTGCTTTCCTGCTAAACAGAAATTCTAAAACTCCTAAACATCACAAAGTCTGATGGAAATACCAGCAAATAATTCTGCCCCTTTCCTCGTTTAATCTTCTCCATACCAGCGTGACAACACCACCAGTTGTGGGGTAAACGGTCTGGAGGCCTGTGTCCTGTGAACAGGTTGAGTTCTTTACCCAGTCTTCAACAGAGCACACAGACCCTGGGTTAGTGTATGTCTACCTAGCATTTTGAAGCAAATGGAAGCGAGCCTCCCAGTCTGAGTCAACAGACTTGTACTAGCACTGTAGAAATAACTGTATATACAGCACTTCGAAGTTGCAGCTCGGGCTGGAGCTTGGGTTCCGAAGCCCACCTCCCCCCTATTGATTCACTTTAGTCTTGAAAGCAGAGGTAATGAAATGTTTTTTCCTTACTGACTGACTAAAGGGCAGCAGAACTGTACTTAATATTCTCTAATTGAGGGTACCACCCTAGCTTTAACCGCACTCACTAAGCAGAGAGTAGTGATGCTAAATCCAAGTGAAACTCAGAGAGGGTGGGGACGGGTGTTCCTACCCGGTGGTGTAGACTGTATTTGAAGGTCTCAGATATCATTTGACCCTCCCCCTCCTTTGTTTAAAAACAGAGCTGATTGGACTTAGTTGAAAGCCTGTTTTTCTTCTCAGCGAACACGAGAGCTGAAACGGCTGATAAGCTCGTCTAGGGGGCTGAGTCTTAGACCTGGAGTGGGGAAAGCATCGTGATAACAGACAGCATAGAAGAAGTGGCCGTAGCAGCAGCGAGGTTCCGCACTACCCAGTGAAATCATAAAGGACTGGGCTAGGCAGTGGAACCTGGGAACATGGCATTACAGCGAATGGCAGCAGTGGTGGAAGCAGCAGCGAAGACGGAGACATTAATGAATAACCACTGCACCTTGTGCTGTGAAAGTCCAATGGAGTAATGGCAATTCAATATGCCACTCTCTTTTTCCCTCTACTGCACCCCACTCATGGGTTTGTTGTCCGAGGTCAGCAGAGTCCCGGGGCCAAGACTGTGTTATCGCCAGGTGCTACCACATATATACACACTAATTAATAAAATGCAGTTGTGTGATAGCTGTAGTTTAGAATCAGCTTCATTATATCAAATCAATGCCTTGGAATGGATGAATTATACTTTCCAATTAACAATCCTTCACTTGCGGATATATGTATGTCTTGCTGGAGATTTTTTCCAAGCTGTTTTTGCACGTTAAAGGAGGCTGAACCTTTTTCTTAGCTGAATCAAGAATTCCTCTCTACCTTCTTTTTTATTCCTAGCTGAATTTTGGCAGATAGACTTGTGGCTAATTGCACACTCGGGAGTACAGGACTAATGAAATCTTATGAAAAGTAATGTACCTCAGGAAACAGTAAATAACAATTGATGCACAACTTTATGACTTAAGCCTTTAAACAGAAAATCACTGTCTGTAATAATAAATGTACTGTGTTATATAATGCTGGAATAACACATTAAATAACTGAACAACAGTTGTAATTTTTCCTTTACTGCACAAAAACGTGTTCAGATTTGGAATAAAAAAAAGAGCCTTTTTTCCTTATTGTTTCAATTACATGTGCATTGAGCATACACAGCCATCTTTAAGAAATACAGTCAAACTGCAAAAATGAGTAGATGAATCACAGTGGTGTTATAAGCCAATGTAGGAGAAGTTCTGTCTAGCTATTTATTTTAAACATGCATCTTTTGACCTTGAGTTGGTGGGTTAGTGTTTTGTTTGTTTTTGGATTTGTGAATTTTTCCAAGTTTGTTGGCTTTTCAGAGCAAATAAGTATAGACAGTTCAATATTCATTGTTGTCTGCAGGTGAAGTCATAACATGTACATACCGTCCCTGTGTATGTATGTGTTAGTGCTTGGCAATGCTGAACTGTGCATTTATTCATTTGCCATATGAAGATGCATTAAATTCATTTGCCAAAAGAGATGCATTAAATCTCTTTTTGACCTGCGCTGCTACGGAAAACATTAAACCTACTGAAAAAATATGCAGCTATAAAAATACATCAAATACCTGGCTAGGATGAAGGGGACATCCTGCCAGTTACTGGCAATACATACTAAGCTTATGTCAGATGCCAGGGCCTTGCCTGGTGGTTGTGGTGGTAGTTCAGGTAGTAACAAACAAAGAACCAGGGATCAGGCACCGGTCCAAGGGTGAAGCCACAGTTAGGGGCAAGGAGCCAAGAGAAAGGTTAGAACTGGAGTTAGAAGCCAAAGGCTAAACTGAAGGGTTCGCCAGTCTTGTAGTCAGCGATGTAGCTAAGCGTCAGAGGCAGGAGTCGGAAACCAGCATGGACATGGAGCAGAAGCAGGAAGAGGAAATGAGAGCAGGGTGAGCACAGCTGCAAGCATGGTGCTCATTGAGGAGCCCTTGTGCTGCTGTGGACACAAGACTCAAGTAGCAGGCCACTGGCTCCTCTGCCAAATCAGGAAGTTCAAACATTTGGAGGGGACTCATTGGGCCAAGATGAGCTTGTAGGGTTGCCTAAGGATCTGGCTGGGAGCCAGCTATGCCCGGAGAGCAATGAGTTAACTATTGCAATACAGGCTTCACTGATTATACTAATCAAAGAACCCCCACTAATGCCCACCAAGCTACTTCATCAAAACTCATGGTTTTCCAAGTGACTTTATAAGGAGAACATAGAAAAGGTCTTGAATATCTAATCAGTTAGATGAAGAGATGTATTTAGTCACCTATCCCAGGGCAAAAGCAGCTGCTGCCAAAGTCAGCAAGGTAAGATCTTACAATAATTACCTAGCCTGATGATTTGAGTAAAATAGCATTTTTCTGGGTTGAAGAGAGACATTGTCTATTGTTTCCTCCTTACAGAGCAAATCATTGCTTTGTAAATGTTATTGCCCATTCATGCTTTAAAACCCGCAGATAATCTGTGCTTTTGATGCAGCCATATTTAAAGTGATTAGAAAGAAAAAGCCATGAATCCAAATAAATCAGGTCATATTGACCATATATTTATGGATAACAAAAGTCTTAGGG
The DNA here is from genome assembly GCF_965152275.1 of Natator depressus. Classification (NCBI taxonomy): domain Eukaryota; kingdom Metazoa; phylum Chordata; order Testudines; family Cheloniidae; genus Natator; species Natator depressus. The sequence continues at coordinate 91,712,649 of NC_134238.1, read as the reverse complement.
CCAGATCATACACCCACTGAAGTCAGCAGTAAATGTTGTCATTGATTTCAAATGAGACCAGGATTGAAACCAATGTTTGATACAGTTTATTAAATGACAGGTTTCAGAGTAGCAGCATTCGATGAAGTGAGCTGTAGCTCACGAAAGCTTATGCTCAAATAAATTTGTTAGTCTCTAAGGTGCCACAAGTACTCCTTTTTTTTTTAGTTTATTAAATATAAGGCCTAATTTTTTAAACCTAGTTTGATTTTGATAGATGCAGTTTTGCATTCACAATTAATTGCCGGCAGAAATGCCAGATTTAGACTTTTAACTGCCTGATCTGTGAGTGCATTTCGGTAGTTACCACAAATTGCTAAATGTGAGCATTTGTGCAGGCAATTAATTACAGATGCAATTAATTGTGGGAACAAGTTGTACCAGCAAATATGAGATGGGATTGAAAAATCATGCTTATAATATTTGCAATTACACATCAGCTTAATTCAAAATTCCAAGACATTTAGATCCTGGTCACAGTTCAAGCCTATTTCAGATTGTGTTGATATATATGAATGTACCATAAGCAGATGTACTTCTTCAATTACAGCAACATTTCTTAATTAATGCTGGAACTTTTATCAGATTTATTATCTGATTTAGGAGTTTTATTATTTTTTCACGAGTGCTGTTAAAAACCAGTGTTTGCCACACAGTCGTATGCACCCTTTCATTGGGATATGTTGCATTCCTTATACTTACAATAGGAAATACCTCAGTTAAAGGTAAGTACTATTGACAATAAATATCCAGGTTTTAATACTCGCCACTGTATTACAGATAAATACATAGTAGCTAGAGAAACCAGGAATAGATGAAGACCTAAATAAGTACAGAAAATGGATAGAAAGTCAGAATTTCTATGTCAGGGCAAAAATAGGTAAAAGAAAATATTCTTGCATGTAACACAAAATACAATGGGCTAGATCCTCAGCTGTTGTAATTTGAAATAAATGGAGCTGCACAAATTTACAACAGCCAAGGATATGGCCCAAGACTGTGCATGGAGAAAAATATCCATAAATATATTTGGGTAACCTTGCAAATCTTCTCTGGGGGCCCAGTTCTTCCCTGCAAAATACAAATAGCTCCTCCAAAAGGTCAGCTGTAGCTATTCACATCCAGAGGAGGAGAATCAGCCATTTGTTCCCTACCTTAGGCCAAATTCTGCTCTCAGTTACTCCGCTGTAATTTGGACATAAAAGGGTTTACTTTTATTTAGAAACCCCAGATACACTGGTGTAACTGAGATTGAAATCTGAACCTTTATATTTAAACATATTACTTAGAGTTCTCATGGGTATTCAGATCCTACAGGGTATGGGGGTCATATGAGGTACATCTACACTAGAATAAAAGACCTGTGGCATAGCCTCAGCTGGCCCGGCACAACTGGCTTGGGCTGCAGGGCTAAAAATTGCAGTGCAGACATTTGGTGCGACCTTGCCTCCACACAGACTCTGGCCACCAGCTCATGTTTAATTCCTGTGGAGACATACCCATGAATACCTCTACGCATTTTTTCTTTGAAGGTTTTCTTGTTGTTTGTTTGTTTAGGGTTTTTTTTTTGGGGGGGGGGGAGTGTTTAGGTGGAGAGTGTAATAAGAGTGTGACACATGATCACTGGTAGGAAATTGAACTTTATTTCCTGGCTCTAGTCACCCTACCAGGGTAAGGATAAAGTTTAATACTGCTATCACATGATATTAGTTAATGTCCATGGACTCCAATGATTGATGTTACAGATGGGAGGATTGGTTGGGTTGGACCCCACACTCCTATAACACTATGTTGAATTCTCACAAACATTTTCAGACAGTTAGAAAGTCATCTCTTCTGGGATGTGAGTTTCAGTTATTAACTGGGATTTATCTTTTCCTTTTTTTAAACACTCTCAAACAATAAACTAATATTGTATCCCAATATTTTCCATTATTATTTTATTGCTATATATTACTTCTCTCTGTTTGCCTTCCCTGCTTATTGTTTGTTTGATATTGCTAAACCTCATTAAAACATACTGTTAAAAAAAATCAAATATTTGATCAGGACAAAAGGAGCGACTGTTGGAAGTTTTCCATCAAAATGAAATGTCAATGACCAATCAAAAACAATGTTTGTGGAAATTCTCTCCCCCCCCACCATTTTCCCCCACCAGTTCTAACAATGAGCCCCCGTTTGGAGTGAGTGTGCTTTAAAAACCTCAAACACTGGCCACTCAACAGCTTTGTAAATTGTTGGGTTATTTAAGTGTGTAATTTCATCCCTGTTATCCCCATCCTGTCTCCTTTTTGCCCCTATGGTTTCTATACCCACTTATTGCACGCTATCATAAAATAGGCCTCAGTTCTGTAAGCTGATCCTTACAGGAAGAATCTAGAATCAGTGCTGAGCCCCACTGACTTCAGGTGGGTTTAAGGGTCTGCCAACACAGAGAAGCTTGCAAGCTGGGGGACATAAATTGCAACTTTGTGGCAGACATTGTCTTCACAGCTATTGTAGAGTACCTAACACAAAAGGGGCCTTGGTCCTGATTAGGAGCTACTGCAGTACAAACAACAGCAATTTTGGTATTGGGGTCACCCCTATTCTTGCTATAAAGATGATAGTACCATTATAGCAAGTACTATTGCACTGAATGTTTGACAGATTATGTTTTGTTACTACAATATTTCTATTAGTTCACATAAGGGTTAACAGAAACTAATGCAAGCATTAGGCTTGATCGTGAAATGTGCTGAGCAGCCATATTTCCCATAAGTTCCAGGCCTGTATTTGGAAAATATCTACTAGCATTTATTTTTACAAAGTTTGATTTAAGAAAACCCCACACACTACCCCCCCGCACCACCCAAAAAAGTTTGCCAGGGGCCTCAGTTATACTACATTAAATCTGAAACAACTCTAGAAAAGTTACCCTGGATTTACACCTGCGAAAGTAAATTCAGAATCTGATCCAGAACCAGGATTAAATTACAGCCAAAATATTAAGAATTAATAAGGAACAAACAATAAGGTAGAGAACAAAGTTTATATATATTTGGAGTATTTCCCTAAAAGATTAGTAAGGCCTGCGCTGCAAAGGCTTACTGTGAGCATTTGAGTAATCTGACTGAAGTCAAGTCTTTCCAGGAACAAAGCTTTGTGTGGGTAATAGGACCTTCTGTGTGTGTCACAATATTCCTGAGATGTGTATATTCACAGGGACCTATGCCCTACCAAGGGTTATGCTTACAAATTAGCCTGAGGCAACAGTGAATTCAAAGAGTAAATGAAAGCATAAAACTAACGTAAACTGCTGGGTGACCCAATTTGTCTATCTGAAACCTAATTCAAATATATGACCTAATCTAAGTGTCTGTTATATAATACTGATGTACCAAGAAATAACACTAGCATTTCAATTACAATATCATGCATAGAAAATAAATATAACCTGAGGAGTTTTCTTCTGATAACTACACAACAAAGTCAGTTAAGCAGCCTGGATGCAGTCTACACAATTGGAATCACAATTCAGAAGGTAAGCCAAAAAAAAGAAAAAATAAATCATAAAACATAAGACTCTAAATATAATTATAAAAATCTTCTTCAGAAATAATCATGGTGAATCACAGTAAAAAGCTGAATTATGTAATAAATTAAACTGGATTTTAAACCTTTTACTAGCTGTAAATACATTATAAAAGGGCTAATTTACCAGGTGTTTTTTTCAACAAAAAAATTTAAAATGGTTAAGTATGAACCTTTACCAGGCTGGCTGCTTTCTTTAGCAAATACAACTTAACACAATGTGTAACCAAAGTGTAAATGTTTGGATTTCTGAGTTATTTTCTGGCCATTTAGGAGCATTTCGTATCAATAAGATGCAGGTGCAGCTTCTTTTTACATTGTAGTGATAGCCTATATGAAGTGATGAGCTGCCAAAATCTTAACAATCGGTTCCCTCCTCACCCCACGAGGGGGTTGTGGCCCGCCCTGCCCCCCCCCCCCCGGGACCCCTGCCCCATCCACCCCCCTCCCCTGTCCCCTGACTGCCCCCAGAACCGTAGTGGGTGCCCAGAACCATAGTGGGTGCCCACCCCGCCCCACCCCTAAGAGCCAGAGGGACCTGCCGGGGGGCGAGGTGGGGAGTCCTGGGGGTGCTTACCTGGGGTGGCTCCTGGGAGGCATCCGGCAGGTCCCTCTGGCTCCTCAGGGTGGGGGAGCATAACTGGGGGGGGAGCAGGGGGAGCAGCTACTCCCCCCACTGATCACATCAAAAGTGGTGCCTTAGGCACCAACTCCATGGGTGCTCCGGGACTGGAGCCCCCATGGGGAAACTTTTGTGGGGTTTCAGTTCCCCGCCCCACGCCTGGCCCCAGCTCACCTCCGCTCCGCCTCCTCCCCTGAAAGCTCCCCCCCCCCGCCCCCGCTTCCCACGAATCAGCTGTTCGCGTGGGAAGCCAGGGAGCACTGAGAAGCAGGTGGCGGCTTCGCGCTCAGGCCCAGGGAGGGGGAGGCGAGTTGGGGCGGGGAGCAGTTCCCCTGTGTGCCCCCCGGGTTCCCTTCTCGCGCCCCCCCCACCGCAGCTCACCTCCGCTCCGCCTCTGCCTCCCTGGGCCTGAGCACAAAGCCGCTGCCTGCTTCTCAGCCCTCCCCGGCTTCCCGCGCAAACAGCTGATTTGCGGGAAGCCAGGGGGGCAGAGAAGCAGAGCGGGGCAGCACGTTCAGGGGCAGGGGCGGAGCCAGAGCCGGAGGTGAGCTGGGGCTGGGCATAGGGCGGGAAGCTGCTGGTGGGTGCTCTGCACCCACCATATTTTCCCTGTGGGTGCTCCAGCCCCGGAGCACCCACAGAGTCGGCGCCTATGGCGCCACTTTTGGCCGCTTGTTAAATTTAGAAGCCCTTCTAAATTTAACAACTGGTTCCAGCTCACCACTGCCTCTATGTGAGTATTGTTTGAGGTGCACCACTCTCTTTTTCTGAGTCGGACTTCTCTGTAACCCTCCTGTGTACTTCCCTCTAGCTCCGAGGATACAGGCAGTTCCTTCTGAGCAGCCATGAGTTAGGAAGTGAGTCATTTCCTCTTGAGGTATGTCTTCACTGCACTGCTAACCCAAGCTCTTACATGGGTTTTAGCCTTAACCTCCCTACCATCCACACAGAAAACCCATGACCTGGGTTTAGAGGTGCTGTAATGGCTACCTTACATGGCTGACAGTATGGGTTAGAATCCAGATTCCAGTTTAACCTGGCCTGGAAATTGAACCCATCTACTTTGCTGTGAAGACTCAGGCCAAAATCACTCAAGCACTGATAGTCCTCCAATGCCTTTCCCACAACTCCCCCAAAAAGAACAGTCAAGTTCTCCCACAACTGATTGGGAAAGTATCCTAGGACATCTCAACACAAAAACCTGGGAATATACCCCCAGTCATGCACAGTCAAATGCAGAAACAGTGAGGACACAGGAATGCAGGCAGTACTTTGCTGTGTAGATGCTTGCACCAAGGCTAGGTTAACGTTGGTGCTCAGTCCCATTTGCCAGTCATCCAGGTTAACTGTGCAGTGTAAGCATATCCTAGAAAAGTTACACTTGAGTAAAGATGTCCTGTTAGTTAGTTCTGGACCTTCAGGCCCCCAAACAACTCCCCAACCCCTCCAGGCTCATCATCAGAAGCAAGCTCCCCACAGATCAAGACACATCAACTCAAAGAGGTACCAGATCCTGCAAGTACAACAGTTGCAAAACCTGTAGACATATTTCCATTGCTACAATGATCAACACCCCCCACAACCACCTTTCAAGATCCATGCATCCTATATATGCCTATTACAATATACACTAAATGCCTCAATAACAACTATGTGAGTGAGACAATCACTACGCTTTTGAATGAACTCTCCCAGGAAAATGATAAAAGACACCTGTGGGCGAACACTTCCACTGAATGCATCCGATGAAGTGAGCTGTAGCTCACAAAAGCTTATGCTCAAATAAATTTGTTAGTCTCTAAGGTGCCACAAGTACCCCTTTTCTTTTCACAAAACGATCACTCTATGTCTGATCTATCAGTCCTCATCGTCAAAGGAAATCTGCACGATACCTTCAAAAGACAAACCTGGGAGCTTAAATTCAGAACTCTGCTAAACACTAAAAATCATGAATGGAAGAGAGACAATGCATTTATGGCTTATTTCAACAATCTGTAACCCACTAACCCCCTCTTTTTGTCCTTTGACTGCAGAGGTGTTAACAGGCCTCTCTACCTTGAATGGTCCCTTAGAATATGTGCTAACTACTTGTGCTAAACAATCTGTTCCACCTTGCATTTTGCTGTGATGCTGGGAAAAGGAAGAGCTTGGTGTGGCTTGAAAGCTTGTCTCTCTCACCAACAGAAGTCGGTCCATTACCTTATCCATCTTGTGTCTCTCTAAAATCCTGGGACTGACACGGCTACAACTGCACTACATCCAAAGATTGTTGGGAGGAATAATTGGCTACTATGTTTTCCACATGTTACAGGGGAATCCTCAGGTAACTCAAAGTCAACATAGCCAACTCTATGCTACCTCTCCCCTCTGCCATCTCTATGTAGGTGGGCATAGCCTGGGTGGAGAGAGAGCCTGAAGGGCAAGAGAGGGCAGAGTATATGGGCCAGGATCTGATCCTTTGTCTTCCAACAGAATTTATGTTTTTAAATATAATGTAATTTGCTCATACAGCAGTTCAAAGTCTGGTAAATGATAAAAGTATCTGTTGCAGCAAACAAAGCAGTGGAAGCTCCTATACAAGAACTGAAATTATCACTATGGAGATTCTATCCCATTAGACTTCACTGAATATTCTGTTATTTTATTCAATTTCCGCTTGACCTGATTTTTGTCCCCCTGGTTATAACAATCATAGACCATTTCTCAAAATCCTCAAGGTGGCTTCCCTAATAAACCCAGCTATCCCTAAATACTACCCCTAGGCTCTTTAAAATGTAAACCTGGTTTTAAATTGATTGACTAAAATGAAAACACCCTCCTCATTCCTTAGGGGATTTATCAGACGAACTCAGGTCACACTGTTAGTTCTTGCATGAGCTTCCAGGGATTCTGAATTCAAGATGATGAGCAGTGATGAATCTTGGTCACATGAAAACCCTGGGATATAAAATTTTATTAGGTGGCAGATGCAAAACACAATTAGCCTTCAACCCAACCATTTCATTCCTAATAAAGGATCTGAGTCAAGCTAATTGTCCCAACTTGCCTATAAATCTATGAAAATATCTATGGCCCATAGAAATACACTTAATAACTCCCCCTCCTGCCCCACCTCTGGACCCTGTTAAGATCACAAACTTTAGGATGAGATCAGTGCTTTTTATACTGGGATGAGATAAGCATCTTTATTAAGTCATATTCATTTTGGACTGTTTCAATTACCTGCCTTTCTGGGATAAAACATCAATACTAACATTCAAGTAACCCGATAGTCTCTTTCTAGAAGTCTCATATTTATTGGTCTTCATGTAGCCAGTACTATTTTAGCTTAGCTGCTGTATCCTTTGGGCATTTTAAATTTTCATGAAGAATTGGGTTGCACTCTTTCTCCTATAGGTAGAATATTAGGGCTTTCAAGATTTTGTTCTCATTGTAAGAGGTATTAAGATGTATTAACTTGTATTATTAACCTGTGTTCTTTATTTTTAAGATATGAAAAAATATTCAAGTAATTAAAAGTTGTTTTTGTGGTAGACATTGCTCCATTTACAAGAAAAAAAAATCTAACTGCCAGCACTGCGAACTCATCCTTGGACCTGAAAGTCAAGTTATGCCCTTTCCGGCTTGTTCATCATAGCCAGTAATAAAAATTCTGTAATTACTTAACAATTCTCATGAGGATGTGCTAGCCAAAAAGAATCTAACTCCCTTAATTGCAATGCTAATACAAGCAAAAGGGTAGACCTTATTTTTATCACAGAAGGCTTATCCATAGTTGACCAAAGCTGACCAAAATAGCTATTCCACAATAGCTCTCTTATTCCAGAATACAAGTGCCTTTTTCTGGTTTAAAGAAAAGGAGTACTTGTGGCACCTTAGAGACTAACAAATTTATTTGAGCGTAAGCTTTCGTGAACTACAGCTCACTTCATCGGAGGCATGCATCTGATGAAGTGAGCTGTAGCTCACGAAAGCTTATGCTCAAATATATTTGTTAGTCTCTAAGGTGCCACAAGTACTCCTTTTCTTTTTGCGGATACAGACTAACACGGCTGCTACTTTGAAACCTTTTTCTGGTTTAGTTGAATCTGCTTTGAAAGTGGATTAAGCTAAACTACAAGAAAGCATTCATTCTGGAATAAGAATGTCCATATGGAGAGCTATTGAGGAATAGCTATTGCACTGTAAATTTACACCCAACCTTATTCCAGAGTAATTTCCAAGTCTAGACGAGCCTGAGAGTACATTTGTAGGACTCAAAACACACACAGAACAGCTGCAAATTGCAGAACAGAATGGTAGCACTTTACACCCACTTTGCAATCTGTTCTGAAGTAAATGTCTACACAGAGTTCAGGACAATGGCAATTTCAGGCCCAGTGGAATTAATGCTCAGGCCTGGCTGTTTTGAGCTGAAAATCAGCCCTAAAAGGGCAAACATTTTCCTTGTTGGGTAGCATACAGCTGGTGTATCCTGTCCATTTCAGGGGCAGAGATAAGGTATGTTGTGGGTAGGACAGACCACTTGATTCTCAGCCAGTCCAGGATCAGGGAATCAGAAAATTGTCTTAGAGCCACTTCTACCCTCAGCACAATTGAGGATTGAGTCCCATGAATCAAAAATGGTCAGAGGTCACAAGCTAGGGCAGAGAGAGCAGCAGGGCTTACACAGAGGCAATTGCAACCTGACACTTTCTCCCCTGTACCATATTTCCCCTACAGCTACATCCTTCCATCCATTCACGGTCCTATAAACTTTCTGTTTAATTCGAAAGCTGAACTGAGAGCCAACCCAGCTCTCTACAAAATTAATGGTCCTGATCCACCATTGCCTGGCATCTTGTGTAGCCATTACACCTATGCAAAGTGAGTGCAAAGCAGGTATAATACACGATCAGCTTCAGCTTTTAATTTTAAACTGCGATAGAATCCTGGAACGTAGGGTGATGGGGAAGGGGCTAGATGACGAGCACAGAGGTAGCTTTTGCACCTAAAATCTGTAAAACTTAATTTAAGAATAGCAGGGAGTGGCAGTTGCTTTACCCTCTTTGCTTTTGACACGATCTCCCACAGTATTCTTGCCAGCAAGTTAAAGAAGTATGGGCTGGATGAATGGACTATAAGGTGGATAGAAAGTTGGCTAGATTGTCGGGCTCAACAGGTAGTGATCAATGGCTCCATGTCTAGTTGGCAGCTGGTATGAAGTGGAGTGCCCCAAGGGTCGGTCCTCGGGCCGGTTTTGTTCAATATCTTCATAAATGATCTGGAGGATGGTGTGGATTGCACCCTCAGCAAGTTTGCAGATGACACTAAACTGGGAGGAGAGGTAGATACGCTGGAGAGTAGGGATAGGATACAGAGGGCCCGAGACAAATTAGAGGATTGGGCCAAAAGAAATCTGATGAGGTTCAACAAGGACAAGTGCAGAGTCCTGCACTTAGGACGGAAGAACCCCATGCACCGCTACAGACTAGGGACCGAATGGCTCGGCAGCAGTTCTGCAGAAAAGGACCTAGGGGTTACAGTGGACGAGAAGCTGGATATGAGTCAACAGTGTGCCCTTGTTGCCAAGAAGGCCAATGGCATTTTGGGATGTATAAGTAGGGGCATTGCCAGCAGATCGAGGGACGTGATCGTTCCCCTCTATTCGACATTGGTGAGGCCTCATCTGGAGTACTGTGTCCAGTTTTGGGCCCCACACTACAAGAAGGATGTGGAAAAATTGGAAAACGTCCAGCGGAGGGCAATAAAAATGATTAGGGGACTGGAACACATGACTTATGAGGAGAGGCTGAGGGAACTGGGATTGTTTAGTCTGCGGAAGAGAAAAATGAGGGGGGATTTGATAGCTGCTTTCAACTACCTGAAAGGGGGTTCCAAAGAGGATGGATCTAGGCTGTTCTCAGTGGTAGCTGATGACAGAACAAGGAGTAATGGTCTCAAGTTGCAGTGGGGGAGGTTTAGGTTGGCTATTAGGAAAAACTTTTTCACTAGGAGGGTGGTGAAACACTGAAATGCGTTACCTAGAGAGGTGGTTGAATCTCCTTCCTTAGATATTTTTAAGGTCAGGCTTGACAAAGCCCTGGCTGGGATGATTTAGTTGGGGATTGGTCCTGCTTTGATCAGGGGGTTGGACTAGATGACCTCCTGAGGTCCCTTCCAACCCTGATATTCTAAGATTCTATGATTTCCTTCACTCCCTTCCCCAATACCTGGTTAGCACAGGAGACATACTGTTTTCCCTATTTTATTTGGTGATGCAGTCTCATCTATGCAGTACTGACAGTTACTGTATGGCTGTGAAATCAAACCATGACTTGGGACAATCAAGACCAAATTGAGCTCACACATAAGTGGGTGGGCACAGCTGCAGCTGAGGTCAGTGGAAAGTGAGCTTTCTTGTGTCTGTGCTAAAATCAGTCCACAGTGTCCATAGGCATGCTCCAATGTGTATGTTCATTTGAAGTTCCTAGAGTGGAGTTGTAATCCCAGAATTTGTCCAAACTAAACCACAGCCATTTTGGGTATATTTAGCCATCATTGATTAAAAGCAGAACACCAGATAGCTAGGAATAATTGCCGGGGCTCTTATAAGGAAGGCCAAATTGCTGCAGTTTGCAGTTTTTGCATCAGAATGGGAGGAGGGAGAAAGAGTTAACAGACCATAAGAATGGAAGAGAGCAAGTGGATAGCGAGCTTGATCTTGAATGCCCCTGACATATTGGTCTTATGACTAAAATACTAGAAATGCTTTGCTGATAAGAGATAATGAGCAATTTGTTGAAGCAGGTGTCCGTCCCTGTATGCGCACATACAGACCAGGATTCGGGTCCTGGCTGGGTGGTCATGGCTCACTACCAGCCACAATGTGTGCAACTGGTAATTATGATAATGATGTACATGATGGCATGTGAACACAACAAAAAAATCTGGCAAATTACTTCATCTGACAGGCAATCAGTCAAAAGCTGACCAGGTGGCAACGATATAAGAGGATGTAAATGTTGCATAGTTACACACTCAGAAATTAGTAAGAGTCTATTAAAGTTGAATCTGTATCCTTAACTATCTGTCCCCTTGTGAATGTGCATTGTATATAGGGCCTAACTGTCTAGCCTTGCACCTTACAGAGTCGTTTGAACTGTTCAAAGTAGTGTAAAATGCTACCAAATCAGGAAAACAGCATTTTACTCCCATTTTGCACACGTGAATTAAATGACTCTGAAGAGGTGACTCAAAAGCACCAGTCTTTGTCAACTAATACTACGGTATTTATTTAATAATATATGGCAGTTATTCCCTTCGGTGTCTTTAACTAAAGTAGAACTAATCACAAATCTAGATAGGCATCAGTACTTCTTGAAACACTGGGATGCTCCTTCTTATACTTTAACGGATTCCAGTACCCTCTTTTTGATCTCAGGTTTCACGGATTTCTTGGACTTGCACTTTTTTTTTTTTTTTTGGAGTTATCTTGAGATTTTAGTTACTTCTGGTAAAAAATAATAATCAGAACTTCTGTTCTGCGGGAAATTCTAACATTTCAAAATTGCCTTAGGCCCAAATCAGAATGAAAAGTCAAAATTGCCTGCAAAGCAAAATTTGTTTGATAAGACTGTTCCAATATTTCCTAAACATCTTGATTTTAACTTTTAGTATATTATATTCAGATGTCAAATCAATAAAGTCAATACAAAGCACTTAGAACGTATCTAAATAAAACAACTTTTCATTAAAAAATCAACAGAATTGATATATTTCTGCAAAAGTTTCAATTGAATTGAATCAGCATTGCTGATAGAAAACCATTCTATTGGAAAAATTTGATCAGCTCCACTTTTAGTTTCTCACCCCAGTAATACTCTAGTTTTAAATTCATTGTCAGTTATTTTGGCCTTGCACTCAATTTATTTCTTTTCAATCTGCTTTTATTCTTCTCCAGTTGTTCATTGATGTCTAGCAAAAACTAACTGCTTTACTGGTTTTCATATTTAATATTTACGAGAATTTATGAATATTTAAAATCCCTGGCACCACTGTTTCCATCACTCTTACTGCTACAGTGTAAAAGCTAATGTATTTTGCATTAGCAGAACGGGAGCTGTAGTGAACTATTTGCTGGAGATTTGAACTCTGCTGAACAAGCTCCTCTAAGGCAGGCTGTCTTGGAAAAGCCTGTGAACATCCTGCTGATGGTTCACCAGCTTGAGTTGAGATGAAAAGCAAATCTGAAGGATGCCAATCTCTCCCTCTATATATTTAACTCAGCTGCTTCAAAACAGCAAGCAGGGAGCAAGAGAAACTTTGAGTACAATAGCACATTCAGGGCATACTTTTTTCCTTTGAAATATTTCCATTCATTTGAATTCATCTCTTCCTGGACTCAAGTTCACAGCAGTTTAGGGCCCAGTTGTACAAGGTTTTGAATGGCTCCTTGTGAAGTGCTAAGAAGCCTCAACTCTCATGGATTTCAATGAGATTTTCAGAGTCAGTGTTGCTCAGGGAATAGGACATTGGACTGGGACTCAGGAGACCTAGGTCCTATCCCAGTCTCTGTGTGAACTCAGGCAAGTCACACCACCTCTCCATGCCCCTCCATCCCCTCCTACACTTTTTGTCTTATCTTCAGATTACAAATTCTTTGGGGGAAGAGACTGTTACTATGTGTTTGTACAATGCTTAGCACCATGGGGCCTCTAGGCACTACTGTACTAAAATAATAATCATAACCTTGCAGGATTGGTTCATTATTAAGGGGAGAGAGAGAGAAAAGGAGAACGATAGGAACAGTGCTGCTCCGTAGGGGTCTGATAAGAGTTTACTCTGATTGACTTTGCTAAGAGTTGCTCTATGGGACTTACTAATATCCTGTCATGGGAAAAAAGGGCCCCAAGCAGGTTTTCCTAAACCCTCACAGCTCAAATTTTCACTTGGAATCAAATAACCCAACTTTCCGCTTAAGTGAGTGCAGCGATGTTTGATTTCATGATGGAACAATTAATAGTGAATAATTCTACTGTCTGATAGTTTTTATCATTGTCATTTCCCCCCTCAAATATCAAATCCATTAGAGGAGTTCGTCCAACAATATTTGGTATGAATGTTCAAGAAGGCACTTAACTTTGTCATCATGACTAAGTGAAACAGGACTGATTATCTCTGCCTAAATTTTAAAGATGAATTACCAGTGACTCATTGGATGCTTAATTCAGAACAGAATTTATCCAAGTTCAACAAAAGCGCTTGTGTTCTTTTGCTTTATAACTTTCAGGCCCCCTCAAGAAACACTGGACATCAGCAAAACTTGCTCATATACCATCACAAGGCCAAATTCAATATTCATGCACATTTTCATGACATCAAGTCGTAAACTCAGAGGTTTCACTCAAATGACTAACAAGCACATTATTACACTGTCCTTACATTCCAAGTGATTCAGCCAGTCTTGTTGCATGTCATTTAAGTTTGTCACATTTGAACTGAGCCTGTTTTTAAAATCAGCTATATTATGTCCAGTGTCTCATATGTTTTCCTTTTGTATAAATTAAGACCTTGATTCAGCAAGATTCTTAAGCATGTGAGTCGTTCCATTGAAGTTGCAGCTTACCATTAGTCATGTGCTTAAGTACTTTGATGAATTGTAGCCTAAAGCTACAAGATTATCTTTGGGATTTTAGAAGGTTAACACTCCAGTCTTTTTTCTTTTATCAGCATGTTTTATTTCATATCTAACTGGTCTCTCATTTCTTATCATAGTAGTGAGCCTTGCCACTTGGCATATAGTTTACATTAATTGGGAGCCTAAAGTTACAGAACCTTATCCTGAAGCTAACCAAATAGCCCCAGGATCAGGCTAAATCTTCAATGTTTGTCTGACCTTATAGAAATTTCCTCTTCTTCATTATTCTATTTTGTTCAGACTTTGTTAGATTTGGATCACACATACCGAACTATAATATTGAAGTGCCTATTACCACAGCTATAGTTAAGTCTATATAAGTGTTTCCATTATAAAGTCATTGTTTTCAGAGTATATCCTAACTGTAAAATGTGTTTCTGGCTGAAATCTTGGCATACATTTTTTTCCTCCAGTACTGAATTTTGTTATTACATATTTAATTTGGTTCTCCTTTTTTATAAATTGTAGGAGTGCAAAATAAAAACAGCTTGGTCTGCTGGATATTTATTTATACTCTTGTATAAACACAATAACAGGTTTGTTTCTGAAAATGGAATTCTGAAAACAATTAGTTCATAAAGTGTTCATAAACAAAAAATGTGGTCAAGATTTTGAGGTTGGAGCAGCTGCTGTGGGAATTTTCACTAACTATATTTTTAAGTTTCTGAAAATGGGTCCATTATTGGCATATCCTATTATTCTAAATGTCGAACAATGTGTACTGTAATCAACCCACATTATGAATAGTGAAGCCATTATTGTGTGTGTTTGGGCGCATTTAAAATAATACTCAAAATTAGCATGTCTTGGATTAGTTACGGTATAGGCATCCGTTTAAAATAAAACAAGAATCCCAAATGTACTAAATAAAGCTATGTTAGGCCTTGTCTGCTCAAGATTATGGAGTCACAGAAAGATCCACCTTCTGACACAACTGAGCTGTAATGGAACCAGAGGCTCTAGTATGGGCTAGTGTGTCAAAAACCCATGTGCTAACATGTAAAGGTGAGTGAAAAAAATGATGTTCTATTACAGGGGATATGTTGGTGGAGGAAGGGGATGTGCTTTCACGAGGGAAAAAAGGGTGGGTCAGAATAGCTGTACAATGCTGATATATTGTCCTTTTCACATAAGTCAGAGCATACTTTTTTGTATATATTGAGGCCCTCAGCAATCTGAAAATTTTTCATAAGGTGACAAAAACACTTAGGGACACATTTTTAAGAGGCACTGGACCAAAGTTTAAAATGTATGCACCCTTAGGTAAGTGTATTCTCATGTGTGAGCAGTGCACTGCAACTGTATAAACAAATACCCAGACAGACATCTAAACCATCTCAGTGCACAAATATCTGATAGGTGTAATGTTAATCCTTGCATTATAGCACTAACAGTCTTGCATCGCATATTGTAGGAGCTGCAATATATGGACACAAAGGGCTAAAATTAGGATGTAGCTTCAAATCTTAATTTTGAATGGGCTTGCTTTTCATGATTAGTTTCTCAATTTTTGATCAGACAATTCAGTACTTTTATTAGCTGCACTATTTTTTCTCTATACCTTCTGAATACCTTCCAGTGTAATAATCTCCCATGCAACCATTCAAATAATAAATAAATCTAGAGAGGTTCAGGGAAATTCACTATAGCAAGTTATAGATATGGCAATAATTCAGCCCAATCTCTCTTCATTTTCAACACATTTCCTTAGCACCTGTTTTAGTGCCTGATTAGATCACTCCATGAGGACATCCACCTGTGGATGCTAAGGGTGGTTTGCAAAGAAGAAAACCTTAGTAGCCTATACGTTTCTTTGTTGATTACATGCTTTATCTTTTAGGATTTCTTTGGATATTAAAAAGTACACACTATTAAGCACATAGTCTGAGTGTAGCAAAAAGCCTTTTAATAACAGAGAGAAACAATGTGGCATTATGTTGGGGAAACACCACCAACAGGATTCATAACACAACCCATGAGCAAAAAAACCACCCCAAGCAAATTGGGGCATGCCCCTTTCCCTCGGGTTCTAGAGTCCCAGCACCCAAACGTCTCTTGAGTCCAGCAATCCACAAATCACCCAAAGTCCAAAAAGTCCAGCCCCAGAGTTCAAAAGTTCATCTGCATAGTGTTACTCCCCAATCTGGCTAAAATGTGCCTGTGTGTGGGGAAAAGGGGCAAGGGGCACCTTACGTGTCCTGAAGCTGACTGCCCCACAGGGCTCTGCTCTGCTACGCTGTCTCACGAACGGCTCTGCTCCACCACAACCGGCTCCGCTCTGCACCGCTCGCCGTCTCACAAACAGCTCTGCTCAGCTCGCCGTCTCACGAACACACCGCTGTCTCACGAACGGCTCCACTCCACCACGACCGGCTCTGCTCTGCACCGCTCGCTGTCTCAAGAACAGCTCTGCTCAGCTGGCTGTCTCATGAATGGCTCCGCTCTGCACAGCTCGCCGTCTCACGAACACACCACTGTCTCACAGACAGCTCCGCTCCACCACGACTGGCTCCACTCCGCACAGCTCGCTGTCTCACGAACAGTTCTGCTCAGCTCGCCGTCTCACAAACACACCGCGGCACTCTAGATCTTCCGGCTCCCCACTACTTGACACAGTGCTTAGTGATTTCAGCTCATAGTAGTGGGGGCCTTAGTGCTGGTGCACCTTAAGGCCAAAGTGAATGCAGCATAGTACCTGTAGCAAGACTCTTAATAGACCCAAAATTAGCTCTGACATTCCACAGTGGAGAGAGACAGAGGTGCAATTGGTGCTTCAGGCCCTCACAAAGGGGCCCACACCACCAGGTACTAATACCTGTCTCAAGTCTCTCTCAATTCACACAGTTTTGGAACCCATGACCCTTGCCTAGCGAGTGCTACTTAGTTGATGGTGAGTCCCTCCATCATAGCAAAAGGCCAAGTACAGTTCCAAGCACAGTTCCCATAATCAGGGTAATAACAATTTATTCTTACTGCCCCAATAACAGAGACACTGGGGATCCCACAGCAGCCGAAGTGACCATTTGGGCAGCTATGGCCTCAGTCTAGGCGGCGTGGGTGTGCCTATGCAAATGAGATCAGCCCCTGAAGTTTTTTTTTTCCACAACTTGCCACACCTCACCACCAGATGTCAGGGTGGAGCTCATCCTGACACTGCTTACATCCTCCCCCCAGCCGAGAATTTGTCGTCCCGACAAATCACACGCCCTTTATACCAACTCATTGGTTTCCTCCAAAGGGCCTCAGGAAGCCCACTTTAGCTTCCACAAGCCTGTGTGCTAAATGTATTGGCTCCTCACTAGTCACCCCAGGTGCATCATAAGTTAACCGTTTCACTGGTCTTATCACCCTGTCTCGTCTATTGAGACTCTCTGTTGCCGAGGTAGGGGGAACATCCTCTTGAGTGACGGATGGAGAGGCTTCCCTGGAGGGTCCCTCGGCTACTGGCGTAGGCCCCTGCACTCCTAGTTCTAACACTGGAGGGTCCAAGGTGCCCAGGGCATCCTCTACCTGTGTGTCTCCATTGTCCAATAACCTGTGTGTCTCATCACAGGGGGGTCTCATCAGCGGCACCGGGGTGTCAGAAAGGGGCCTAAATAATTCCGCCATGGGGTTTAGGGCGGAAGAGGGAAAACTCTCGTTTAGTTCAGCTGATCGAGTCTGAAATCTTGTCTCCATCCCAGGATACACCAGGGTTGTGTCTTCCTCCTCAGACTCACTCTCAGATGTGCAGAATAGGGGTAAGTTAGCTGCAGGGGGCCCGCTGTCTGTGTTGGATGGCGGCTTTGGTCTAGCACCTCTGTTCTGCCCGGCTGCCCTGTTGTGGCCTGTCTCATAAGGGATGCTTACCAATTCCCCCACAGGGAGCAAAAGGTTTCTATGCACCGTCTTTATTTGCCCTGGGCCGTCTTCAGGTTTGATCTTGTAGACCGGCAGATCTCCCAGCTTTTCCATCACCAGGTAAGGTATTGCCTTCCATCTGTCAGCTATCTTGTGTTTGCCAGCAATACCCAAATTTCGCAGCAGGACTCTGTCCCCCGGCTGGAGCTCCTGCGAACGCACTCTAGCATCATATCGATGTTTGTTGCGGTCTGCATTCTTCCGAGCCGCAGCGGTAGCTAAGCGATAAGCATCCCGCAGCTTTTCCCTTAGTCGGGATACATATTGCTGGTGAGTTTCATAGCTATCTCCATCCTCTGATACACCAAAGCACAAGTCTATGGGTAATCTTGGTTCTCGCCCAAACATCAAGAGATATGGGGTGACTCCCGTAGCATCGTTCTTGGTGGCATTGTAGGCATGCACCAGAAATGCGACATGCTGGCTCCAGGTTGCCTTCTGCTCTGGTCGCAAAGTTCCCAACATATCTAATAGGGTTCGGTTGAACCTCTCTGGCTGAGGATCACCTTGGGGGTGATAAGGCGTTGTCCTAGACTTTTTGATTCCTGCTATCTTCAGCACCTCCTTCAGAAGGTGACTCTCAAAATCCCGCCCCTGATCAGAGTGTATCCGAGCCGGGAATCCATAGACTGAGAAATATTTGTCCCACAATACTCGAGCGACGGTGGTGGCCCTCTGATCACGTGTGGGATATGCCTGTGCATACCGTGTAAAATGGTCAGTCACTACTAGAATGTTCCCAACCTTCCTCTTGTCTACCTCTACAGACAAGAAATCAATGCATACCAATTCCAAAGGTTTGTTGCTGGTGATGTTCTTGAGATATGCAGCCCTCGTGGGCAGAGTTTTCCTTTGAACACATCGAGCACAAGTCTCACATTTCCTGCGAACATCTTCAGCCATTCGGGGCCAATAGAACCTACTACGAATAAGTTCCAGGGTCCTCTCCATCCCTAAATGCCCAAAGTCATCATGCAGAGCCCTCATGGCCAGGGCTCTGTACTTTTTTGGCAGCACTAGTTGTGCTCGTTGTTTTTGTAAAGGGTCAGTGGTCATTCGGTGTAGCACTCCCTGAATCAGTTTTAGTTTGGTCCATTCTCTCAATAGTAGTTTACCCTCCGGGTTAGGTGGGACAACCGCAGCTGGGCTTCGCCCCTCCCTTTTGGCAAGTAGTGTATCACGAATGTCAATATCTTGCCGCTGGGCTTCTTGCCAGTCAGCTGCATTGAGCATGGGCAAAGGAGACTGGTCCAATGCAATATAGTTCACTGAAGCAGAAGGCATGCATTCAGGGGGCAGGCCCAAAGCTTCTGCAACACATACCTGAAGGCTCTCACGGGCCTCTGGCTCTCGGCGACTCACACTGCAAATAGCTCTCACTCCATCTGTGGGTATCACAGCAACTTCTGGAGCCTGTGGACACCTGGACAATGCATCTGCATCTACATTGCTTCTCCCTGATCGGTACTGAATGCTGAACTCATAGCTAGCCAAGGCGGCCACCCATCTCTGCCCTGTAGCATCCAGCTTAGCACTTGTTAACACATAAGTCAGTGGATTGTTGTCTGTCCACACCTGGAACTGAGCACCATACAAGTAGTCTCGAAATTTCTCAGTGATGGCCCATTTCAGGGCCAAAAATTCCAGCTTGTGGGTGGGATAGCGAGTTTCACTATCAGACAATCCTCGGCTGGCAAAGGCTACAGGTTTACGTTTGCCTTCCACTTCCTGGTACAGGACTGCTCCCAGACCCTCCAAACTGGCATCAGTATGCAGGATAAAGGGTTTGCTTGGGTCAGCAAAAACTAGGACTGGAGCATGAGTTAGGCAAGTAATGATTTCTCGAAAAGCCCTTTCACATCTCTCATCCCACCGTGGCCCAAATGGTTCAAATGGGCCATAGTGTCTCTGCACAGGGGGCTTTGGAGACCTCCCCTTATTCTTGGACTTAGATTTGTTCTTGCTGGACTGATGTCCCCTGGTGAGATCGTTCAGAGGCTTTACAATCGTAGCATAGTTTTTCACAAATCTGCGGTAGTAGCCACTAAATCCGAGAAAGGTCTTGAGTTCTCTGTAGTTACTTGGACGTGGCCATGTAGTGAGTGCTTCTATTTTATCAGGATCAGTACTCACACCCTCTTGGGACACGATGTGACCCACATACTTCACTGAGGTTCTGCAGAACTGGCATTTGTCAATTGAAAGCTTCAGACCATAATCCTCCAACCTATCAAGCACTTTAAGAAGTCTTTCTTCATGCTCCTCTAAGGTTCTTCCAAACACAATCAGGTCATCCAAATAAACTAACACTTGCAGTAAATTCATGTCTCCCACAACTTTCTCCATGAGACGTTGAAAGGTGGCAGGTGCTCCAGAAATCCCTTGGGGCATGCGTTCGAACTGATAAAACCCTAATGGGCAGATGAAGGCTGTCTTCTCCTTATCTTCTTCTCCCAGAGGGATCTGGTAGTATCCACTTCGAAGATCCAACACAGAGAACCACTGGCTTCCCAACAAACAGTCTAAGGCATCTTGCACTCGAGGCATAGTGTACTGGTCGACCACAGTACGGCTGTTTAGGGTGCGGTAGTCAATACACATCCGAATTTTCCCATTCTTTTTACGGACTACCACAATGGGTGAGGCGTATGGGCTGCGGGACTCTGTAATGATGCCATTCGCAGCCAGCTCCTGAAGATGATGTCGCACATCTTCCATCTCAGAGAGAGCAATCTTCCTAGATCTGTCCCTGAAAGGTCGAGAGTCATGTAGTCTGATATTGTGCTCTACTCCTTTTGCACATCCCACATCCCACTCATGCAGTGAGAACACCTTGGATCTTTCACAAAGTTTCTTCCTCAGGCGATCTTTCCAGTCCTCGGACACTGGTGAATCTCCAAAGTCAAACTTTGCTGGGTCTATTGTGGGAACTTGAGTTTCACACTGGGGTTTTACAATCGACTCAGGCTCAAAGAGGTCTGCTATCTTTTGTCCTTGCTTCACAACAACATCACGACTCGTTTCATTAGCAATCAGTATAGTCACCCTTTCCTGGGCTTCAACGGGTAGAGGTATGACTCCACTGGGGACCAGCACTCCTTCAGGGAGCTCTCCTCCCATCGGCTGCTCTATCATTGCTAACGTCCGTTTACTGCCTTTCAGACAGGTACTCATGACAAGCACTTCTTGCTCCGTCCTTGCAGGCACTACTAAGGGGGTCATGCCCGCGTACTTCAGTGCCCCAAGCGGTAGCTCAGATGTCTCCCTTTTAGCGCTCTCAATTTTCCTATAGGCTTCAGCACAAAGCGTATGGATCATCAGGGTATTCAGGTACTGGTCCCCAGCCCGCCTTCTGCAGTAATCCGCGAGTACCTTGAAGAGACTGGAGTTGGTCCCTATCAGCACAGACATATCAGAGGTCCCTTTAGGGTCAGGGCATATTAGGGCAGCTGTGTCTACCTCTTCTCTTACCCCAGCAACCTCCTCTGGGAATTCCAGGTGCACTATGACATACCCTTGGTAGGGGTATTCATCCATGCTGAGGCCACACAGGCCAAGGCCAGTCAGTGGCTGTATAGGCAGGTGCCTAAGCATCTGCTGGTAGAATGACTGAAATATAATAGTCACTTGAGATCCAGTGTCAAGCACTGCTTTACACTCCACCCCTTCAATCCTCACCGTGACCTCTGCTCGAGGCCCTATCAGTCCTGCGGGGATCCCAGCTGGACAGTCTTTTCTGGGGGAATCTTCAAATCCTGCAGACCTGGGGGGTCCCCGTCCCCAGACCCCCTGGCAGCTACCGGATCTCTCCCAACTGATCCTCAGCTTTCCATACACTAAGGAGGGGTTTTCTTCATTACGGCACTTGGCAGCACTGTGTCCATCCTGACCACATTGGTAGCAGAAGAATTGACATTTCCCCCTTCGCCTGGGTTGGATGGTGGCTCTAAGTGCGGGCTTCTCAATTGCCACCGTTTGAGGCTTCTTATTCCTGGAAGTCTTAACTTGGTCAATGGTACTTTGCAGCTCAGCTATCCGTTCCGTCAGGACCTGCATTTGTTGGGCAAGTTCCTCTCTGGTGCTCACCATCAGTACACTGGCCGCTTGCAGTGGTGTTGTGCTGGCTGGATCCGATGTTTGGGCTTCCCAAAATTCACTGGCAGCCTGCCTTTCTTCCTCCTCTCTGACCTCTTTTATCAGCTGGGAGTAACTTGGGGGATGTTCCCGTCGTTCTCTTAGCTGGAGATGAAGTAGAATCGGGTTCTGATACTGAGTTCCTCTTACAATTTGAGCCAGTCTGGTCTGATCCATCTGCTCAGCAGTCACTGCTCCCCTCATGACAGCTCTCTGAAGCAGTCTCTCCAGTCTCTGTATGTAGGCTGAAGCCTTCTCGCCCTTTTGTTGTCGGGAATTAAGGAACTTACAGTAGCTGTCTTCAGGGTCCTCTACGCTCCCAAAGTTGTGTTCAAGGGCCTCTAGGCAGTCCTTCACACTGACCCCAGGGTCAGTGAGCTTCAGGGTGCGAATCACATCTAATGCTGGGCCGCCAAGGCTCTCTATGAGGCATCTTCGCTTTTCTGCATCTGGTACGGCCCACTCTTGCAGCATTTCAGTGGTATGCTCTAACCAGGGTTCAAACTCCTCCTCCCCAGCAAATAATCTTAACTTACGACAAGAGTTTGACGCAGCATGGGACAGCACAACCTTTTCCAATGTTTGCCCCAGAGCTTTTGTCCAATCATCAGCCAAGGCTGCAGCCTCTGAGCTAGAAGCTGCTGAGCCAGGGCCCAACAAACCTGACAAATTAGCCATTATACAACAGTAATTTCCTCAAAATATAAGCACAAACAAAAAAAATATAAATTGTTTTCCAATGTAGTGGATCACTCA
Organism: Natator depressus; assembly: GCF_965152275.1. Lineage (NCBI taxonomy): Eukaryota > Metazoa > Chordata > Testudines > Cheloniidae > Natator > Natator depressus. The sequence continues at coordinate 91,689,946 of NC_134238.1, read as the reverse complement.
ACAGGTGCTTGCGAGGGGTACTGACCCAGGCATCCCGGACGAGCCCCCAAAAATGTAACCCTTCTGCCCATCAGAGTTGGCAGCAACAAGGGCCGGGTTCAATATCTAGGGGATCCATTCCAATAACACAATGCAAACCGGCTCGAGCCCCCACCCAGTGACCTGGGACAAATATATACCACCCCCGCTGGGCACCTCCAAGAGGCAATACTTCCCCTCTCGCAAGCACATAGTCTGAGTGTAGCAAAAAGCCTTTTAATAACAGAGAGAAACAATGTGGCATTATGTTGGGGAAACACCACCAACAGGATTCATAACACAACCCATGAGCAAAAAAACCACCCCAAGCAAATTGGGGCATGCCCCTTTCCCTCGGGTTCTAGAGTCCCAGCACCCAAACGTCTCTTGAGTCCAGCAATCCACAAATCACCCAAAGTCCAAAAAGTCCAGCCCCAGAGTTCAAAAGTTCATCTGCATAGTGTTACTCCCCAATCTGGCTAAAATGTGCCTGTGTGTGGGGAAAAGGGGCAAGGGGCACCTTACGTGTCCTGAAGCTGACTGCCCCACAGGGCTCTGCTCTGCTACGCTGTCTCACGAACGGCTCTGCTCCACCACAACCGGCTCCGCTCTGCACCGCTCGCCGTCTCACAAACAGCTCTGCTCAGCTCGCCGTCTCACGAACACACCGCTGTCTCACGAACGGCTCCACTCCACCACGACCGGCTCTGCTCTGCACCGCTCGCTGTCTCAAGAACAGCTCTGCTCAGCTGGCTGTCTCATGAATGGCTCCGCTCTGCACAGCTCGCCGTCTCACGAACACACCACTGTCTCACAGACAGCTCCGCTCCACCACGACTGGCTCCACTCCGCACAGCTCGCTGTCTCACGAACAGTTCTGCTCAGCTCGCCGTCTCACAAACACACCGCGGCACTCTAGATCTTCCGGCTCCCCACTACTTGACACAGTGCTTAGTGATTTCAGCTCATAGTAGTGGGGGCCTTAGTGCTGGTGCACCTTAAGGCCAAAGTGAATGCAGCATAGTACCTGTAGCAAGACTCTTAATAGACCCAAAATTAGCTCTGACATTCCACAGTGGAGAGAGACAGAGGTGCAATTGGTGCTTCAGGCCCTCACAAAGGGGCCCACACCACCAGGTACTAATACCTGTCTCAAGTCTCTCTCAATTCACACAGTTTTGGAACCCATGACCCTTGCCTAGCGAGTGCTACTTAGTTGATGGTGAGTCCCTCCATCATAGCAAAAGGCCAAGTACAGTTCCAAGCACAGTTCCCATAATCAGGGTAATAACAATTTATTCTTACTGCCCCAATAACAGAGACACTGGGGATCCCACAGCAGCCGAAGTGACCATTTGGGCAGCTATGGCCTCAGTCTAGGCGGCGTGGGTGTGCCTATGCAAATGAGATCAGCCCCTGAAGTTTTTTTTTTCCACAACTTGCCACACCTCACCACCAGATGTCAGGGTGGAGCTCATCCTGACACTGCTTACATCCGTATCCCAGAGGCACAATCAAAACATTAACTTGAGTGTTTTGTTACAAGGGACAGTTAAAGCGGGTGGTATAGCAACAAACTGGGCCTTTGGGGGAAGCTGTTTTTGTGGCCCCAGTCTGGAAGACCAGCAACACCACTCCGAGAAGTAGGAGAGTGGGTGGGGCAGGAAAGAAGACTCTACAAACAAAAACAGAGGGACTATAGAAAGTTCGGAACAGGACTGGGCTCTTCAACAGGATTCAGGGATTTTCCCTTTTTGGGAGGGGGGCATAACCTGTTGGACAGTCCAAGAAGTCTAAACAAAAGAGGGGTTAGAGTAAATCAAAGGTTGAAATAACTCTGTACAAAAAAGATAGCTCTACCCAAGCAAGTTAAGGAGTGACAGAAGTTATGGTGAGTGACTGTTTCAATCTTACACTGGTCAGCTTCTGGATATTCCTCCCAACTCTTCCTTTCATTTTCTGAATGCAACATTCACTAGTACAATTAAAGACATTCGTGTCTAGCTATTCCAGGCTACAGCTGACATAGAATGCATCCTAGCAAGGGCACTTTGCCCAGGTGGCTCCCTTAAGCCAGATTGTGAGCCAAAAATGTTACTCGTTCCTACTATCGCTCAGGCTGAACAGTTTGGCCCTACAGCTCTCCCATCCCTGGAACAGTGCATGGCCAGAGGAACTTTCCCTGCCAAATTTTAAATGAGGATATTTCTCCTCTCCCTCGACTCCCAGCCTTTCCTCATTAGTTATGGTCCTCTGATCGCACAGCTTATTTTTTTAAAGTTTAAATCTTGATTTAAAAATCTAATTAGATTTTTCTTGTCTCATACTAGTTTGTATCCCCTTCACCAGACTGAGTGCTCTTTTCAAGTACCAATTCCTCCTGTACTATATTTGCCAGCTACATTATTACAAATAAATACTGCAGCCCTCCAGCATTTTGGTATGAAGAGGTGGAGGAGAAGGTCTTTATCTCCACTGCTCACCTTTTTTTTTTTTTGCACTTGATTTGGGTGGGGTTTGATTTTAATCTTTTAATTCTTTTATTTGAAGGGCAGCAGTAGGATGCTGAAGAAGGAAATGATGTATTGCTTGCTGTACTAATTTAGTAGTGTGCATTATCATTTATGCAACACGATAATGGCAGATTAAAGGCGTGGTCCGTGCCCTGAAGAGTTTACTAATTTATGGCTCATTTCTGCCATTACTCACATTGAGCAGAAATACCTTACTCTGGGAGGAGCGCTGTCTTGCTTTGCCTGAAATGGGACTTCTGAAGAATTAATCTTGCTTTTCATTTGAGTAATTTCACAGCAAAAAGATGTCTCTCTCCATGGGTATGATGCTTGATCAGTGGATCCTCAAATTCCACCTGGAACTACCCCCCATCTAAATCCTCCCAGCCTACTTCTTTCTCTTCCCCTTTCTTTGAACTGGGTCCCCCAGCTCTAACATCCCAGAAATCCCATTTTACTAACCAGTGTGGATTCTTCAGTCACAGCATCCTCTGTTTCTCTTCCACCAGCCTGGGGGGCTGGGCTTTTTGGACCAAAACTGCCTCACATAAGTTGCTCTTGCTGCAAAGGGTGCTATTTCGAGCATATGTGCTTAGTCTCAAGGCATATCCTCCATTCTCATGATAGTGATGTGACTGTATAATGGAGGCTTCGAAGCAAGGGGAGCTGTTTCTTCCCCATCATCCACAAAGGCAGATGAAGTGGCAACAGCTATCAGTTCGCCTACATCATCAATCAGCTCAGGAACTTCCACCTAATGAGCCTCCTATACTCTCGGGTTCCCTAACATTTTAGGGCTCTGAGTGAGTACTTTATGACAATGTTCTCCCCAGTACATTATTTGGACTCTCTCTGTGATCACTAGGATATTGATTGGTTGCTTCTTTAAAAACACCACTACCACAACCTGGAAAATGTTCCCAGATGTCCTCTTCCTCCCCAGTTCTATAACCTTATATTTGCTATAGGCAAGAGATGTTTGCAAACTACATTAGTCTTTATATACACACCCTATACTCCAATTTATCAATTTAATAAACTCTGGGGATTGCTAATAAGAAAGAAAATCTTTAGTCACTTCAAATCTAGCCCAGCAAAAGTCATTACCAACTCAGCAGCTGTTTGCTGTCCTAGTAGAAATGAGTCAGTGATCTCAGTCTGGTTCTTATTTCCATGTCATAAGCCACATTAAATGGCATTCTCACAGAAAGGTAAAACCTGGAAGGATATGGAAATTGAACTACTTTCTCTACCTAATTATCATCTCCCAAGAACAAGGGTCAGGAATATAGCCAAGGCAATATGAGGACAGTTGCATAACCAAAGTCAATACTAAACCTGTTCTTTGTGTATATAGAGCACTTCACTCTCCATTGCTGAAAAACAGTCACCTTCCACAAGAGCCAAAGTCCTAAAGTATCTCTGCTTGATTAGTTGGTACCCCGGAGCTACTGAGACAGGATTCTGAAATGCGCTATACAGAATAAACAATACATGTGGGAAGAAAATGGAATCCTAGGTTTGTAAAACATTTTGCAGTGTCACCTCTAATTTATTTGCCTGGTTTTGGACAGAAGAAAAGGCCTACAAAAATGGTGACATTTCATGTAAAGCAAATTAAGAAGAAAATAATCTTGTTTTACCCATTTTTGTTGTACCATTCATTGTTATGGTAAGTCAGTCACTGTTAAGTGCATTTTCGAGTTCTGGCAATAAAGCTTCATTTTCAAATTTTTATTGTTAGCCACCGGTTCTTTTTATTTATTTAATACAGACACTTGCACAAATACAACCTCCTTCAGGCATGAATAGATGTTCCTTGGTTGATCTCAAGAGTGACATCTCACAGTCTTAAAACATACTGCCTCAGGACTCTTTTTTTTTTTTTTTTTATTAAGTGGCACAGTACCTGCCTAAGTCTGAATTTTTTTTTAATGCTAGTTTCTACTTCATGTACTGTAAAGCCTTTTGGTCTCTGCATTGAAGGTGCCTGTGGAATAATTCTTTTGTTCCAAAACCTGCAGATTCACAGAGTTAGTTCTTCCATCACTGGCACACTGACATTTCCAGCCACCTATCAGCTAGATCACAGCTATAGCTTTATAGGTAGTACAAGAAAGGGCAGTTTCTCATTGCTTTGTGCCTCTTCAGACATACCCAAAGTATTTTTCTATTGTGTGTCTTGGTACCCTGAATGAAATCCAGTGTCCAACCCTCAGAGCTATACACACATATGTCTGAAAAGAGACTTAAGTGACATCTGTGCTGGGATGAAGTGCTTACATGACATTCTTTGGAGTTTCCACATTCTAAACGATTCTTTCTACATATCTTCTGAGTTTCGAATGGTGCATCCTTAAAAGTTGGCATGGATTTGTATGGTATTCAGGGGGCCTACTCTTCAGGAAATATATGGAATCCCAAACATTTGCAAATATAAAATATCCTCTGAATTTGAAACCCAATAGGCTCCAAATTCCCCTTCAGGTTCTTGTAGATGAATATCATCCCTTTCAGATTCCCAAATATGAAAACCATGAATGTCTTTGTGGGTCAGAGTGTGGATTGCAATCACCCTGTCTAGACTCCTGGGGGGAGTAGCTAGATGTTAAAGTTACCCATTATAATTCTTTGAGCAGCAGCCAGTAGTCCCATATCTATTTAGAGGCATTCTCACGTAGAGGACTTCAGAAACTGGACTTCTTGTCCACCTTCACTCACCTATAAACCTTGCGGTCTGCAGTAGTGGAGCTAGAAAATACTCCTCCAGCCCTGCTGTATAGCAGCCATTTATCTGTGGATCTGACAAATGCACCAGACTAGGCTGGATTAAAGGAAAGTTCTTATTCATATGCAACAGGATGTAAGGAATTTTGTATGGGTCTCTGGGGAGGATGAGCTGGGAGGAAGGAGTAAGAAGGTTTACATGGGACAGAATGAGAAATTCAGCTATTAGAGGAGTAGGAAGCAGACTATGGGCCTTGCAAGGGGGTTGGCAGGAAATTTACAGTGGATGGCACAGAGATTGAATTATTTGAGGTTGGAGGCAGAAGGGAAGGAGTATCATGAAGATGTCTGGAGGTGGGCCAAAGGTTCTGGGTTCCAGATATTTTCAGAATAGTAGGACCCCAAAATACAAATATCTGTTTGTTCCTGTAAGCTATGTATGATAACAAGCAGACAGAATATTCATGAATTGCTTGTTAGACCAGTGATATTCAGGCAATATCCCGCTTGCTCAATTGCAACAATAGTCATGTTATGATTCAGCAAATTTAATACTTGATATGCCCATCCAGCTTTGTATAAATATATCTGCAAATATAAACCTTCCAGTACAAAGAACCCTGCACTCAAGGGTTTGGGATGGACATTCAAATTCATAAAAATAAAAAAAATATTAAATATATAACACTTCTCCAATACAGTGAATACCATGCTATGAAAATAATATAACCATTTGATTCAGCCAGCACTGGCAAATAGCAGAAACATGTCAATTGTTAATATTTGGTCAAAATAATGCATTTAAAAATAAAATGTTAAACCCAATATTTGGTCCATACTTTTATTTTCCTATTATCCATTAAGACTGGTGTTTCGGTGAACATACAACATAGATGGATCCCTACTGCAAGTTAGAAAGATCATTATAATTTCAAGTATTGACTGGGGAGCCCAATTGTGTTGAGGAACCAGAACCAGGCACTTTAACAAAACACACACAGATGTGAGTCTTCCTGGAGTATGTGGGGGAGGGGAGGGTCATGTGGTGTAGAAAGCTATTCTCATAGTCCAGTCAGATTTTTATATTAGGTGAAATTCATCCTGGTAGTAGGCATCCTTCAGTCTCGAGAGACCATGGACATGCACCCCTGAGAGATAAAGAATCTACTCAATTGGTTTTATAGTAACCATGGCTGTGGCTGAAGAAACCCATTCGAGAGATACATCTCTGCCATATCTGACACACTTAAAGGTGATGTTTCCACTCTTTGGGCTCTGCCTTCTGCGAGCCCTTTTCTCTTCTAAGGTGGACTGCTTCCTCTCGTAACTCTGGAGACCCTTGTTTAGCTCTTGTTTCCGAAGACTGAGGTCCTGAGTGTGATCTTCCCAGTTATCCACATCCATGTCCTTTTCTTTGAGGTCTCACTTACACACATCCTTCAAACTCAATTTTGGGCATCCTTTGGGTCTTTCTCCAGATGCCAGTTCACTGTAGAGGATGTCCTTTGGGATGTGCACATCATTCATCAGGCGCACAAGCCCAAACCAACGAAGGCATCTCTGTTTGAGGAGTGTTTGCATGCTGGGTATACTGGCAGGGCTTTGGAGCAGAGCCCAGAGCTGGAGCGCAGAGCAGCTCCGGAGCAGTGGAGCTGCAGGTTTTTGCCTGGAGCTGGAGTGGAACCGGAGCACAGCTCCAAAGCCCTGAATACTGGTCCGTTTGAGCACCTCAGTGTTGTTGACTCTGTCCCTTCAGGAGATTCCAACGATTCAACAAAGCCAACACGTATGAATGCTGTTGAGTCTCTCTTCCTCATGAGAGTATAAGGTTCATGCCTCACTCCCGTACAAAAGTGTGCTGATAACACATGCATGATACACACAGATATTGTTGTGTTCTGTAAGGTTGTTGTTTTGCCATACCCTCTTGCTCAATCAAAATACTGTTGTCACCCTGGTAAGAACAGGCCTAAGGAAATTATTTGCAATGCATAACAACAACTTTATCGAACCTACTAGCTTATGAACAATGCTACATATTCTTAATGTGCCAGCAGAGGGCACTCTTCAAATTAGCTAATTATCTGCATATATGCAGATATTTCTCTCTTATATATCACTCCCACAGAACATCCCACTGCAGAGGGCACACATAAACCGTTCTGCATCACATAAACACAGTGTAAGGAGCTTAAGTGAGACTTGAGTGGAGCTAATCGGTGTGGAGAGCCTTGAATTGGCCCAGGACACTGGGGTGAATTTCATCCATTCATAAAATGGAAGAGTTTGGTAAAAACTGAGCAGCGTTGCAAATATCTGCAGCAAAATGACACTCAGTGCAAAGATCTCCAAAGACAGAAGAATTTAACTCATAGATAGGGCCCTACCAAATTCATGGTCCATTTTGGTTAATTTCACGGTCATAGGATTTTAAAAATTGTAAAGTTTGTGATTTCAGCTATTTAAACCTGAAATTTCACTGTGTTGTAATCGTAGAAGTCCTGACCCAAAAAGGAGTTGTGTGGGGGGAGGGGGGTCACAAGGTTATTGTAGGAGGATTGTGGTGCTGCTACCCTTACTTCTGCGCTGCTGTTGGCGGCGGCATTGCATTCAGAGCTGGACAGGTGGAGAACGATGGCTGCTGGCCGGAAGCCCAGCTCTGAAGGCAGAGCCACCGCCAGTAGCATCGCAGAAGTAAGGATGGCATGGCATGGTATTGCCACCCTTACTTCTGTGCTGCTGCTGGCAGGGCACTGCCTTCAAAGCTAGGCACCTGACCAACAGCCGCCACTCTCCAGCTGCCCAACTCTGAAGGCAGCGGAGAAGTAAGTGTGGCAATACCAAGACCCCCCTAAAATAACTTTGCAACCCCCCCTGCAATTCCCTTTTGGGTCAGGGCCCCCAATTTGAGGAATGCTGGTCTCACCCTATACTATATAGATTTCACGGGAAATAGCAAACAAAAGACCAGGTTTCATGGTGGGAGACCAGAATTCACGGTTTGTGACACATTTTTCATAGCTGACAATTTGGTAGGGCCCTACTCATAGACAATCATTTTGGTTGACTCCACTAGCATTCTTTTCCAGATTGCACTGTTCCTTTAACAGATTATTTTATTCACAGTATTGCCTTAGCCAGGCACTAAAAACACTTAATTGCACATGTAAAAGAATTAAATGAAGGACAACAAATCCAGACTGATTCCTTTTCTCAACTATATGCTAATGCTTTTTACACTGTGCTCTCTCCCTGTAGCACTGAAAAGTGATTTTTTTTTAAATTGACAAACCAGACAGACCACGGATAATTACCTACACATCCTTACTATTTGTTGTTTTTTTGTTTTGCTGGGATAGAAAGATCGGAGTGTAAATTAATGAAATTAGAGACAGCCATGGACTCAGCAACCTATCACACACATTGATACAAGGGAACAAAGCTTTTTCTCTCCCTATACCCTTTTTAGTTAAGCTAATATTTACAAATTTCCACTGGTCACACCCATACATTGTCATTTGTGTCTGTGAGGTCAAGGTGTTTCATGAAATCTTTAAAGGCCTATTTTGTGGTAGAGACTGACAGACTTGGCTGTAGGTATGCAGCTGCCAAAACTGGACACATTAGATTAAGCAGGGAATATCAAGATGTTACATTATTGGAAGATATATTGCCAACAGTAGATGGTAGCACTGGGAATTAATCTCTTAGAGGACCTTAATCACAACATGGACCTTATTTTAAGAACCAGGTCTCAGAGGCAGGAAGAAAACCAATATGAGGAATAAGGACGCTGGGTTTTTTTTGAAATTTCCTTTAATTCCCTTATCATTGGGGAAAGGATGATAAGCCCTCTGGCACATGGATTATCTCCATCTGTGTTTGTACTGACCCCAGGACAATGGAACCCAAATCCTGACAGGGACCTTTGGGCGCTATTGTAAAAGAAATGGTTAATACTAATTGCTTCAGAAAGTCAATGGGCAAATCTGCAAGCCATTATTTTAGTGGAACTTCTTGTGTGAGTAAGTATTATCTGAATAAGGGTTATTGAACTGGTCCTTTCTGATTTTCACAGAGATGCAAAATCAGGAAAGAGAATGTAGTCTCAAGTCATCAGATAAATTATTTGCCCAGTGTTAGTGATGATCACATACAGCAGTGTCTGTAATCCTCTCTGCTCCATCCGGCCCTGATCCAATAAAGTTCTTAAATACATGCTTAACTCTAAGAATATGAGTTGTCCCATTGAGGTCAACATTAAATGTTAAAGTTAAGCACATGCTTAAGTGTCTTGCTGGATCAGGGCTTTATAGCTTTGCCTTTGGGGAATTTTCTTGGCCGTCATGATATCACCATTGGATTTTCCTATGAATAATGTAGCAGAGTTGTTGAAACATGAGAGCAACAATTTTATTGTTATAAAAATACCTGAAGGGAGAATTCCTGCAGAAGAATTCTGTGCTAGCTGCAAGAAGAACTGATAGGGTGAAACTCTTCTACAGATAGTTACTCTCTTGCAATAAACACTCAAAAATCTAAAATGTAGAGTTACTGAGGATTTTATCAATGGATTTTTATCCTAAAAGTTTTCAGGCAATTAAATGCAAGCTGTGGTACAATTAAAACAAAAAAGCTTTCTCTCCCTGTTTTAACATATCAGCAACAAGAGTAACACATCTGGAATGTAGCTTCCAACAGCAGCCATAAATCTATCATTTATTTATTAGCAGCAATTATGATACATAAGGCAATTGGAGTCTACTCAATAAATATTGTAAAATATTTGCTTATTAGGTAGATTTGGAGAGACACAGGGTTTTTTTCCCCACACAGTTTTGCAATCAGTTCTTTTCAGGTAACACCAGTCTGACATTTGCTGTAAAGAAATTAATACAACAGAGTCACCAAGCTTCCATTTTTAAATACTATCTGATTGGTACAAGTTTTATTTGGTAGGGTTTTTATGATTTCATGTCAATCAAAAGATCTGGATGGAGGCTATTGACCCAATCTATCCAATTTTTTCTCTTTAATGGTCTCATAAAATATCTTTGGCTTTCTTTCTTTCTTGGAGTTAGCTGCCAGTGCAGTGATGGTGATTCAAATAGCAATAAACTCTTCTTAAATTACTGCACAAAATATCACAGAGAGGTTACTTAAATGGCACTGATGTTCAGCAGTCTGCACTGGTTTCCTTCCTTGAGGACCTTTTCCCAAAGAAAAACTAAGATGGAATTAGATGGAATTTAAACTGGAATTAGATAAGAATGCAAGATAAAAATACAACACCATCCTCTAATGTTTATCAAAGACAAATACTGGTATTGAAATAGGGTGCTAAACATTACATGAGTTCACATAAAGTTGGGTGTCTATTTAACTGAACTAGTGCATCCATACAACATGTAATAAGCCAAAACTCAAACTCTTTAAAATCCTGTCAGGGTTACCACAGCTTTAAAGTTAATATGAGTCACTCTGCCTAGTATTTGCATTTGATTAACTCTTGCAAAGGAAGCAGCTGGTGCTCACCTGAATAGGCAGTGGTTGTCCAAGTGAAAAGACCCAAACTCATGGTGGACCAAAAAGGGAAACACATTCCATAGTCAACCCTCCACTAAGGATTCCCTACGACAATTCCCCAGACGTTCAGATAAAAGGACTGTTTATCAGAAGTGCTCTAGCTGATCTTACCCATCATTAGGATACATAGGGAGCAATGTGGTTTCTCAGATAGCCATGCCCAGCCACCATGGTGCTTTTCAGATGAAATTAACAATTTGAATTGCCCCTGGAAATAATGAAGATGCCAGTGCAGACTTTGGGAATAGGCACTATGCTCCATAAGGCTGACCCCACTAAGTAAGCATGCAGCCACGTGCTGTTCAAGGTAAATTCTCTAGCCATCTTTCAGAGCAGCCCCATGAGGTGTACATTCTAATAATCAAGATGGTAGGTCACAAAGGCCATGGACATGGATGGGTGATGTCCACATCTGAAACAGATGTTTACAATCATCTAGCTAAACACAGATGGAAAGCAATGGTTTGGGCCATTTCGGCCCTATCACCTGCAAATCTCTGGAGAAAGGATGTGCAAGTGCTCAGAGTACCTGGGACAACCATTCATACAGAACATTTCATCCAGAAGAAACTAAAATCTTTTACAAATTGTATTTATCTAGTTAGCTATATTTTAGCAGGGGGAGGGGCCATTAAACTCTCACCATTAAAACTGCAACAAAAATTTAACACACAACACTATGCAACAGTTTAGCTTAGGAAATAAAAAAAAAAATCAGTTGAATTTTGCATTCAGTTGAAACTGTTGGCATATTGCAATTACCCAGAATAGAACTAAGGCAAAGAACCACGTGTAGCATTCCTACTCTTGCAAAACTGACACAGTATCTTTAATGACAACAACTGAGCCAAATCTTGGATTTACACCTTATTTCCAGCATGTCAAATCACATCCAGAAACAATGGGTACCAAAACATCTTGCTGGGGCACTGGTTCAGTACTGATTGAGAAGAAAGCATGCCATTACTAAACCATCAGCACCAATTACTGCAGCACCCCGGGTTTTGTATAAGATTCTTTCCTTCCACCCTGCTTAACTCTGAGCTATATCTATCTCTCAGCCTTGTGAGAAGGCTGCAATTCTATTCCAGCCACCTCTCATAGTACAGATTGTTTGGAATAGTGAATATAAGCTCTCCACCCATTTGCCACTTCAGAACTTTGGTAAAGTTCTGATACATATCCACACATTGTGACTCAGGCCTATCTCTGTAATGATCACAAATCAAAATTCTGAACGGAACACCTCAAGCTTTGGAAACATATTGATTTGGGATGCCAGTCTGGTTTCAAATTTTGTGGCTATACATTTGTTAATGTATTATCTAATCCCTATCCCCTCTTTCCTCTCACAAAAAAATTACTAGATCCAGAGTGGTCAACCACAAGCAGATTGTGGAGGGTCCATTTTTCATATATTCTCCACCATTTGTTAAAGTTAAGGTTTTTATTAGTCACAATTGCCTCTGATGAGGGGAAAGGGGAGGGATAAAAGAGACAGCTGGTATAGTATGCAGTAGGATAGCTGAGAAAAGATGCATATATCTTTCTGCTTTGTGGCAAATGTGATGCCAAAATTCTTCCTTGAAAAGGGTAGTGAAATATAAGAACAGTGGAGTACCAGAGAGGGAAACGTCAGCCAGTGGAGTTCAATACAATAAGTTGTCGTTTGCTTATCCAGTCAAAGTACATGGGAGTTATTGCACTTTGGCAGTGATTTTATTTTTTCCTTCTGGACTTTCAGACCTGTCTTGTACACTGAGCTAGGTTTGATCTGTTTAAAACTTGTGCTGTATCTAACTTCCTTCAAAACCACAGACCCTTAAAAAAAATAAGATCCACAACACAGTGAAATAATGTTGGGGGTGGGAAAGAGGCAGTAATTTTGCCCGGATAATGTTGTCATACTTTGTAAAGCCTTTAATGCTGGAATTTATTTATTAATGATGCATGGGTTATTACCCACCATCTGTCTTGTGTTAGCAGTGGGCTGTTTCAGATTATGGTAATGTGTTTCTGATTTGAGTTGTGTTGAAAGCCAGAACAAGGCATCTCATGTGCAGTCCTCTTTGAGGCCTGCTGTTTTCAATTCCTCTTCACAGAATGGGCTTTTATTTGATTTGTTATGGGGATTTTTTTTCTTCTGTTGCCAAAACAGCTGCAAGCCTGGAAGGGAAGGAGACACAGGGCCACATCAAACTTGTTAGCTCGTAAAAGAAACAGAATGTTCCAGGAACAAAAAGGGGGAGAGAGAAAGAGAGACAGAGAAAGGAGGGAGGGAGTTCTGGAGGCAAGGAGGGACAGAAAGAAAAAGAGGGCAAGTGAAAAGATTAAAAAGCTTAAATGGGCATTTGTTTGGCTTTCATATCAAGGGCACATCAAAAAATGTTTTGCTATTATAAGTGGCATATAACAGATTGTTATGTTTTTTTAATTTACTGGCCCACTTAATGCAGAAAGAAGCCTTTCTTCTGAAAGGCTTTAACGACATTTATGCTAGTACAAAGCTGTAAATAAAACATGTCCCCAAAATGAGCTGCCACCAGAAAAGAAAAAAACAAAACCAGTTTTCATCATGTTTCTGATGTTGCATGTAGGGCATCATGCATCATGTATAGGGCAGAGAGAAAGAGAAGAGGAAGGAGGAAACAGGCAGCTCCCCTGCTGTGATTGCGCGTTTTTAGGTCTCAGTCTGTCTCTCTCGCTGTCAGGTTGTTGAACTGTGTTTCCAAGGCTAAGTAAACAAGTGGGGAGACGGATTCCTTTCCATAATGCCTGGATTCTGGGCAGCTTTGCACTCCAGCTGCACCTGTAGTATATTTTTAACCTGAAGAATCTGTTTGGAAAAGCTTGTCTATACTGCAATATTTATGGTCAGCACTACTGCACTTCTTTTTGTAGAAGGTAAGAATGTAAGAAAGAGATAAGAGTCCCATACCCTGATATAGGGAATCTTAAAAACTATTTTACATTACATATCAAAGCCATTTCCAAATTTGTCTTCAGATTATGACCTGAACTTTCCTCACCCTGTATTATACAGAGACAGGTTGTTTAATGATTTAGGGATTAGAAAAGACTTCAGTGATGGTCTCAAATCCTTTTAGCCACTTAGTGGGGAAATTTCTATTGATTAGAAACTAAATTGTGAGTTGTATATTACTCTTTAAAACTCTGCGTAACTCAGGCTCTAGCTACGCAATGATACCTTATGTCCTGTGTACCATGGCAGTTAGAAAAATCTGATGAGCTCTGGTTAACAATCTCCAGATTTGAACATCTAGTGGTAAAGCATTCTTAGCAGAAGATACTTGGTTCTGGAACTCACTTGCCCCACTGGTCTCACAGAGACCAAATTTTCTAACCTTCAGATGATGTACAAAAAGTCCATCTGTTTCTTTAAAGGGTGAGGATTAGAATGAACCTTTATTATGGCAGGACTGTTTTTAGTTAGCATTTGCTATGCCTAATAGACAGAATGGCAGAAGAGGGTCTACAAGAGAAATTTAAATGTTTAGAGGGGATCAGCCTTTTGGATGAGCCCTGAAGGATATATTTTATGTGAATTTATTTAGAAGACATTTCTTTTTCTTTTGCCTTCTTTTTTTTGCATTTCTTTTGTATTAAAATATTGGTGTTAATAAGCGAGCAAAAAAAATCCACAGTCAACTGTGACAATATTCATAAAACAAAAAAGAAACAAATGAAGTAATCCACAATCAAAGACAGTACAGAACAATGTAACCTATACTCCAGTTTAGCTATCATAGAAACACCTCATCCATGTCTGATCCACAACACATATGTATTCTGATAACATAACTTATTCTTAGAGTTAGAGAACCAAACTCAATTTATCTCTCACAGACCAAGTAAATATGAAAAAGCTGCCAAATCTGCCTATATAAATCTCAGTGATCTCATATGTTCTCTCACATTCTTTCAGTACATATGATGAGAAGTGAGAAAGGCCTTTTCCCTACTAACACATACATAGGCAAAGGGTTAGTTCCTAAACACTTGCAGAGAAACAAATATATCTGAGTTCTAGTGACAAACTATCATTAATATCTATGAGGAATTAAAGAAGATTAGAGGAAAAATTCCCATACTTTAAATTAAATAGCCATGTTGTCTCAGCATCATTAATCCTAATCTTTTACCTGCTATTAATTTTCTTCTTGATTTCCAAGGCTATTGTTTGTTTGAACAAAGGGTAAAGCAGCTATTTGAAGTTGTTTACATAGTGCAAATGAGTGCACAAACAGGAGGGGAAATTCATGTTAATTAGATACAGGCCTGAATGGGATGACAAACTGATGTTGTCTGTTCCAGTGGGTGCACCAGGGCCTGATTCAAGATCACTGAAGTCTATAGGAGACTCTCTTTTGACTTCAATAGGCTTTGGATCAGGCCCTAGGTATGCACTTGAGGCTTGATTCTGCATCACTGAAGTCAGTGAGAGTTTTGTTCTTCATTTCAATGGGAAAAGGATCAGGGTGTTCATCAGCAAAAATCCTCTCTTGTGCTATACTCTTCAATTGCACATTTGAAAATATATTTGTTTTCTGGATACAATTTTGCTTGCCCTTGTCAATCTGATAATATAGTTTAAAGATTATTGTCTTTAATTCTGGCTTTGAAATAATGGAATAGAAAATAAATATAAACACAGAGCTTGAATGAGATTTTAAAGCGATGTACACGTGATGGCCACCATCTTAGCCAACCCTCCACAGCTGAGACTACAAGTCTCTACACTTTGAGCTAAAGATCCAGGCTGTTAAGATCAGAGCTGTACCTGACCCATATTCTTTGTGGATCAAGCACAGAAGTGAACACGTAACATACATTGGCTAGTAGATTACATGTATGATTTGCGAAGGTCCTCTGCATGGGGATGAATTTTATTCCTAGAGCAGAAAGAACTAGAAGGAAAACATTCAAAAGATCTAGACAAAATAAGTGGCAGGACAAGGTTAAATTATATACTCCAATTAGAATTGGACAACATTTTTAGAATTTTAAAGTGTCAATTAAAATGTCGTCAAAATAACAAATTTGAACAGAAAACAGTGGGAGAATATTTACAATTTCGCCCACCACTACCACCTGGTTTTCCAAGCAGCTCTAATAAAAATGCTTCATTTTGAATAGGCGATAACCTTGCTTTCTTTTTTGGCTCCTGCAATATTTTGCAGGCTCAAGTAACTGAGGGAGTAATTGTGCACCTACAGTTATGTGCAAAGGCATCTGAAGTAATTTACATTTCTAAGTAATTGACAGCAACCACATAACAGTAGTTAGATGTTATCTGAAATGTGCCTGATCATGATTCTGGGAGCATACTCACTACCACAAATTATGGCTGTTATAAAGAATATTAAGAATCTGACCTTAAACAAATGAAAATTTACCTGGATGCCAAGTGGGGTGTACGATTAATGAAAGATTGATGCAACTGGTGTTGTTTGTTGACTACTAGTTATGGAAGAAGTAGGAGGCATATGACTGACTGTTCATGTGGACAATTGTGGTAGCATTTCTCAGGATTCTGATTAATAAAAATGAGAGACTTCTGAGGAAGAGAAAAATGAGGCAACTTTCCCTAATCTTCCCAGATTAGAACCACAATTTAAAATGGTATAAATCCCTTGACATAGACATGAACCAAATTGTGCTCTGCCTCACGTCCTGTGCAACCTCTCTGAAACCAAGCTAAGAAGAAGTAGCAGAATGTGGCCTTAAATTGGCAGCAGCCTCTTTCTTACCTCAAATCCATGGGTATATTAATCAGATGCCATGCCCAATTCTCTCTCATTGATAGCATAGTCCTCTGAGTGCCAATATAAAATGGGCTTCTCACCATGTCTTATTGTTCTATAGAGGAAACCATCTCTCTCTCTTGAGCTAATGTTGTCTTCTAAAGGCTGTGGTCAATCTGAACATTCTGATCTGTAG
This sequence comes from Natator depressus, assembly GCF_965152275.1. NCBI lineage: Eukaryota > Metazoa > Chordata > Testudines > Cheloniidae > Natator > Natator depressus. The sequence goes on along the minus strand of NC_134238.1, from coordinate 91,673,141 downwards.
TCAGAGACCAGGAAAAGGATGATAAAGACAAGCAAAGATATAGATTTTCTTTTTTTAAAGTTTTCATAGAGAGAGGAGAAGAAAGATCTGTCTCAGTGTGCTGGTATCCACACTTTCATTTGCAGGAAATGTGCATTTAAAGTATCCTGGAAACCAGTTACATGATAAGTGAATGACTATGCCAATAAGCTAATTAAAACTCTTTAATTAAACAAAACTATGTATTTGAACTTCTTCCAATGCCTGGCCCGTGAAGCTAAACCAGAGGAGATAATTATATACGGTACACAGGCATTACAGCATATTTTGACAGATTGCAAAGCAGGACTTATTAAAATACCAACCTCACACTCAAGCCAGAAATGGCATAAAGTCTACAGATAACAGTATCTGTAACTGAGCATTTTTCTCTTGGTTCATGCAGAGCTTTGTTTAAGTTGTTGTCTTCCTTTCACACTGTATAATATGAGTCAGTGAGCTGTATAATTCTTCATGTCATGGAGGTGTCTCATGTGGGTACATAGTTTACAGTGTCATGTGGACGGTATAAAAGCCTACTGAACTGGAAAATCCTCCCCCCAATGTATGTGAACAACAGTTACATTACAAGAACCACATGGTGAACATGTGAATCTTTTCTTCCCATTCCCAAATTCCATGCTATGAAACCTCAAGCTAGGGCTTCTGAAATCTGGGTGGTAAGGCTGTACTTTCAAAGACAGACAGAGGCCGTTTAATAGCGTCAGATGAACACACAATAATATAGGGCACTCAGGAAACCACAGTGGGCCAAATTCTGCCCTAAAGGCAGTTGCACACACACACCTTCCATTGACATCAAAATGTTTTCTGGCTCTGTATGACTAATAGCAGAATGTGCGCCATTGCATCAGCTGAGTTGTTCTGGAATTTGGAGTCAATGGGACCGCAGGGACAAAAAGGAGGAAGACTAAAAATGTGAAGGATCACTTAAGTTTTTATTTCACATCTGCAGACTTTCAAACAGGGCAAAGGTGCTTGCTTATGTTTGGCTTATGCATAAGGTAGCCAGATGTCTCTGTCAGAGCAGTCTGAGTTTTAAGAGAATATTCTACCCACTGTTCCTTTTAGGAGTTCTAATTTACCTGCTCCCTCCTCATGACTGAAGGAAGAGAAGAAAAAGTCAGATTCATTTTCTTCAAAAGAAACCACCCCCAGAATGGCAACAATAATAAAATAGTTGTACTTCCATAGAAGCTTTATACAAGGAACACAAAGCGCTTTGCAAATACAAACCAGAAAGCCCTGCTCCGGCCTCCACAGCAGTCATGGAGCATTCCAGGGGTACATTGAGAGTAGGTTGGAAGAGGAAGCGGCCAGACAGTGCTGGGAATTGGATGTGTTTAAAGCAAACCATACCCTGGGGATTCTGTATATCTGCAATGGCCCCTACGGATACAAGTTAGAGTAGCCCGCAGGGTTTGGTTTGGACTTAGGTGACTTGTTTAATTGACATTAAAAGATTACACCACATTGTATCCCTCATATGCACATCTGTTTCTATATTAATAAACAGTGCATTTTTGGTAATTAAATTTATTTATTTACAGGTATTTATGCTGCACTATCTTTTTACAACATTAGAATAAATGACAAAGGGCTTGGCTACTTAGAAAAATGCAAACTTAACTTGAAAACTCTATAGTGTGTAATTGAATTTTAAAATTTCATATAATTATTGTAAACACATGTCATTAGAACCCATAAAGCTTAATTTTACAAAGAAAATGGGAGCAAAATTTCATTGCCCCATTGCTGGTCTCAGCAAGGTGGAGAGCTTCAGCTTAGACTCAATGTATTGCAACCTTCAGGGGCAATGGGAAAACATCCCTCACCCCCCAGGGAAAGGGCAAAAGGATCATAGAATCATAGACTATCAGGGTTGGAAGGGACCTCTTGAGGTCATCTAGTCCAATCCCCTGCTCAAAGCAGGGCCAATCTCCAACTAATGGGATCCTGATGACCCAAGTCTTAGTGGCAATAAGAAGAATGTCCACACCAAGTAAGTGGCAGAAACAACACATGGAGCTTGTCTCATTATTATGCTTTTGCTAAGGGATGGACCTTATCTCAGAAAGTTGCTCTGATAGAGCTAGATAACTCTTTGCTTTAAAGGAATCATATTCCTTAAAGGACATGCTTCAACCAGAGAACACTTCATTTATTGGTGGAAGGAGAACTGTAGAGGCACCTACACATACACTCTCCAGTCATGAAGAATATGTCTACACTGCAATTAAAAATTGGCGACTAGCCCATGCCAGCTGACTTCGGCTTGGGCTGAGGGGCTGTTTAATTGCAGTGTAGACATTGGGCTTAGGCTATAGCCCGAGCTCTGGGACCATCCCACCTCTCAGGGTCCTAGTGCCCAGCCTCCACCCCGAGTCCAAATGTCTCCACTGCAGTAAAACAGCCCATTAGCCCAAGCCCCATGAGCCCAAGTAAGCTGGCATGGGTCAGCTGCTGGTGTTTATTTGCAGTGTAGATCTACCCCAATACGCATGGTCAGGACCTTGGTCAGCTCTCTGAAACAGTTATCCCAAAAAGAGTCACTAGTCTAGTGAGAAAAGAGACTCAGAACCTTAAGACAGGTCTACACCAGGGGTCCAGACAATTGGAGTATCCTAGGTACTATAATATATGTATTGGAAGTCAGCAGTAGGAGATACCAGTTCTTTGGCTCAGACATCGCTTTTCTTACCAAGGCCTTTTATCAGGGCCAAATTGCTAATTGCTTGGCTAGCCTATAAGTCAGTGGTGATTTAGCAGGTTGAGGAGAAACTAGTTGGAAAACTCTGACTGCTAGGACAGCCATTCAGTCCAGTTTCTGTAATCCAGCTGGCTCTGGCCCTGATGCCCAGACCTATCCTGCAGCCTCATCTGCCTCTGGCAGGCACCAAAAGGATAAAGATGTAAGGCTTCAAGTCTAAAAGGAACAGACACTAGCCTAGAGAATGATATCTTCAGCTTAAAGAACCCATGAGTTTGTATATTGGCCTATCAGCTCTGGTTTTAGCGCACAAAGGTCGAACAAAGTAGACGTTGGCCAAGGAGTGGGGGATTTGACCAGGTGTCCGAAATCACAGGCATCTGAATATACTTAATTCATAAGGGATCATCCTAAAAGTGTACAATAATACTGTTTCCATTCCGTTTCAGTCATGTAAAAGTGTATTTTTCATTATTTTCATTTTACCGAAGAAGATGATTTTGACTCAGCATGGAGAACAGATTTCTTTTTAACTTAGGCCAGGGCCAGAGAGTTCAGCAGCAGGGGAGTCACCAGTATGCATTTAAAACTTGATTTGCAAGTGACTCCAGGGGGTGGGGTGCTGTACCCTCAAAGTGCCCCCGACATTAACAGGGTCCTATGTGCATCGAGGGTGCCCTCATGATCAGACAGGAGGAGAATCAAGGGTCTTAAATTATAAGCAAGAAAATCGAGCTGGTGATTTACTTGTGACTGTCTCAAGTGGAAAGGGTTTAAAGGACTTGAGGTGTTTAACAGTTTTAAACTCTAGAGAATATTTCCATGGGCATGAACAGGTTAATATAGTTATCCCCCTCTCTGACACTAGTCCAAAGATAACTTTTTACAGAAGAATTGAGCACGTGTCGTGACAATACAAGCTTCCTTCATTGCTTCACTATTGTGCATCTGTGCATTTAAATCTATGGGCGGCTATATCATGCAATCAATGGCTTGGCCAAAATTCTCATTGGATATTTATAAGAAAATTGATTATGTGATGTCCTCTGGAGACACCACCTCTTGGAACGAGGGGATAGTTCTGCCTCTATGTCTGTTAAGTTCTTGGTGTCTTGGCTAAGTCTCTCTGAAAGGGTGCAAGCTAGTGATATTTGCAGAGGAGCTTTTTGTGATGCATTCAGCTGTTCAGTAGGAAATGGACTGAGACCATCAAACTCACTTCATATAGAACAAACAGCCATAGGTTAGTTTCTGTTTACCAAGGACCTATGTTGGATTTTAGCTGGCAACCAGGAAGTGTTCTCTGTGCCAGCCAAAAGTAGATTCCAAATAAGAATTTACTACTTTTCTGTGTGGGTGATCTTGTGTTGTGTACCCAGCACATTGGGAAAGAAGAAAAATGGAATTAGCCCATTTAACTGGTCAGCTTTGGAGGCAAGTCATGCCTAATCTTTCCAACAGGAGGCAAAGAATAAGTAGTCTTTAAAAAAAAGGCAAGAGGACTGCAAATAGAGCAGCAAGGTCATTTGCACAGATTCTGTATCCCCATCTAAGGTAATTTGATTGCTTTATTTGCCTCAGAGACCGCCCTCCTTGACATTGCTTTGCTCATCTGTTTTAAAAAGGAACCCTACCAATCATTTTCTTTTGCTTTGATGCATTGGTTTCCCAAATATTTCTTTTAAATTGAGTGACAATTAAACTTAAAGCTCACATTTCCATAATAGCATTCCTTGTAATGAAACCCATCTTTTAATGGAAAAAGTACTTCCCTACTAAATTAAAAGTATGGAAAAATAAAAACCACATATAAGAGTGCACAAAACAATAAAAATACTCATATGCATTTCACTAAACAATGTGATGAAGTTTGCTAAGAAACACAAAGTTGCACTAATTAAAAAAGGTCACTGTGGAAAAAGAAATGCCACTGACAAATCTGCTTCCAGTTAAGCAAGCAAACAAAAAGTTAAAACAAGGAATAATATCCATATCACGTCAATCTGATATTCTGACTACATATATCTTTTAAATTCTAATGCCATCTAAATTCGTTTAAAAATATTTATATCTGTTTTTATTTTCCTGTAAATAATTCCAGGATTTGTTCTAAGCAGTTGCAAAATTAATATCAGAATAAGCCTTAGCAATTTTGGTAAGAATTTTTTAAAATCAGTAAATCATTTTCAAGGGTTTTATGAGGTTATTAATAGGAGTAACAGAATTCGAATTATCCAAGATCTTCTCCATAGCTTGTTGTTCAGCTCCAGCAGAATGGAAAACCCCCACACAAAGTATTCCCACCAGCAGACTTGGAAACATGACAGACATTATAAATGTTTTTTTAAGCTTTATAGATCTTCCCAGGGCTTGGAACATTTTACAAACATTATGATCAAAAAGTAACGATGACCCCAGAGGTCTGTGTTCACCTTCTTTTTGGCACCCTCTGCATGGAGTTAGGCTCTGGTATTGCAAGGGACCATAACTATGTCAACTTCTCCATTAAAGCTGAGATCTATTCATGTATGTATGTGTAAGCGTGTGTGTGGGTTGGGGGGGAGGAGGAGGGTTGTAGCTATATCCTACCTTGGTTCTTTCATGAAAATGCAATAGCTCCATATGGTATTAGACCTATTTAAAGAAAGTATATCTAAAATGTTCACAACTATGATACTCCATGTAGTTATAAGATGACTCTTGTGGGCCTTCATTATATCTTCCAAGGAAATGGTAGATAGGTATATGGTGCATGTCAGAATTAACTTCCCTTCAGATATCTTTCAAAACACTATCTAGAAAACCACTAAATCTAAATAAATTTCAGTTAAAAAGGAGATAAGGTGAACTGATGGCATTGGTTACACAAGTCCAAGAAGAGACATTTTTCACCGGTTGCAAAGATTGTTTTGTTTAATAACAGGGAAGTCTGCAAACCTATACTTTATGCTTCCTTTCTTGCTCTTACACAGACTCCTTTAAAATCAAGGAGCAGCCCACCCAAAGCAGATCATGCAGTCATAGGGTCTCATGTAAGGAACATACTGAAAAGAAAGACTATCTTACATTAAATACAAACAATCTGAACTGGGTCCTAATGATAAAGTCCTACTGTCATGGAGAGGGGGTTAGCACAGAACCCAACATTAAGTCACCTTGACTATTTGAGGATGGGTCACCTCTTCCCATGCATTTGTCATTCCTGATGCTTCCCAGAGAGCCTCCATCCTGACAAAACGGAATGATTTTGCACTAGGTATATGCAAATCAGAACTTTATTTCAGCCATTGTGCACTGGTACATATTTATAATAATGGTACAGCACTCTTTTCAGGGTTCCTGACAGACTCAAATTAAATCTGACCCCTCTCTTTGGATTTGTAGGGACACCTCAAAAGCACTGAAAGACGTGACTCATCCGAATCTAGTCAAGATGACTGAACTGGGGCAGCCAGTTGAAGTATCCCTTCTACAGATCTCAAAGGGGGAGTTAGAGATAGAAATGTTAGGCGCATTGGTGTTGATCTGGTAATGGAGAGGAGTGAGGATGCCTGCTTGTTCCAGATTTCAGTAAAACAATATATTTTTTTTCAAATTTATCATCCTAATATAATGCACTTACAGTATTTAGTGGCTTTCATTCAAGGATTTTAATGGATTTGCTAACATTGGATTCTTAAGTCAAACGCCCTGAATAATCAGGAAGGTATTCCTCTTATTTTACTGACGCATAAACTGAGGAAGAGAAAATGAGGGCCTAATTCTTTCCTATTAAAGACAATGGGCATTCTGCTACTGGTTTAAATGACAACAGGATCTGTCTCTACTTGCCTTGAAAAGCCACACAGTCACTCACTCTCAGAGAGAAGAATAGAGCCAAGTGGGCCTGGAATAACCACTAGATGATATAACCTTTTATACATATTATTTGAGAGGTAACAGAGTTGTTCGTTTATTTGTTTTTTCCTGAGATGAGCGTGTGGATTAGTGGGCTACATAACAAAAAACAGCCTTTGAAAAACCTTGGAGCTAGATGATTTCAAAAGGAAAGATGAGTACTGGCACTTCTTTGGCTAAAATATTTAGACTTGGCACAAATCAACCAGTATGAAAAACACTAGCATTTTTTTTATAGCAGCAAGTTGGATATACTTTTGGAAATACCACTTGAGTATTATGAAGCATTTATATTGTTTTAAAGCTTTGGTTTGGACTGCAAACATTCAAAAAAGATGGTTTGAATTTAAGTTTCTCTCTGGATTCTGGTTTCATGCACATTTCTAACAATTGTAAAGATAAAGGAATTTGACCTCAAAAAATCTTCTTTTTTTTTTTTGTAACGTGTTTTCCAGAAAAATGAAATCGTATCTCCTTTCTTCCAGGAACATACATATTTTTATTACTGCATTTGTAAATGCACAATAGCCAACATGTTTGCCACCCATGAATATGACCATGCTACCAATAAATATGGCCCCAAACCTGCCAAGGATAGCATGTAAGCAGATACCGTGACCACACACAGTCCTTTTGCCATTGGTTAGACTTTGTGTGAATGTAGCAATTCACCACCATGTTATCAGTTGAAGGATCAGAGTCCTAGGGTCTGACCCAAAGCGCACTGAAATAATGGGCATCTTTCCATGGACTTGATGAGGCCCTGATTGGGTAATCTCACCATATAAATGAAAAGAATAGCTCTGGCATTCAGTACATTAAAAGAACCAGATCCTTTGAAAAGAAAGGATTTTAAAGAAAGGATGTGTTAGCAACTGGCTAACATTTTCCCTGCTCTGGTCTTTTTGTATTTGATGTCACCTAAAATATCAAAAGCTAGTGATAAATCATACCTGAATTCCTCAATATAATCCAAACAATCGGAACTCAAGTTGACCATTCTAGGAAGTCAGATATAGGCATGGCTAGATGTATTTTTACAATTTCTTAGTGAGACTTCATCTTCTGTAACAATATCTGGACAGTTACTGTTAATTCATCATATCAGTTATTTGAGTTACTTTGTGGTGACATTTGTGACATCACATAGTAAAAAGATAGTTTAGTAACCATAGCTGACACTACTGTTAAACCCTAATCATCATCATCAATTAATTTTGTTTTGCTTTAATTTTTTGTGAATTTAGTGCTCATGAAAGTTGGTGGCTCTGGAGACTGGTGAAGTCACAGCCATGTCCCCAGGACTGGCAAAGGCAATGCAACCATCCTACCACCAACCCTTCTCAATTCTGACTATCTCTAGTGTTATTCAGTTTTCAGATCCATTTAGGCCTTGGCCTCTCTTCCGAATCTGTCAACAAAAGTGGCAAATATCCTGTCAAGGTTCCTCCCCCACTCTGAACTCTAGGGTACAGATGTGGGGACCTGCATGAAAAACCTCCTAAGCTTATCTTTACCAGCTTAGGTCAAAACTTCCCCAAGGTACAAAATATTCCACCCTTTTGTCCTTGGATTGGCCGCTACCACCACCAAACAAATACTGGTTACTGGTGAAGAGCTGTTTGGACACGTCTTTCCCCCCAAAATACTTCCCCAAAACCTTGCACCCTACTTCCTGGACAAGGTTTGGTAAAAAGCCTCACCAATTTGCCTAGGTGACTACAGACCCAGACCCTTGGATCTTAAGAACAATGAACAATCCTCCCAACACTTGCACCCTCCCTTTCCTGGGAAATGTTGGATAAAAAGCCTCACCAATTTGCATAGGTGACCACAGACCCAAACCCCTGGATCTGAGAACAATGAAAAAGCATTCAGTTTTCTTACAAGAAGACTTTTAATAAAAATAGAATTAGAAATAAGAAATCCCCCCTGTAAAATCAGGATGGTAAATACCTTACAGGGTAATTAGATTCAAAACATAGAGAACCCCTCTAGGCAAAAACCTTAAGTTACAAAAAAGATACACAGACAGAAATAGTTATTCTATTCAGCACAATTCTTTTCTCAGCCATTTAAAGAAATCATAATCTAACACATACCTAGCTAGATTACTTACTAAAAGTTCTAAGGCTTCATTCCTGGTCTATCCCCGGCAAAGACAAAATGTAGACAGACACACAAACCCTTTGTTTCTCTCCCTCCTACCAGCTTTTGAAAGTATCTTGTCTCCTCATTGGTCATTTTGGTCAGGTGCCAGCGAGGTTACCTTTAGCTTCTTAACCCTTTACAGGTGAGAGGAGATTTCCTCTGGCCAGGAGGGATTTTAAAGGGGTTTACCCTTCCCTTTCTATTTATGACATATCCTATGGACATTTGTCCACTAGAGACCAAATTGAGACCACCAACTCATTTCACATATTCTACTCAATAGCCATCAGACAGAAATTATTTTTGATAAGTATCAACCTGGTGTGTATTCATATTGGTGATCTATGAGTGAAAGGCTCTATAGCCAATTGAAAAAAACTGAGTCATTTAGTTATCTTGGTGTTATTTTTCTCGGAACTGAGTATCGTCCAATAAGTATTACTATCTTGGAAACAGGAGGCAATGAAGAAATAAATTAAAATATTTAAAAGTGAACTTTGTCAGACTTTCCAAGATGTGTACACCTGGAAATTGTATGCATGTTAATAATTTATGATACAACTCCAACTCATCTCTCCCTCACAATACGTTACACACATTTTTGTTACTCCTTCTGTTCCACATTTTGGTCATAAAACTGTAAGAGTTATGACAGTGGGAACTTGAAAGCCAAATATTTATTTCTGTCTCAGGGGAACGCCCCTTCCAGGGCACTCCAGGACAATGAAATCCAGATCCTAACAAGCCCTAGTGAAAAGCAGTCTGACCCAGAAACAGTATCTCAAATAAGGCATATTTGGAAGCATTTGGTATCCAGTTTATTGTAATTCTCTCCAGTGCTTACCTATCATAATGAGGAATAGCAAAGTTTGTACACTAAAAACGATATATATTTTAGATCCCATATCACTAATGATAGGAGCACATTTTATAATGAAAATAAATACATTTGAAAAAATAATATTCAAAAATATGTTAATTGTATCACACCACCTGAAATTAGATCGAAATTCCATGCTGCCCCTGCAACAAGTGATGGTACTGCAAAAACCCAAACCAGACCACTATTGGGGTTTGTCATATCATAAGCTGTTGCAAGGGAAACAAAGAATCCTTAAATCGGTTATACGGGTAAGAGAGAATAAGTGATTTTTGCAATAGTTTGGATAAATACAATACATTTGTAATTTTAAACCTGCACATTAATTCATTTAGGGAGAAGTCCCAAATGGTCTATCCAGGCACTGGGGAAATATGTGAAGGGAGCTGGGGATGGGGTGAAGCTGAGGGAAAATCTCTATCTGTAGGCTGTGGAGCAGAAATGGGGTAGACGCTACAGAAGTTACCCTCTGCAGGAATAAGGATGAAAAGAGGTGGATCTGCACAGCAGTGGATCCTCTGGCCTAATCCACACACCTCCCCACCCATACCTCACCCCAGCATGCTGCTGTGAAGGGAACACACACAGAGGGAGACCCCATATGGGAAGGATGTTCACACCACCTACAGTCACCCCTTTCTTAATGGAACTACATTTATTCTGCTGCCAGTAGTCCCTCTGCAACAACAGAGGCAGGAGCAGAATTGCCCTAAAAGGACAAATCCCTCCTCAGCACACAGTCTGAGTAATTGGGCTTTCTACTGAGAATCCCAGAACATCCTCCCATCACCCTGAGAGTTCAGAAAACAAACCTTCTCTCCACCAAAAAAAAATATGAGTTAGAAAATTACGAAATACTGTGATTTTCAAGCCACTCAAGATTTTTTGGGGCGGGAGAAGGGGCTGTCATCATTTTAGAACTCATATGGTTGATAACACCCCCACTAATACGTTTCCTTCTTCACCTCTACCCCAGTAGTGCTCTAAACCCCTCACTCATTCACTCGTTCTTCCAGGTTTCTAGTTTCACACCCTCTCTTACTGAACACACTTATTTCCTCTCTGTCTCTGCCACCAACCTCCTTCTCCAACGACCTCTCTTCCCCGCCCCTTCCACCCCCCAACAGCATTGTTCTGCCTTCCACAGAGCTCCACACTGAAAAAGCTGTTGCTCCAGACAACTGCCTCTTGCCAGCCTAGCAGGGAGACAGAGTGTCCTCTAGCGATCAGCTCAACAACTAATGGGCAGAGGGGAGGATCGAGAAAGAGAAACATCCTCAGATTCCTCTGTGATACCCACTCTGCTGCCTTCCTTCCTTCCCTAAAAATGGGGGCTGACATTCTTTGGGAAGAGAAACAATATTGTTCCCACCCACCCCACAAGCTGAAAGCTGGAAGAGATGCCACCCCCCACCTATTAATTACACACATGTTTGCATAAGGACAGGGGTGGAAAAACAAAGAAGACAGCAATCCCTCTTTAAAAAAAAAAGGAGTACTTGTGGCACCTTAGAGACTAACCAATTTATTTGAGCATGAGCTTTCGTGAGCTACAGCTCACTTCATCGGATCTTTGGTGTAACGAACCATCTATCACAAAGGTAAGTTTCACCAACCAGTTACCAAGTGTAAACTTCTCACAACTTTTGTTGATCATGAGGAGCTGAAGGGAGAAATTCTTCCGTCAGATAAGTTTGCAGCTCAAAGCACAAGAGAAAAGGGAATAAAAATCCCTAACAAGGAGGAACTGTATCTCTATGCTGTTGGGGCTCTGAGGGGCAAGGATTACTAAGCATAAGCAAAAGATCCCCAGTGTTTAACCTGGATTAGTTCTTAAGGACATACAGAAGTTGTTCATTACAGCTTATTTTTTGCAACAATTGGAACTCATTTATATGTGTACGTGCACCTTATAATAAATTAAAGACGTATTAATAAAAGAGTTATTTACAAGGTTAAGGAATCTCAGGGCTCCAATACAGTGAGCATATTCTATCCCTTTAATTAAATTTAACTTGTGCTACTTTTTGTACTAGGATGATGAGCCATAACCCCCTGCAATGGACGCTTCTTAAAAGCTTGCAATCTACTAGCATTTTCTGGGGATCTTTTGCTTATGCTTAGTAATCCTTGCCCCTCAGAGCCCCAACAGCATAGAATCTCACACCAAAGACCATGCTTGTAGCCAATCCTATAATAAATTAAAGACGTATTAATAAAAGAGTTATTTACAAGGTTAAGGTGCACGTACACATATAAATGAGTTCCAATTGTTGCAAAAAATAAGCTGTAATGAACAACTTCTGTATGTCCTTAAGAACTAATCCAGGTTAAACACTGGGGATCTTTTGCTTATGCTTAGTAATCCTTGCCCCTCAGAGCCCCAACAGCACCAGTTGGGTCAAGTTCATTTCTCATCAATAGCAGTTATTTGTGGGGGAGTGATGGTGCCAAGACCATGCTTGTAGCCAATCCTATAATAAATTAAAGACGTATTAATAAAAGAGTTATTTACAAGGTTAATCATGCCCAACAAAGAAGGCCCCATTGATATATTCTACAATAGTTCATCTGGTAAGCTTACCTTTGTGATAGATGGTTCGTTACACCAAAGATCACAGCAATATTCAGGTTACTCCCAGTCCATTTATCTCAGGTCAATTGTACCTTAGATCTCACACCAAAGACCATGCTTGTAGCCAATCCTATAATAAATTAAAGACGTATTAATAAAAGAGTTATTTACAAGGTTAAGGTGCACGTACACATATAAATGAGTTCCAATTGTTGCAAAAAATAAGCTGTAATGAACAACTTCTGTATGTCCTTAAGAACTAATCCAGGTTAAACACTGGGGATCTTTTGCTTATGCTTAGTAATCCTTGCCCCTCAGAGCCCCAACAGCATAGAGATACAGTTCCTCCTTGTTAGGGATTTTTATTCCCTTTTCTCTTGTGCTTTGAGCTGCAAACTTATCTGGCGGAAGAATTTCTCGGTTCAGTTTCCTTCCGCATCAAGGAGGAACTGTATCTCTATGCTGTTGGGGCTCTGAGGGGCAAGGATTACTAAGCATAAGCAAAAGATCCCCAGTGTTTAACCTGGATTAGTTCTTAAGGACATACAGAAGTTGTTCATTACAGCTTTATTACACTTGCCTCAGCAACCAAAAGTGGAAGGCCTGCTGGTAATAGCTATTATAGGAGAGTGGGGAGATACAGTTCCTCCTTGTTAGGGATTTTTATTCCCTTTTCTCTTGTGCTTTGAGCTGCAAACTTATCTGACGGAAGAATTTCTCCCTTCAGCTCCTCATGATCAACAAAAGTTGTGAAAGTGAGCAATCGACAGTCTCTTGTCCTCTTTGACACCAGATGAACTATTGTAGAATATATCAATGGAATACACTTTATACCCTTGTCAGAGACAATCCTTGCCCCTCAGAGCCCCAACAGCATAGAGATACAGTTCCTCCTTGAATATTGCTGTGATCTTTGGTGTAACGAACCATCTATCACAAAGGTAAGCTTACCTGGGTGGCCAGACAGATTGAAGTACCCACGGCAACTATCTGTGACTACATGTTAAGGCTGTTCTACTGCCTGAGAAGTTTACACTTGGTAACTGGTTGGTGAAACCTACATATAGAACTCAACCAGTTTGGGGTTTGTGCCCCGTTTCCTCACAGTCTGCCCCGATGCTGGTACCCAAAGTCTTGGGTCAAGCCATCCTGCTGTGGCATCTATTACATCAAGGTTTGCACTCATGTTTGGTGTGAGATCTAAGGTACAATTGACCTGAGATAAATGGACTGGGAGTAACCTGAATATTGCTGTGATCTTTGGTGTAACGAACCATCTATCACAAAGGTAAGCTTACCTGGGTGGCCAGACAGATTGAAGTACCCACGGCAACTATCTGTGACTACATGTTAAGGCTGTTCTACTGCCTGAGAAGTTTACACTTGGTAACTGGTTGGTGAAACTTACCTTTGTGATAGATGGTTCGTTACACCAAAGATCCGATGAAGTGAGCTGTAGCTCACGAAAGCTCATGCTCAAATAAATTGGTTAGTCTCTAAGGTGCCACAAGTACTCCTTTTCTTTTTGCGAATACAGACTAACACGGCTGTTACTCTGAAACCAATCCCTCTTAGTGATTTAAGATATCAAACAGTGTTTAAGATATTTTTTTTAAAATCCTGCTCTCCATTTTTAAGCTTGATTGTGGTATTCATGCCCCTCTGTAGTTAGTCAATACAATCATTCTTAAACTGTGTTCTTTTTTCTTTTGCAGAAGAAGGTGAGAGGTTTCAAAGAAGGTGAGATCATTCTAGAGGAGTTCCATGATTATCAAATAAAATATTACACCTAGTTGGAGGCCTCTTTCTTACTTCTCATGGGACCAACTTTTGTTCTCTCTGCTAAGGCTAAGATCAGCTGTAAATTTCTTTCATATGTCTTTTTTATTTTTATTACAACAAGTACATCATCTCCCACAGAGCTGTATTGCTTTAAGAAACTGTCCTTGTAAATCTATGGCAGCCTCCCTCTTGCCTGTGTGTGGTTCCTAGAGCTGGCACTGCTTTCTCATTAGCACTTTCACGCTTGATTAATTAAAACAAGGCAGAAGTCATGTTCTTTCACTGCTATCGATCTCTTTGCAAGGCATTTTACTACACTCGTAGATATGTAGTGATGGGGAAAGGAATGTGACTCGTTCTCCCCTCCCTTCCCCTTTCCAGCTTTCAAACATCGGGACATTATTGATTTTAAAGCGTCCTGCAGTTGCTGCGTCTACTACTATTCCAGTGAGTCTTCTCAGTCTGCTTTTGCTGCTCTTATTTTGAGACCTCACAGTCATTGACAGGCAGCCCTGCCTCATCAAGGATTAAGCAGAGCAGAGAATTAGTGGACTAGTGGCAAGAGCAGCAATCACTGTTAAGAAACAGTTCGAATAACTGAAAACTTGGAAAGATAAAGAAAGGGGACCAAAAGATAGAGGGGGGGAGGAAGCTGAAGTGAAGTGACCTTAGTAGGTGCAATAGTATCCCAGAATGAGGAGGGAAAATGGGAATTAGAGAGGTGAAAAGGAAAAGAAAGGAGAAGGGACATGTGGGTACTGCTAATATCTGTGGGGAATAACTGCATTTCACAAAAACCTCATTGACGTCAGTGGAAATGGATCAGGGTCTTAGTACTAGTGAACAGAACTATGCATTTATTGTAGTACCTCTAACATACTGCCCTTCAACCCAATCCCAATTACTGCGTGTATTCTCTGACAGGGGCTATCAACAAGGAGGGAGTGCTCAGTTCCACACTTTATTTCCTATGTGTGTAAGGTTTTGTAGTGCCCTCCATCACTATAATATCCGAGCACCTTCCAGGTAAAACAGATTGGCAATTGGAGCAGGTCTGAAAAAAACCCAGCAAAACATTTTTTGGACAGAATTTGCTGATTCAGCCAAATCAAAATATTCGATGAGTCACTTCGATGAAGGTCTGATGGATTTCCTGCCAGTTTGTCTGCCAGGTTCTCAGCTCCTGGCTCCCGGCAACCCACCAGGCAGACTATCCTGGATCTGGAGCTCCATTCCCTTTTGTGAAAAAATTCAAAATTTGGGGGTTTTGTTCCAAATTTCAAAATATAAAAATTTTCCATGAAATGGAATTACCTTTCTTCACCCAGTTCTACTGACAATAGTGCAGTCCTTAGTGGATTTCATGGAGGCTGCTTGTCCCCTCTTTCTGATGCTGATTTCTGTGTTAGAGGGTCTCACTAATGTCATTTCCTCATCATCTTCTTGTATATTTGTGTATACATGTATTTGTTGATACCATGTAACTGAACACTTTCATATGAATTGCAATATTTAAGTACTAGAATAATGTAAGTTAAAAACAAATCAGAGCTTTGTCATTTAGCTCCTTTCTGTTTTGTAGGATTCTCTTTCCTTGAATATTTAACTTGTCATTTCACATCTGGTTGACAGGAGACTGAGACTTATGGTTTTACCACTAGTATTTGTTAATGAACATTTAAACTGGCTTTTAGAAACACAGACTATTTATGTATGCTGTGATTCTTCATCTCTTTCATTTCTAAGAGACAACACAGTTAATTTTCTTCAGTTATCTAACATATTTGAGTTAATCCGGTCAAAATGGCCACCAGAAACAACTCTGGACCCAGAGCTGGCAACAGGGTTGGTTTTGCTTATAATCTTCCGCATCTAGGAGCATTACTGATTTTCTTAAGAACATAAATAATGGATATATCACTTAGCACTGAAATCTTAGGACTGGTGCTATATGAAAAAATCAGAAGCTCTTCAAACAATTAACAAAGCTTATTATTTATCTGTTGCGTCAGTCTTTTGCATGATAAGCAGTTGATGGTGCCTATGTGGAAAGTATTTCTCTACATCTCTGCCAGACCAAGTTATCAGGATAATAAAGAATCATGTGATCACTTTTTATAAGGATCTTCCCTCTCCCCCAATTCTTTCCTAATTAGGAAACTTTAAATGGTACTACAGATTTCCATGTTCTGTGAAAGATTATTCAGCTGGCCTCTAGCGGCATAAATAAAGGTTATATGTCTTCAGTTGCTTTGAAAATATTTGTGTCTCATAGAAAGCAATGATTCTAAATAAAAATCTGACCCATTAATATATGCATTCTGCTACTCTGAAACCTATAAAAACAAGAGCTGTTTATAAATTACAGATTCACTGGGCCAAGAGCATCCCATTGAAGGCAATGGAGTAACATCAATTTAGTCATTACAGTAAGGATTTTAACATTTTTTTAAAAAAAATACCCAGAATACAGTATTTGATGTAGTAACTATAAAATCCACAGAGTTGTAGATTTTAAAAAATTGCCACAAATCATTTGACTACATTTTTTATGAACAGTTTTAGTTCTATGATATAGCTTGCACAGTTATAGGACAGACTATACAGTATGTGTTAATTCCAACACATACAGGAGGACTGTCTGAGATAAGCAATTACTTGTTCCATGTTGAGGAACAATGTAGAAAGTATGTAAACTAATTCCTTATTACTTCTACAAGGACGCACAACCTGGTTTAGAACGCAGCTACAATTTCTCCTAAATCTCAATTCAACTCATACCTTCCTAAATCTTGTCCTATCAGCTGTGAGGTTTAGTTTGTTGTGATTTTCTATGCCTAGCAAGTGTATGATAGAGAACTGTTTCTTTATATTTAGAGCTGTGAAAATAACCAAGAAATAAAAGAAAAAAAATGTTTCAGGTCAACTCAAAATAGAAATGTTTTGAATTTTTCAGCAAACAAAACCTTTTTTTTAATTGTTTTGGGTCAAATAAAACATTTTGTTCAACCTGAAACAAAACAATTCATTTTGTTTTTTACCTTTAATAAATAATAAAACTGAAGTAAAATTTGAAATGAAAAAAGTTACAGTGTTTTGTTCTGAAGATATTGAAACAAAACTTTCACTTTGGGGATTTTTTAACAAACAATTTAGCAAATTTGACATGAATTTGTGAAATGTTTCAGTCAACCAGAATTCTCCTTTTCCGGCAAAAAAAAAAATCATCCACAAAATTTCTCCCAGCTCTATTAATAATGTATAGTTTGCCAGAACATGAACATTTCTTGGCTGTAAGGGCAGCCCTGTGATTCACTGTGTCGGTGAGCTGCGAGAGGGGAAGTTTGAAGTCAGGGAACGAGTTGTCTCCCTCTTTGCTCTTTCTGTTATGGGAATCTGAAATTAATTAATTAATGTTAGCACAGTGTGCCTCACCAATTCATTCTTATTTCTCTAGTGTCCTTAATGGTACATCTACACTGTAATGAAAAAAAAACACGCAGCTGGCCTGTGCCAGTTGAATCGGGCTCAAAGGCCTTGGGCTAAAGGTCTTTATAATTGCAGTGTAGACATTCGGGCTTGGGCTGGAACCTGGGCTCTAGGTCCCTGCAAGGTGGGAGGGATCCAGACCTTGGGCTCCAGCCCAAGTCCAAATGTCTACATTGCAATTAAACAGCCCTTTAGCCCAAGGCCTGTGAGCCTGATTCAACTGGCACAGGGCAGGTGTGGCTCTCTAACTACAGTGCAGACATACCCTTAGACAGTTGGTTTGGCCTCAAGCCTTAGTGAGAAGCTGCTTAGCATTGAAGGATGAATTCCCTCCTCCTCCAATCCTCTCCTTAGAAGGGAAAACCAGGCCAGTTTGTGAGTTGCTGATTCAGCGCAGCAGGATTGCAGGGCCCCCTAGTGGGGTTGCATTGATTGTACTTGAGGCCAGTCCTCGGTCACAAAAATAGCCTTCTGTATGATCCTTTAATAGAGCACACACAAAAGTCTTTCCCTAAAAAGTGCTTTAATTCTGTAAAAAGCCATAAAAATTACATAATTATGTGCAGAAGGAATAATCTATACATGGTTAACCAAGGTCAGACTGTGATGATATGGTTTTCATGGCACTGAATAGTTTACCATGCTGAGACCACAAAATATTGGATTGTTCATCGTAGGCGGTTAGCTGCAAGGATGCTGCTAATCATAGACAGACAATGATTGTATCAAACTTCAATTATGTTTGAAATCAGACATTACTGGGTCTGCCAGAGTAGGTGCAATTTAAGGACAGACAATGGCCTATTCAGAAATAAATCATAGTGTAGATGAAAAAGCTTGAAAATACTTGTTGGCCTGTTTTTTAAAGCTTCACTAGAGCTGTGTGAAATCTGCTGATTGCAGTTCACTCTGTGAATATTTCATTGTTTTTCTCTTATATTAGCAACTCTTTAATATACAACATCATATAAAAATGAACTCACTGGAAGACAGGAAATTTTTATATACAAAAGTTACAAAAACATGCTTTTTCTTGTTAATTTCCTGGGATAGTCATCAAATATACTCAACACAGAAAAGCTGATTCTAGCTGCACACATAGGTCTAGACTTACACTCCTGAAACCCTTTTGAAGTCAATGGGGCTGCACAGATTAAACGGAAGGCAGAATTTGGACTGAATGTAGGATGGGCTCTAGTGAGCCAAATTCTCTCCTGGATAGAATTCAGAGCTGCTTAAATGTTTGTGATTATGCTGCCCTCTTTTGGTTGACCCATTCAGGGTTCATCTTCTTTAGCTCTAGCAGTCAAGGTATTTTTAGAGCACAAGGTCTAGAATTCTGTTCCCATCATCAACCATGAAGTCCATGGGCCATGGAATCATTACAACACACATTTCAGAGCTTCAGTAATATAGGAATTATGAAAGGAAGTACCAAAGAGTATGATGACCTACTGTGCAGTGTCAAGCTTTGCCATGTAGGTCTGTATTTATTTTCAATTAGTTCTAACAAAAAGCATTAGATCCATAATTTCCCAAACATTTTGTATGTTTTAAAATATTGAAGGCTAGGTTCTGAATTGCCCTAAGCTCCAGGGCTGTGTCAAGCATCTTAAAGTGAATGTAAATGTAACTGGCTTTCACTTTAAGGCCACTGCCAGACTGAGCCTGGGTCTACACTGGGGGGGGGTGGGGAGGGGAGGAATCAATCTAATTACGCAACTTCAATTACATGAATAATGTAGCTGAAGTTGACTTACTTAGATCGACTTACCGTGGTGTCTCCACTGCGGTGAGTCGACTGCTGCCGCTCCCTCGTCAATTCTGCCTATACCTCTCATGGCACTGGAGTACAGGAGTCGACGGGAGAGCGTTCGGGGGTCGATTTATCGCATCTAGACTAGACGCGATAAATTGATCCCTGCTGGATCGATCGCTGCCTGCCGATCCGGCGGGTAGTGAAGACATACCCTGAGTTAAAAGGGGTTTAGTGTAAAATGAGTATCTGACCTTTAAAATTTCACTGACTCTAGGCACCAAACAACTTCTCAAGTCTTACTTTTTTTAAAAAAACAACCTATATGTGGTGCTCTCTTCTGAAATCCAGCAGCTGAGATCTACAAGGGAGAGTTATCACTCTCAGCTACTGGGTATCAGCAGAAAGTCTGAGCTCATTTCTATAAAAGAGGAGCTTGGATGGGCATAAATACTTTTTCTGGAAAAAAAAATTCTGTAGTTCAGAGCTCTTGCTTTAATTTTCCAAACCTTGTTTTAAAATGGAATCAGATACTTCAAACCAGCAGTTGGAATTAACAGGAGTTCCCACTTTGGACATTTGGTGCCCAATTTCTACCTCTATTTCTCTGGTTTCAATGGCTGAATCAGTGATGCAAAGATAAAAAAACCCAAATATTGTCTTTTAGGGAAAAAAAACCCTCTTGCCCTTACCATTATTTGTATCCAGCTGTATCTCTAGTGATAAAAGTGCATAAAATTGAGATGGCTGCAGGATAAATTATTAGACGGTAAAGTGTTGAGAGAGTGATTGAATGAAACAATCTTTCACCCCAAAGACATACTACAGTCTTCTCCATATCCTATAGCAAAGATAATCTCCTTTGGCTGTGGTGACTGAGCCTTTGGAGCAGTGGTGCACAAACTTTTCCAATCCCTCCCATGGAATCTGACCATGCCACCACCCCCCACCTCCCATTACTGCACAGCCAAAGTTTCCTCAGCAGCAGAACTTGGGCTGAAGGTAGAGCTGGGAGAGGATCTAGGGTTAGAGGTGGAGCTGGGCTGGGGGCAGAGAGGGAATGAGGGCCAAGCTGGTGTGGCAGTGAAGCAGGGGGCGGAGTGGAGCCGGAGCTGTGGTGAAGTTGGGTTGAGGGTGGAGTGGGACTGGGGGCAGATCTGGCCTGGAGATGGAGCAAGGACTGGAGGCGGATCGGGGCTGGAAGTCTGGTGCTCCCTCCCTAGCCCCAGCGCCCCATGCACACACACCCCAAATATTCATCTGACACCCCCCCCAGGGGGTGCATCCCACTGTTTGGGGACCACTGCTCTGGAGAATGCCCACTGGTTTATTCACTGAGCAGCATTAGCAACATCTCTTAAGGAAACATTTGGTCACCCTCCTGGTTGTAGGCAATTACATCAGGACTTTTGAATAGCAGAAGTAATGGCAGTTATACTGATATCACTTTTCAAGAGCTGAAAGCAAGGTAGTTTGGATTCCTCTTTTATTGAAATCCTGTTTCTAGAGGGTAATCCAAAGCACACTGGAATCAGGGGGAGTCTTTCCATTGACTTTGATGAGCATTGGATCAGGCTCCTAAAGCCTAGTCTGAAAAAAGATTCTCAGTATAATAGCTCTAGCCCATAAGACTGGAACGAGAAGAGGAACTATCTCTGTAGGTTTGGAAGGATCAGATTTTTATCTGTTAAAGTCAATTTCACCATATACACACAAACCGATGAAAAAATATTTCCATCAATAATAATCAAAATGTACTGATAGGCAGAGAACTTTGATTTAAGGATATTTACTTTGTATGTTTTTACATGTGATGGCAATAAATTGTGTTTTAATGGTTGCAAAGCTTTAACTTTTTGAATCTCAACATCTAGTCTCATTCAATAATTATGGTCTGATCCCCTTGCCTGCCCTCTCTCAGTAATTTCCCACAAGAGTGACAATTTAAATTGATAAATAAAATTTAAAATGTTTAAAAATAAACATTGATATTATCCACCAAAATTATAAAAATTGAATTTTGCCAAGCTTAAATATTTGTCATTGGAAGTTGACAATGATCCAGAAGAGCAAGAGCTGCACCATATTTCTCCATTTTAATCTCTTTCCAGCAAAGAGTGACATGATACATCTGTTAGTGTTTGCCTACTAATGCACTTTATAGCACCATTTCTATCAGCTATGAACAATGTGTTATAGGGTACCATAGGGAGCTGTCATTTCTAAGCAGTTCATACTGTATATGTTTCATGACTATGTATAGACTATTGAAACCTAAACTGAAAAAAGTAAAAGGCTATTTACCAACGAAAATTATATATGGTTTCACTGCCATTTAATATATGAGCAACACCAGCTCCCAACAGTCACTTTGAAGACTTTTTTCAAAAATTACTTGGCTATGTAGTCATTAAATGTTATCTAAAAGTTTTTCTTTAAAAAAGCAAATTATACCTAATATTTAGATTATATCTATAATTCCTCAGTATATTGTCTCAGGAAAACCATTTCTGCATTATAAAAGATAAAGAAGCATATTTAAACTCTTTTGGGGCTTTATATAGTACACTGTTTCATCATGTCCACTTTCTACCTGTTTATTTGTAAATATTTCCAGAATTGATTAATTTTGTGTCTGAATTCTGTTTGGGGATGTTTCCTCTCAAACATTTTAATTGAAATCAAAAGTGGGAAGATATCAATATTGATATTAATTGTCAATCTCCAAAAATGGAAGATAGGAGTGTGCTAGTTCCTAAACTAGTTAACAGGTAGAAAATTGTGAGGACTAGTTCCCCGTGTGAGAATATAAAAGAAAGCTTACAAAGGAGCCTCTGTGGAAAAGGAGGAGTCTATCAGGTCTTATGGATTAAATGTTACATTTCACAGAGAGGAGTGACAACACTTATCTTCATCTCAGAGTAATACCAGAAAAGTGTAAGATGTCACAGGCTAGTACCATTGATTAAAATGGAAATACTATGTGATGTGTCAGCATGTGAGATATCATGATATAACTCCAAAATCACTCCAGCTCATGGGGCCTCTAGATGGTATGCCATTATCTAGCAGAAAACATGTAACTTAGAACATTTTGGTCTCAGGGATTGGATTTTTGGTGGCAGGGATTGGATTTTTCCTTATGATGTCAATTTATATCAAATTTTCTAATTAAACTTGGCTACCTTTCTTCTTTTAAAAATTCTCTCCTGAATTATGATGCGTTATTCTAGCTTAACTTTTTTTTAAGATACATCAGATAGTATTCTACTTATTTACAACTTTGAAAAATACTTCAGAAAGTATGTAAATCTGTACCACTAAATAGTGTTGTGTGTTTCCAAGACAATGGAAAAATAAAATATAGCAAAGGTTTGACCTTTAAAACAGGTGCTATACCAACAGTGAAACCATTGTTCCTCTATCTGTGCTTCACCTTTTTCTCCTAAATAGAATGGTCGATCTGTTAGTCATGTTCTGTTTTAGCAGCATCTTAATTGGCAAATCTTGAAGACTGTGCTGTCATGCAAGGTTTCCAGTGGTACATCTGTTTCTAATGTACAGTGCATAATTTAATGACGAGACACTTCAGTGGTCTACCCACTGTAAATCTCAGTTGTTAAAAATGTCTGGAGCAAGACGCCTTTAACTAGTAGGCACTTTTTTGGTACATTAATTTTCTCACATTCAGAAGCAGAAAATGTAATAGTAGCTGTCACTTTGTGTAAAGCTCTGTTTACTTTTAAATGCTATTTACAGTTTAAATGTCTTGTTCAAAATGATTAGCTATAGTGGAATTTAAAACTTTTATAAAACAGTTAATATGTTTTCCTCAGACTGTATTTTAGGAAATCTATGCAATCAGCATTAAAACAAGAGTTTTGCAGGCCAGACCTGGAATGGGATAAGCCAACTGGATTCTGTACACAATTGAAATAAAAAATGTAAAACCCTAACGTACAGTAAAGCATGGGTTGTGATATTTAAATGTAATCTCTTCCCCTTCATGAGCACAGGCATGGAGAGCCAGAGCAGCTATACCCACCACAATGCCTTAATAGTCACAAAACCATATCCTCATCTATAATTCATCTTGGCTAGTAATGCGCTTACTGACTGGCACTGTATCCAACAAACCCCTTACAATGTGGAAGATCTAATTACACACGAAAAACGTAGTTATCCCACCACTAAAAGCTTATTTGACAAACATTCCTAACATACAGAGACATCCATAAACCCCAAATCCCAGATTTCTACCTTAAGTGTGGAATAAAAACCCTTCCTAAAGGGAGAAGGGGGGGAAGGTAGGGGAGAGGGACAAGGGTAACTTCAATAGAGGCATTTGTTACTTTCAGATTAAAATATATTGACAGTCAACATTACCTTTTATTGAAAAATCAACTATATTCATCATTAGTGAAAAAAAAACCTGTTAAATAGTTTTTACTCTCTACTCTTTAGTAGAAAATGGAACATATTTTTTTCTTATATCCCCGCATTTTTGTGGTTTTTCTTCAGGCAGTCAAGTAATCATTTCACCCCTACCCTGTGTTTTGACTGAACTCCAGATGAATATGGCTCTTTTTGTTTAAAAACTGTAGTGTTTGTACATGCATGCTGTATACATAAAACCCCATCAAAGGTATTATGTAATGAGGCTTGCATGTATCATTATCATCATTGGTATTACCGAAGCACCAGTTGGGATTGGAGCTCCATTATTAGTCACACAAAAATGATGCTGCTAAATCAAGCAGTCTACAGTAGTTGACTAAGGAAGCTATCTTAAGAAAGTGGTGCTGTCTTGCTGACTTACAACACATCTAAAAAGAAACAAATCATGTGTGCAGGATATATAAGGACTTTATATGCCAAATCATTATTGTTTCAGCACACATTGCATAAAAAACATATCACACTGCAAAGGAGTAGAATTATTGCTACAAAGGCAAGAGATAAATTAAGCATCTTCTGTGGCAGAGTTGTTGCATTGGCTGGAAGGTGTTGTGTATTTGTCTAGGATCTTATCTGGCACCCATCACCACAGAACCTGAGATGACACTGCCACTCTGCCAGTGTCAGGGGACATTATGCCTCTATATTGCCTTTCGGGTGCATGATGATGTTCAGAAATGCCCACACATGCTACTTCTGAGTCCACAAGTGCTGCAGGCAGAGCTAGTAGACTTCCTTCCCCTTTGTGCTGCCCAGCACCTACTGTGAAATTTGGAGGCCTCCAGCACTGGTGCACGGGGAGGAAAGGGTAGCCCCATACTGTACTCATTCTGATGTAGGCATAATTTGGCCTATTGTGTATTTGTAGGTCCAGCACAATTATTTGAAGTGTGATTGTTCACAATGCTAGAGTTAGGAAAATAGAAATAGTGGTCCCATCTAGTCCCGTATCCTATTTCTGCTAGCGGATAGTACTAAGATGAGTGTGCAAAAAACTCTGCAGAGTGCAGTTATGGGATAAGCAACCTGAGGAAAGTTTCTTCGCAATCCCCAGTAGTAAGAAGCTGGTTTATGTTGTGAAACATGAGGGTTTTTATCCTTCCAAATTTCTTGATTTGTTTTTAAATCGATTTACTATATTTTTACACATTCTTGTTATTAATATAGATGCCCAGTAAGCTAATATGATTGTGTCAGCACTTTCATTAAACACCCCAATATAACGACTGGATGAGTAGGTCCAGTGGAATCCCAACCTGCTGCATTACAGTCACAACACTGAATGTGAATTTTTTAGGTTCAAGTTTAGCACATACACCATTGCAGCATGATGGATCTGGTTTCATGCCACAGCAAGGCATACAGATCTCATGCTGCAAACTCATGAAGCACAATAAAATTACATTAAACCATAAGCCTAGGAAATCCCTTTTCTCAGGGAGTCCATCTCTGGATCATGGAATGCTAGGAGGATGTTAATGTTTTGGTTCACTAAACTTTCTGGTTAGTGCTTGTATTCAGTCTTCAGTGAGTTTGTACACTTCACCCCCAGGGCCCAAATGTAACTTAATTTAGGTGCGCACAATTCCTTCTGCAAACAATGGGATTTGCATACATGGATCTGAGGGGAGACTCTGGGTCCTGGTTTGTAATTCATATATACATCTCAGATGTTTTGTTCAGGAAAAAAAAAATGGTTTGGTTACATTTTGAATTATACAAATGAGAGCCTGAGTTTCCACCCAAGCCAGAATGTTCACACAGGTACTTTTAGCACACTAGCACAAGCCCTTCTACCACAAATCTATCTACCCAGTCTGGGAGGCCCAGCTGTAGGGTAGACATATCTTAGGAGTCCCAGTCATGGACCTGGACCCCATAGTGCTAGCATTGTACAAATACACAACAAAATGTCAGTTACCGCCTCAAAAACTTGCACCCTGAGGCCCTGCTCCTGCAAACACAGACATCAGTGTGGACCCTTATACCCATATGAAGTCCTTTTAACTTCAGTGGGATTGCACATGGATGTTAGGACCCACTGCACCCAGATTTGTCAAATACTAAAATACAATACATGATAATGGGCCACAATGAACTAGAAGAAGAAATGTCATCAAGATCATGACAGTTTCAAACTTACACTGAAATTTAAGCCTCCTTTCTGTAAAGTTGAAAAAAACACTATGTACTTTGTACGTTTACAAGGTTGGTTGTATAAATACACATTTTAAATGTTAAATGTCAGTATTTGCCTCATACACTGTAACAGCAGTTTCCCATATTCATAGATTTTAACACCAGAAGGTACATCCAGTCTGACCATCAGCACAATGCAGCCTTCAAAATTTCACCCAGTACTTTCCACTGTGGAGGGAATTACTTTATCTTATCAGCTCTAAATGGCCAAGTTGTAATGTATTATTCTCATATTAAAACAACAAAGGAAATTCTCACATATGAAAATTCTTTGGTCTGATTTTCAGAAATGCCAAGGCCCCAGAAATTCCATTATATCCCATGGAAGCTGCATGTGCTCAGCACCTGTAAAAATCAAGCCAACTTGTATTGAAATAAAGATTAAGTGCAACTCTAACCAGTAAAAGTCAGGACATTTCAAAGTTAAACCCAACACTTCAGCCTTGACTTACACTGCAAAGTTTGGGGTATTTTTTCCCCCACCACATCATGAGTATCAGCCTTAACTTGGAATTTTCCTGCTTGCTTTTGTTGGCTTGTGAAAAAATCTTAATGTTATTTAAACTGAGGTTTTTGTTTGAGAATAAGGCTCAGAGAGTTCCAGTGCAGCTCTGTGTTTTGTTACTAATCAAGAGTGGAAATAATGTGAGAAAAAACTTCACAATGTCATTTCCTGTGATCCAGCAAAATCCTGTTTTTCATAAATTCAGTTTGGGGTCATGTTATCTAAACAGGACTTATTCAGATGAACTTGGATTTGATTTGAACCAGTGAACCTGCCCTTCATATTTGAGTACCCAGACAAAGTGGGAGTCTTTGATCTGAGAAATGAGCTAGATGCTAAACATGGCAATGGACAAACTTAAGGAAGGGGATGCTCAAATCCACCCACTAGTCTGGCATTCATTCAGGCACCTGAAAAGAAATTATTCAAATACAAAGGAATTACCATGTGAATGGTGTTTCTGCACAGTTTCTGCATATGCTGTCTTGCATTTTTATCAAGACTGCAAACATAAACCAGCGTGAGAAAGCAGGTGCTATTTTCCTCTATCTTTTGAACATCAGTCTTTCCCAGCAGTAAGCTGTGTGCACTAATGGCCAAAGTACAGAAACGTTTTGATTTTGATCCAAACTCTTTGCCAGACATACTATTTTAAGAAAACCTGTTGAGCTTTTGATCCAGATTGCATTGTATGGCAGAACATTTAAATGAGAAGGAAGAAAGTCATAAGATGTTAACGTCTCTAAGAGCATTTGAGATGGAGGAAGTATTCATTTGGGGAAGGATTCATGGGAGCGTCTTTACTCTTATCCTACCCTACAGAGTTATAGCCCTTGATTAATGGATACATTAAAATTACAAGATACCAAATTGACAATGTAGCACATAGATTCTGCACTCTATGATTTTATAGTATAATGATGATGAAGATAAGACAGACCTCAGGAGTAAATTACTAGTTTCTTTAGCTGAAAATTTAAAGCACTATGCAATCATTTTTTCCTATGGAAAAATACTGCCCTGTCCACAGCTTTCCCAGATGAAACTGGCCCTCAGATACCTTGGTGATGGGCATGGTATAAGATGACAGTCAGACAGCAGGCGCTTGCATAGTGACAGACTAGATGTTAATTCAAGAAATGAGGAGTGGGAGAAGGTTGGTAAGTAGCACAGTTGGTTAATTAATTAGACTGGAGGCTTAAGTTAAAGTGAAAATTGATTTGCTGATCTCAACTTAGTCCGTGATGGACGCTTGTCCACATCACACACAACAGCGCCATGTATTTTGCTGCCATTTTCTCCCTAAGAGAAGCCCAGAACTGGAGAAGAAGGGGACATAATGTGTCAGGAATAAGGTGGATTGGCAGAGCTGCATGGGAAAGCTGGCACAGTGCCTATTCTATAAGTAGCCAAGACTACTAGTCTGTTACTTTAACAAGTACTAAAATTAATCTAATATTAAAAGACAAAAGGAGAGGAAAACATTAAACAAGGCAAATTTGCTGTTATCATCCCTGATGGACTGAGCAGCATGTCATTCATTTATTCAACAAATATAAGTTTGTATCCTACAAAATTTACTTATAGGAGTAATCCTTATTGACATGAATAATCCTATTGGCGTCATTGGCACTACTCACCTAAGTAGGAGGAGCAGGACTGGGCCCATAAATTGTGCATTGAGGACATATCCTCTAAGCAGACCATGAAACTAAGACTTGGCCTCTTCAGAAAAAGCACAGAAGCCCGTGCTTAACCTTTAAGCTTTCAGGTAAATTTTTCAAAAATGCTTAAGAGACTCAGGAGTCTAAATCCCATTACTTTCAATTAGACTTCGATTAGACTTGCATGCCTAAATCACTTTTTCAACACTGGGCTTAAAAAAAAAAAAACAGGGATGTTTGCCTGAATCAGTGCCTAAAAGCTTTAGGCTGTCACAAGGCCCTCGAGCCAGATGAGCAGGATCTGGGTCCTTTGACTCTGACAGTGCCCTTAGCTTCTTCCTACCTTCCCCTGGATCTCTGCAGGCTCTCCAGCCTATTGATCAGTTCATCCCCTCCTAGGCTCTTGCCTCTGGGCAGCTCTTTAGCTGGCAAAAGCTCCTTTCTCCAGCCTGCTCATTTCTATGGTAGCTGCCCTGCCCCTCAGTTTCCCAGCCCTTTCATCATCCCAGCTGCCATGAGGCTTCCAATCAGAAGTGGCTGGCAATGCCTATATTAACCCTTTGGTCGCTGGGCTCGTGTGGGGTACATATATCCCATGACAGTACTGTACCCAACATAATGTGGCCCCACGTTAGGGCACTAACATAATATAAATGTTTAAATCATTAATGATAATAGTAATAACCATTATTATTAAAACCACTATTGCCTTGCACAGAAAGGCTCCTCATTCTAAAAAGTATACTTCTAGGTCTCAGTCCTGCAAATATTTATGCACACAAATAACTTTGTGCACTGTGAGCAATCCCACAGACATCAACAGAACTATTCACAGTACTTCAAGTTAAGCACGTGCATAAGGCTTTGCAGAACTGGGGCATTAATAAACTTATGGCATGCTCAGAAGAGGGAACAGTGAAAGAAAGAGGTGGAGATTTCAAGGGGAAAAAAAACTTTGAAATTGAAAACCAGAAACCAACATACCAGAAAATTGCAAAGAAACAAGATTAGGAGGAAGGGAAGAAGATAAAAAAGAAGGAGAAGAAAAAAAGGAGACACCAAAATCAGTTAAAAAGTAAAGAAGAATTAGAGAAGAAAAGAAAAACACACAACACAATCTTCTAAAAAGAAAGGCAGAAATTTAGAAGGGAGACACAAAATTCAGAAGAAAACATAAACCTCCAAGACCTTTTACACATAAAGAGATTTTATAATGTTTGAACATGTTATTTAACAATTCAATTAGCAAACATGGTCCTCTCAATGATTTTGTGTAGTTCAAAGACTGGTCACATTCAGCATTGTTCCAGCTAATTTTGGTTAAACTGTGGTTCTTGAACACAACTTGTGCTTGTCTACATTGACCACAGAGTCATGGTCAGCATCCTATTAGCTAACATGAGGTGTCATTTTCAAAAGCAGGCTTACATAAAGTGACATAGGATCTCAAATCTTATTGGAAGTCAATGGCACTTGTGCTCCTATATCACCTGGATGCTTTTAATTTCAATTATCAGGTTTAAAACAAGATCATTTTAAATATGATAATCTTCTAATGTAAATGAGGCCCAAGATATCAAATGTAATTTCAAAAAAGTTTTTTTAAGTAAATATAGGGAAGGACACAGGAGAAAATCAAAACTAAACAAGATTAAAAAGGATCATGAGAGCTTTAAAAAAAAATGGCAGGAAATTGAAAGGCAAGAAAAGAAGTATAACCAAGAGATACCTTATTTCTATGATATCATGTGCTTTATTTGAATCATATCCTAAAACTCATCTCCAAAAACAGCTCACAGATTATTTACTCATTGGTATATATTTCTAACTAGTGACTTATTAAGAATCAGCATTCATAGTTTCAATACGCTGAAACCAAGAGGACATCAGTAAAATCATGGAAGTAATAAAAAATGTGTCCGTGATGATTAAGCTGTTCAAAAGTTTCCCAGATTCTGAAATCCTCCTTGTTTCAGATGATTATGTAATACGCTGGCATCAAGGTACTGTACCAAACCAACAAAAGCCCAATTCTCCTGTCATACACCCATCTGTCTTCTCCAACAATAAGATGGATGTGCCCCAAGAAAACAAAGAGCCAACGATGACAAAGAAAGGAGAGCACAAACATTAAAGAGATGGAAAAAACAGAAAGAGAATATAAGATAAGGAGAGTGGAAAGGAAGCAAGAAAAAAATAATTATTTGAACTAAAAAGGAGATTTGTTACGCAACACAGCCTACAATTCTTTCCAGCTGTTTACATCCCAAAGGGTCATGGCTGCATCAGGAGATCTTTCACCATATTATGTCTGAAATGCATCTCACTAAAACAAAAAGTTACTTTGTAAAGAAAGCAGAGCAAAGATCTGTACTTGCTAATCAAGTGGCTGCTGTTGGGTCTTAAAGCCTGACTTTTAAAGAGACCTTAACCTGGAATCCCCTTTTGCACCTGCAATTTTGCTGGCACAGTTCTTTGCAGCTATAAGTATGCACTGATAGTGCAATCAACCAAGTAGTTAGATGTCAATAATGATATCGTTTGCACCTACAAATAATTGCACCACAAAATTGCACTTTCAGGTACAGAAAAGGAGTGATCATCTTAAAAATCAAGCCCTGAATTTAAGGCAAAGAAAAATAATTATTCAACAAGTACTAAAAATCTAACATTTGTTGCAAATATTTAGTTTTCATCAGGGCATAAAAACTGGTTTGCAGCTGACAACCTGAACATAAACATAATCTAAGAAATCTACAACCACCTAGCCCATCACAGTTAGCCATGGAATGAAACTCTCTCCCAGTGCTTCAAAAAATCATTGGCCTCGACCTGATCTAAAGAAGAATGTCCACCAACTAGTAGCAGTATAGGGCCAATGACACCCGCAGCCATTTCCATCCAGCAGTGGGCTGCGATAGACACACTCATACCAATTTCATTGCAATAGCCATAGAACAGTATTTGGTTTTTGTGAAGTTATTCTGTGTGAATACAGTTGGAAATATATGATAATAATGTTGGATTTTGATCAATATTTATTATTATTTACCTTCCAAATAATGGGATGCATAACAAGTACAAAAATCTAAACATGAGCAAAATTAAAATGAAGCACTAAAAATCAGTAAAAATCACTATTCAATTTGGGCCAGATCCTCAAGTGATAGAAATTGGGATAGCTCCATTGAAGTCAATAGATGCACATAATTTGTCACCACATAAGAATCTGGCCCTTCGCATACAAGAGGTACTTTATATGCAACTGTGTATAGGCATATAGCACTAATTTTTAAAACCTTTATTTTTAAAGCAAACCTTTTTTTTTTATCATGAACTATGTACAGCCCCCAATCCATGAATCAATCCACATTCAACGGAACACTTACTCACATGCTTAACTTTGTCTTTGTTCTTCAGTGCTTTGCTAAATAGGGTTGGACTTTGAATTTTGGCCTTACCCATAATGCCCATCAATTAGGTTTCAACTTTTGAAAAAGTAGCTCTAGTTGTCTTTAAAAAATGTGTTTGTTAACAGCCTTTGGTAACAGCATTCCATAGATCATGGAAAGATCCATGGTATATTAATCCAGGCTTTTAGGACAGTATTAGCTACAGACTTCAAAAATTGCTTCTGTACCCAAGGAAGGAGAAACCTTGATCATCATAACTCATGCAAATAGCAAATTTTAAAAGAGATGGAAAAAAAAAAGACTCATATGTATATCTTGGGCCAGATCCTCAGCTGCCGTATATCAACATAGCTCCTTTGACTTCAATGGAGCTATGCAGAATTACAGCCTCTGAGGAGCAGACATGAAATGTCCACGTCTTAACAACCTGTACATGTGAAAAAAGT
Organism: Natator depressus; assembly: GCF_965152275.1. Lineage (NCBI taxonomy): Eukaryota > Metazoa > Chordata > Testudines > Cheloniidae > Natator > Natator depressus. Next base: position 91,641,177 of record NC_134238.1, on the reverse strand, counting down.
AATGGTTTCCACATAGCAGCTCTGTTTCTGAAAAAATTCGCTAGACCACTGGGAAGCATAACCTTCAGTGGCTTTCACAGCATGAAAAACCACAGATCATTTCAAGGATATACAGGCCTTACTCAAATTACCAAAATGTTTTTTTCAGAAATTATGTCACATCCTTTCAAAAAAATAGGAGGAAGACAAACAGCACATTACTGATTCAGCTGTGAAAGTCTTTTGTGAAGGTGGTATTTGAATAGCACAATTTTGGCAATTTACCTTTATAACTAATCTTCTAGTTCACTATTTTCTACATGGATCCACTTTAAAACCTCTCATATGGTTTTAATATATCACTTAGCATTTAGCAATTACCACTTCCTCTTCAGTCTTCAGCCTCTTAAGTCTTTGAACTCATAAAACTACATTGTTCTGACAATTGTTATAAAACCACAGGGAAAGCAAAACCCTTTTAGCTTACAGAGTCACAAGCTTGAAAGTGTTTTTGCTAAACTTACTCTATTTGAAAATCATTTTAATTACTGATGAGCCAAACCTGGATTCCAAAGTGCAAACTCCTTATCTAATAGGGTGACGCTGGGAACTTCAATGTCAGGTATTTTTACTATAAACTCACTCAGTATTATGGGAGCCAACAGGGAGATGGAGAGAATGAAGTATCAAGGATCCTACATCTCTGAGAGGGGAGAGGGAGCTGTTCCCTTGAAAAGGAGGAGAGGAGATTAACTTTTCCCACTAAGGAAGAAAAGAGAGGGAGAATGAATGGATCCCCCCACTCCCAAGAGGTGTCTGAATAATGGAAACATTTATTATACTGGGAAGGATGGCGTCAGGGGGAACCAGAGGCTTCGTAAAGAATCATTTAGAGAATACCTTATGGTGGGGAGGGAAGACAGGCAGAGAAAGCAGAGCACTGATGACAGGATTTGGGCTTTAATGAGAACTTCTCTTGAGCGAGGACAAAAGAATTTAGCTCTGCCAAAGTATTACCAACCAAGTGTTGCTGTAACTGTTCACTGGGCCCAATTCTACCATGCCTTGAGTAGCACCATACTTTGGCTCCAGTTGTGCATGAGTAAGTGACCATACCCATGATGAAGGTTCCATACTCTTGCCCACTCTTGTAACCAATTTTCTTCATTGGGACTACTCACAAAGTAAGGTACCACTCAGTGTGAGGAAGCAGAAGAGGAAGAAAAAAAATTACATTTCACTACAATTAATTTCATTTTTCTGGGAAAAGAATTTGTTTCCGTCAAAATTTGTTAATTTTTGATGAAAAATATTGAAACACAAATTATTTTCTCTTCCAACACTTTTGATACATTTCTGGGATTGGAAAAAAAAATCAGATGGGGGAGTTCCACCTTTTCTTTCCATAAAAGGAGAAAAGGGGAGGCTTGGGTAAAACAAAACAAAAAACTATGCAACCAAAAATATATATTGGAAAAGTTTTAAGAACTTCAACATTTTTCAACAAAATATTCAGATAAATTTTTTTTTAAAAAATCCACTAGAATAATAATTACTTTTGGCTAGCTTTTTGAGTAAGGTTGGCAGAATGTGACACTGATTTCAGTAGCAATCTCTCATGTAAGTGCTCAGGAAGCTTATTGTGCATTTCACTATGTATGCAAAGACTGTTATTGCTGATTCGTTTTGATTTGTATTCCAAATCTACAGTTGGAACTATACCTGACACACAGCATAGTGTTGTGTGTTTTGATTTATTTTATGTTTATATCTATATTGTACAAAACAATCAATTTTTATGGAAGAGGTAGGGGAAGATTCCTTCTTTTAGAATTTTCAGATGGAGAGTATTTTTCCATAAAGTTCTCCTGGCAAAGAATAGGTCTCACCTTTAAAATAATTACTTTTGACCATTATTAAGAAACACAGAAGAGGGTATTTCTACGAGGCTTAGTACCACCACTCAAAATAAAGTATAACAATAATAATGTCTAACAATAATGAAGATAGTGTCAGTGAAACCCTGGCACTGCACCAAGATCAACAACTAATGAATCACTGCCATACGTCTATTTCCAAAGCTTCAAACAGTTGAAGCTGAAGTTTATAGTATCTGACTTTCATTAATAGCTGATGCAAGAGGATTCAGCAATCAATATCCACACTCTAGCTGTTAATATTTCACTGTCCAAAAATGACCATCCAATCCAGCCAAAAATCTGATTCATATCCTGCTATGCAATGATCATGCTTTCACCTATAACTGGTTTTCATTATTCCTATTGACTGAATATTACAAAGTACAAATTCAAGTGTTCAACTTTGCTTGCCATCAGCGTGCTATAAAAGCACACTTAGACCAGAAGATGATCTTGGCACAAAAAACCTCCTGACAGTGCCTTCAAGGCATGGAAACAATCCAGTGAACTGTTGAAAGTACAGAATACAAAGGACTGCAGGCTTTGCATGGGATGATGACAAGAAAATCAAGACCAAAAGCAGTAGATGTGTTTCAGATTAACTTGTTTCAAGTCAACTAATAGCTAAATACTGGCAAAAGGTTGAAGGATTCTTAAACACAACCATATTATTCAGTCTCAGATCAAAGAATATTGTTTTAATGGTCACAAAGAATTCTGCAATTGGATTTCAGTGAATTCAGTTTAGGGAAAATTTAGCAACTTGATTATTCCACCAAAACCAAAATGTAGGCAGCAATTAACGCAAAGGAAGTAGGGTGTATTGATGTATATTGAAGTAGGGTGTACTGAAGTAGGGTGTATTGATGTGGTCCCCACATTTAACCAGGGTGGTGCAAGAGGACTCTTATGGGTTAGACCCAGAGACAGCATGATATTATGCACAGGTCAAAACAGCTATTTTGGACTCATTGGATACCTCAGAGGAAGGAATCTTTCTGCCAGAAATTTTGGGAAAAGCAGTATCCTCCAGGCATCCAGCTCCACATAGAGGCCCAGAAGCTGCAAGACAGGTGTTGATGGCTCAGACCTGAGACAAGACACAGGTTCATGTAGCAGATATGACTCTGCTAAAACAAATTATGCAGATACTCCCCACTGGGGGAAAAGACTAGATCTTGCACTGCTGGCCCGAGACAATGGCCAGTGCCGTCCAGCTAATGGAAAATTATATAGCATCTGGGCATGACAGCCACATCCAGAGAAGAAACCTGTAGGCCCAAGGGATCAGCTCAGCTGAATGAGAATGTTGGGCAGGGTGGTCAGTGTCCTGAGAAGCCCCACCCAGATCCTCCCTTGCCAGGATTTGGGAGGTCCAGGAAGCTCCTATCCAGAGCTGGGGATCTCTCCCTTACTGGAATCAGAGATCCTAACTTAGTTTTCCAACCTTACTGAGAAGCAAAAATGTGTTGAGATTTTGAACTGGGCTTGTGCACAAGTGGCTGGTTTTTATGGATAATAAGCCCCGAAGAAGCGGAGGTATTCCCCCATTTTGAAATTCAGAGAGAATGGTTATGACACCTAGAGGAAGACCACCAAATGGGAGAGGTCCAAGCCCAGGTCATGATGTCCCAACCACACTGCAGAGAAGTCTTGCATTTGGCCCATGTATTACCATTTGCTGAGCACCTCAGCGAGAAAAAAACCCCACTTTCCTCAGATCCTGGTCCAGGTTTTCTGGCCTGGGATATATTTATATATGTGTGTGTGTGTGTGTGTGTGTGTGTGTGTGTGTCTCCAGCCTGAAGTGTTAACTAACAGCACCATGGAGTGTGGTGAAAGCTCCACTGGTTCCTCTCCCTTTGGTTGGTATGTCATTTGAAAAGATTGGAATGGATATGCTCGGGGCACTTGGAAAGAAAGATGGTGGGTATTGATATATTTTGGTTATTGTGGACTACACTATGAGATATCCCAAAGCCACTCCATTAATGCCAGAATGATCACAACTGAGCTAATGAAGATCTTTGCCCGGGTAGGGATGCCATGGGGGATTTTCACAGACCAGGGAACCAAATTCATGTCCCAGATGCTAAAACAACTGTGTTGCCTACGGAAGATTAAGTCCCTCTGAACCACCATCTGCCATCCCTAAACCAATGGGTTGGTAGAAAGTTTTAAACAGACACTAAAAAAATGTAAAGTTTGTTGCCACAGACACCCAACACTAGGACCAGATAATTCCCCTCCTCCTGTTTGCAGTGTCGGAGGTGCTGCAGTGATCTTCAGACTTCCCTCCAGTTGAATTATTATATGGGAGACAACTGTGGGGGATTCTGCACTTAATATGAGAAATGTGGGAGGAATGGACATTCTGAGCTGATAACATGGTGTGACTTCCACACCTTCCATGACAGACTAGAAGTCTTAGGCACCTTGGCAAAGAAGAAGCTCTTAAATGCACAAAATGCCCAACAACCAACCTATAATAAAGGGGCCTGCCTCAGAGTATTTCACTCTGGGAATTGGATACTCCCTAGCTCAGAGTCAAAGCTGCTGGCCCACTGGCAGGGCCCACACGAGATCATCTGCCAGGTGGGGCTGGTGAATTATGAAATCTGGCAGCCAGACAAAAGGAAAACAAAACAAATCTACCATGTCAATCTCCTAAAGTCATAGAAGGCTCAGGAGCTCTCTTTGTAGCTCCCTGCTCCCCAGGAGCCAGAGTAAGGGCCTCAAACAATCAATACATCAGGGCCCAGGATGGTCCCTACTGGGGACATATCAAGACAGAGCAGAAGGTCCAAGCCCAACATCTGATGGCTGCCTTCTCAATGGTACTTTCTACCTGGCCTGGACAAAGACACCTCACCTCACACCACATCCAAACTGAGCCCAGACATCAGATCAGAGAAAACCCATGACCACTTCTCTGGAAGATCAGAGAGGCCATGAAGCAGTAAGCAGAAAATATCTTGGTCCTTGGGGTAATTGAGGAATCATATAGCGATTGGAGAAGTCCAATTGTGCTGGTTCCTAAGCTAAATGGGACCACCCAATTTTGCATTGACTTTAGAAAAGTCAATGCCATATTGAAATTTGATACATACCCCATGCTGTGCTTTGACAAGTTGCTGGATTGGTTGGGTGAGGCCAAGTATTACCACTCTAGATCAAAATGATATCATCTTCTTTTCCACAGAGATCAAAAGGAAAAATACCAGTAAAAGTATGTCACAAAGGAACAATATGCTTGCAGGGTCTTACAACAGAAAAGAGCTACTTCTGTAACAGCTCATTCTGTATAGGAAACTTTGATAATACTATTCTATAAAATCTAGAACATAGTGTGCATTTGAAACAACTTATTTAGGGGAATAATTATACACAGAAAGAAACAGAATTATATTAGAGGTCAACTGAAGCACCAAGTGCAAGTAGAAATAAGGGATTTGCTTAGCCCACTTGTGGTCCTAAGTGAAAGCCAGCTTACACTATTTTCAATTTTGCAACATAGAAAGAGATTTTTGTGATTACAGTTGCAAAATGATCAATACTCTCTTTCTAATTATGGTTTCATATGTGCTATAAAAACAAATTCCAATAGCTCCTTTCTCCCTTAGAACTAAAGGAAAACAGCCTCTATAACCAAGAAGAAAATTACTATAAAGGGAAAATTTATTTTCAGAGATACTGAGCCAAAAAATGTTCTTTCACTAAAATACATAAACCCGTTTTCTAGGTTCCCTTTTGACTCCATACAGATCTCTATCTATAATGTCTCACTACAGTAGTTGCACTTAAAAAGTTCTCTCCGCATTTAGAGATATTACCAATCCCAGTGATATTCTTTGTACTAAAATGGGAACATACCACTGGAACAAGTAATACCTCTAAAGCTACAATTAATGTTTTAAATGTGTCCTATATATGTCATTATTATTACTATTACAATAGTGCTTGCTGACTCCAATCAAAATCAAATCTTCATTATGGTAGGTGCTGAGATACAAACACATATAAAGACATGGCTGAAATATGTATGAATGAGTCCAAAATCTATCACTTTACCTTTTCCCCCAATTAGCAGGATAAAAATGCCTTTTCTATTTCTCCTACAATTTTCCAACATGTAGGTAGAAAAAGGAACCCTGTGGGATTTATGCAGGTACATTTGTCAGCCTTCTCAATAAAAAATGTTCCTGTTTACTTATGTTGCGAAAACATTGAATTTGGAGCGCTCTCTCTGAAAATAAGTTACTTGTCATGGTATTTAAATAATCATTCATGATTAGATCAGAGCTGGATAAGGTGTGTCTGTCATATCTGTATATGATAGGTATGATTTCCACTGTTCTATATTGTTTAATAGTGTTCTTTATTTTAATATTATTTAAATTGTTCTTCTTTGTTAATATATTTTGTCAGTTAGGGTTGACATTTTAACTTTGTAACACTTGCACGAAAAGTACATTTAGAAAACTAATGAAAACATTTTCTCGTTATGTTCACACAAATATGTAGCATATCCCTCCCATCTCCCCTCCCCCCCAAATTTTGATTTGTAATTTGTGGAGAGGAATGCATTAAGAGTTTTTCAATAACTCATGATACTTTAAAGGTGGAAAACCATCACCTAAATTTAGGAGACCAATCTGTGCTCTTTATTGAAAATGCTTAAGTAAATGGAGCAGTAACATTCCCCTCCATAGAAAAAACTTATGGAAAGACAAGTCTTTGCTAAGGCAAATAAGCTATGGTGCTGAATTCATGGACAACTTGAGGTATTCTGGTCTTTGAGAAGGGACAATTAGCCTCACAAAAGGATTCAGGAAATAGATCCTAACTTTACGAAGCCTGAGGAACTGCACAGAATCTCAGTTTCAGTCCTACAGATACCAAGATGCCAGCCCCTCTGCTCAAAGTCCTGAGCTTTTTCTCCCATGGCACTAACACTATCTTGAAGACTGTTTTAGTACCGGTCTTTCCCAGTATGAAAGTGTGCACTAGCTACTAGAGTTGTGCAGATGACAGAAATTCTGTTTTGTGAAGGATTTCAAGATGTCAAAATCTGTCTTAGTTTCAAATCAAAATGAAACCCCCAAATTTTGAAATTCTCTGAAAACAAACATTCTGAAAAAAAAGGATTTCAAATTGATCAAAAATTTCATTTCAATTTAGACTTTTAAAAATTTTATAATATACAAAATTTAAAAAAATTAAAAGAAAAAGTCAGTTTGAAATGAAAACACAAACCTTTTTGTTCCTAAAATGTCAAAACAGGACTTTTGACATAATTAGAAATTAATGAGCATTACAAAATTTCTAAACAATTTCTAACAATAACATAATTTTCTAACAATCCAAGGGACTACACAGCTGAGAATGGGTGCTACACAGCACTGTTTTCTACTGGGCATTTTGCAGAATACAGCAGAAGCAGCTGGCCTGTGCTCAGTTCTGCACATTTATTTTTAGAGATGGCAAAAACCTAAGGATAAGTCTACAAAATAGAAATCAGGGTTGATTTGAATATGGGTCCATCCAAGGCCTCAATTAAACTCCCATGGATGTCACTAGAACGTATCCAGTTGACTGCAATGGGATTTGAATTGTGCTCCAAAGCCCTCCAAATATGAGGGTGAGATATTGAATGAAAAACCTCAGTTTGGTCCCTTTTAAAAAACAAAACAAACAAACACAGGAATTAACCAAATAAATAAGAGATTTGGTGCATCTCTGACATTTTTCCATAATCACCGTTTAGAGAGCCGAATATCTCCCCAATTCTAAGCTGTAATTAGCATAGGCTGAGCAGGTAGTACTGCCTATTATTAAGGATGCACAACACTTCTCATTATAAGACCCTGTTTTCAGTTGCTTACAACTTTGCCAAACTTCAGCTGTTTGGGCTGAATTTTGTATGTGGAGTTTCTGCCTCAGGGTAATAAAGTTATTTATTTTTGGAGAAATTCAGCCAATTTCAGCTGTTTTCAAGAAGAGAAGCATGGAAAAATAAATTTCCTCACACCCCGATGCTAAGAAAAATCCTTGAGACTTTCGTTGCAATGCTCCAGTACCACCAAGCTTTGAAGCAGTAACTTTAAATTTGGCAGGTGGTGGCCTTTGTGTTAGGGATGTGCTTTGTGAAAACTGGCCCAAATTTAGCCAAGTTATAAACATTTTTTTAAAAAATCACAATTCACACATGCCCAGTAGAGCCTTGTGAGAGTTTAACGTGATTTCATCATCACTGAACATCCTTGAGACTCTCACAGCTCCTAATTGCTGACCAAACTATGCATGTTCCATCTTCACAGATGGACTGAGCCTGCTGCATCCCAGAGCTACTAGGGCTCAGAAAAATGTTCCCTGTAATGGCTGCTCTGGGCTGGAAACTGGAACTGAGAGCAGTGCTTAATTTGTGCCAGGGCTTGCCAAGGCTGAGCCCTGACACCTCTAGGCTTGCCAGTTCATAGCCAAGGCACTTCTGGGCTTGCTGCATCAGTTTTGAACGTAAAAAAATGACTTGAGCCCCAACACCTAATTGCTTGAATTCCGGGACATCTTTCATTACAAATTAAGCACTGACTGAGAGCAAGGAGTCTGTCTTTCCTGTGGTATCAATGACTCCCCACTCCCATCGCTGGGAGTGGAGAAGACTGGGACAAGTTGGACAAGGACAAGATCCTGTGGAGAGGTGGGGGAACAGGGGCAGAATGAGACGAGAGACCACTGTGCCAAAGAGATGGGGCTTGAGGGGAGAAATGGGACTGGTGAGGCAGAGAGACGGAGACTTCAAGACAGGTAGAGGGTTGGAGTGGGACTGACACTGGATAAGGAGCTGGAGCACTGCTTAATTTATAATGAAAGAGGTGCCCAGGCTCAAGCAATTTAGGCTCCCGGGCTCAAGCAATTCTTTTACATTTATAACTGAGCTCAGAGGTGCCAAGGCTATGAAGTGCCAACCCTAGAGGTGCTAGGGCTCAGCCCTGGCAAGCCCTGGCACAAATTTAGCTCTGAGCTGGAGAAGGGAGAATGAGACTGGGACCCACCCATTTGGAGAAACTGGTAAAACAAGGAGGCAGAGAAGGGAGTCTGTGACATATTGGGCAGGGAGATTAGAGACAAGGAGGGAAGGGGGGAACTGGGATTGGGTGGGCAAGGAGACAGGGACTGAGATAAGAAAGCTGAGGAGAGGAGACTGGTACTTGGGTAGGGAAAGAGAATGGCATTGGTACCATGAACCAGGAGTGGGTAAGGGACAGAACTGGGATGGAACAGGTTGGAGGGGACTGGGTAGAAGGGGTTAAGCTTGGGGAGGCATGGGCAGAAATGCCTGTGCCCACTCAACCATGCTCCCTTCAGAGCCTGGAATGGAATCCAAGATTTCTGAGTCTCACCATTCCTCTGCCATCAGTAAATGTCTGTGAAACCCACTGGCAAACTGTCCTATCCTCCTCTAGTGCTGGTCCACATAGTGAGTGACAGCCTGCCACTATCAGTTACTCTGTTAGCTCAAGTGGCAGAGGTCCATGCTGTTGATGCTAACGGTTCCTTCGCTGCTGACAACCCATGTGGGTGTCAATAAGATGGGATGTCTGCTTTTTCTGTTTCCTTTTTTTAAAAAATTAGGAAATTGCACACACAAACTACATTAAAAGAGTGTGTTTAGCATGAGTGCAGCAGAGAAGTCTGCAATTGCCTTTCCAATAAAGGCATGCTAGAGACAAGCTATAGTAAGAAATCTATCATTTTTCTACCCATATGATGGGATGTAGGGAATAGTAAGAAATTTATTTTCACATTTATGAAATTTTCATAAAGAAAGAAATTTTCACATTTATGTGAAAGCTGACTTACAGATTTCTCTGTGATAATTGTTTTTGTATTTCCTTAATTGTTTTATTGTAGCTTGCATCTCAAAATACAGTTTTCCATTTTTCTCACCTATTACAGTTCCATTTCTGTAATGTAAAAATCATATATTCTGTTCCAGGGAAAACAATTACCACTAGTTGCTGTAGGGTTGACTGTACATTAGCTTCTCTTTACATACATTAGCTAGGATTAGCTTCCAGACTTGTCGTCTCCGGTAAAAATATTCTCTTAAAAATTCTCTTAGAGTTCTATAAATTTTTTATAGAGGAAAACCTCTGTGAGAAGTTTCTGTATCTGGCCTATGGGACTGCTTCATAAAAAGTGCTTCTGCAGAAATTCATTACGGAGTAGAAACACTGAAATTCCTATACAGAATATAGTTCCTAGAGAAATTAACATTTTTTTAAATCTTGAAGAAATAATATTTATTATGGCTTTTATTTGTATTTTCAATGTGTTGATAATGAATTGTGTCTGAAGTTTTATTCATCTCAGTTTGCTAAATACCACACTATAAAAAAAAAACGAAAAAAAATGCTTCTGACAGTCACTCAGGGAATCTTGGAGCAGAGTACAAGATTGTTCTGCGTCACTGATCCCCTGACCTTGGCTTTCCAACAATACCATTAAAGGGGTTGCTAAAAGATGTTCCGTCCTTATATTCTTCTTTCTGCAGCTGCTTGCATGGCTCTTGTCTGGGTTACTTCTGGTGCCAGATGGCTTGCATTTGAGTACAGCCTCATTTGGGTCTCCCTTTTGTTAAAATCTTTTCTGGAAGATGATGTGATTAACAAGTCTTACGTGGTTATTGCGTCCGTTTACCTGTTCACCTCAACAGATAACAATATGGATTACATATCCTAAATTCTACAGCTTCTGCTTAGTGTTTTACACCTTTATTTAGGTGCCAGAATGTGACAGCTCTCTGTTTTCATGTCCAAAGCCTTTGCCTGACATTGTTAGCCTTACACTATTTCTCTGGGCAATGGAGAGAGGAGGGATGGAGAGGAAAGTCTAGGGTTTGATGATGATGATAAGCGTTTCTAGTTATTCTCATTCCTTATAAAAACTAAAAATGTTTGCTTCCAAATGGTATCCTGCCTATTTAAATGTATTGTGAAAATTCTGCATTATATGACACACAACTTCCTACAGTTGAACATAGAAAGATAATCTCTCTACAGCATATTTGAAATATTATAACTTATAAAGCACTAATATTATAACCTGAGCACTAGGCTAATCGTTATCTGAGACAAGTCCTTTACCACCAGAATGAGACTATAGAATGAGATAAGGAATGTTAGTTCAGTATCACTCATGTTACGAAGCTTGAAAGAATAGAGAAAAGCACAACATCTGTTATTTCTAGAGACAATAGTGAGACTGTAATGAGAACAGAATGGCATAGCATATTCATTCTCTTGACAGGTATTGCAATAAGAATACAAAAAGGACAACAAAGAATCCATTTTTACTTGGCCAAAAGGGAACTAGATCTGGCTAAAACAAATTCTAGATGCAGAACATGAAAAAAAAGTATTTATCGAAGTGCTATGTCCCGCTCAGTTCAGGAAATGTTTTTAAGCTCCTGTATGCAGTACACTAACCCTCTCTTTTCCACACTTCATAAATCCTAATATATCAGATGAGCATTGGAAGGGCTCAAATCATATCCTTCATCTCAATCATGATTGGGTTTAAGTTAAGGAAATCACGAAAGTAGAACTCACTCTTGAAAGAGAAATATTTACTTAAGGCATCAAAGAGGAATTTTTTTAACCAAAAACTCCTCTTCCAGATTGGTTCCAACCAGTAAGAGGATGTTATGGATAAGCTTCAAGGAACAATAAGCAGAAAGATTAAGATCTTGTCTACACGGTGGGGTAATGTACACTATAAGGGTGTGATTTCTAAAGTACACTAATATGTTGCACATTCATTGTCTATATAGACCTGGGATGGGCAACTGGCAACATGGGCCTGAATCCGGCTGCCAAATCATTTTATTTGGCCGATCACAGCCTAGTTCTGAGAGGTGATTCATTAGGACTGGGGCCAGGAAGGAAACAGGGTATGCACACATATCCTGCTGTAACAAGATCCAACAAGATGCACACATATCCTGCTGTAACAAGATCCAGCAGGTCAGAGCAGGGAGCTTGGCCCAACCCTGCAGGACAGGAACAACCACAGAGCAGTGAATGAGGAGTGGGCTCACCTCTGCAACACACCCTTGGACCTCCCACCCCTTTGGGGCAGGACCTAACCATTCCCCTGGCCTTGTCACACCTACCAGGGGCAGGACCCAATCCACCCCTCTCCACCAAAAGGTTTTAGTGGATTTTGTGGCCATCTACCCTGCTGGTGCAAACTGAAGGTTACCTAATGTAGACACAGGAACTATTAGTATGCACCAGCAGGGTCTTCATGGACCAATTAATATGTAACATGTTAGTGTGCTTTAGAAGTCACACCTCCATAGCGTGCACTACCCCACCATGTAAACAAGCCTTTAGGCAGCAAAATAATGTGCAAGCATAATCCCCCATCGAGGAAGAGGTTCAGCAGTGATGATAATAAAGCTCCAGGTTGTAATCTCCATACAGATGGTAGGGAACAATGTGTGTCCTTCACACCACTCCACTACACTCCCCTCCCAGGCTGCGTAGTTCCTACCACCTCCTGCTCTCAGATCATCAGACCAATGAATAGACTTCTCTAAGGTCCAGGCCACTGAGCCCCAATTTAATTCAGAATGGTGGACATTTCTGGGGTACAACTGCCTCCTTGGACATTTCGATTTTCAAGAGTATTTTATATTAAATACACCCAGAGCATTAGGATGATGATTATTAGTATACCACATTACATAGAGATCAGCCTCAGTAGCTGCCAGTTTGGGCCCCAGTCCTGAGAAAGTGAGTTTGAGGAGCAGGCTATGTCAGTTCCCCCCTGCAATTCATCAGACTACACAAACAAGGGCAGTCACTCACTTAGTGGTTGCCTAAACCGTGCAATTTGAATGCATGTACACCTCTGACTATAGGTGGGTGGGAAATTATTTTTCCATCCCACAAGAATTTGAAATTTGAAAAATGGTAAGTCAAGGTCTCAACATTTTAAAAACAGAAAATTTAAAAAAAAGTGGGGGTCAACTGAAATATTTCAGTTCCAATAATTTCAAAACATTTCATTTCAATTTTGACCTTTTAAATTAAAAACATACCACATGCAAACTAAACATTAACTTAAATTTCTAAACAAAAGGTAATCTCAAACTGAAAATCAAAATGTTTGTTCTGAAAATATCAAAACAGGATTTTGTCAAAATGTTTTCAAAACTTTTCCTTTTTTTTTTTCTCTAAATGAACACTTGGTTGAAACCAACAAGTTCCTGCAGGATGTTTTGGTTTTGACAAATTGACATTTACAAGAAAAAGAATTTTGCTGAAAACAATTCCTTACCAGCCCTCTGATTCACTGTGATCGGAGCATAAAGTGGTTTGACTTCATGCGAAATGTCATAATTGTGCAGAGATCTGGCCTTCCTCCAGTCACTCACTACATTTCAAAGCTGCAAGGGGATGGGGCTGATAGAGCCCAGAGGAGCACTTTAACCCCTTTCTGACTAGGTTGGAACTTGTCCTATCACAGTGCTTGATGACCTGTGTGAAATGACCTGGTAGTTTCAGTCCAGTTCTTAATTAATATATAGGATAGTATCACAGAATCAACCATCACTATTGTCACTACTTAGCATCCATGCTTGGCAGTCTCAGCAAGCAGGCCAAGAACTGAGCCAGATTCAGTTAAACATTTAAGCATGCACTTATAAGTTAAGTACAAGCCTACGTGCTTTGTCGAATCAACTCTCAGTGAGTTTGGAGAGTGAACCAATAACTCATTTTAAGACTTATGTATATTAGGAAATTGTATCATAATTGTTACAAATCACATTTAAACAAGCTAGTGAGCACAATGCTCAGAGTGTCTACCAGGACAAAGCGCTCAGGACTGCCTAACTAGTCAGGGTTAAAATGTACTGAGATCAGGCACTTATGTGGAATGTAAATGGTGCATAGGTCTTGTGCCAGTCTGCTGTGCAGAAGTGAATGCTACCCACACCTTATAGACATGGATGAAAAAGTCTCAGATTTTTGCGAATTCATATGAATTTCACCACATATTTTGAATAACATGTTTGTAAAATGTTTTTAATTAAACACCCAACTCTCATCCTTTGACAAGGTAACTTTCTGACACTTTTGAATTTGGTTTCAAGATCTTTGTAATGCTTCATCATTCAAAGATGTGACCACTGCTAATTTGTATTGGTTCCCATTAGTAATACTAAATAAAAGAATTAGCTACTAAAAAAAAAAATAAGCAGGTAGCTCTCTCATTAATCATCCAAGACACATTTCAAGGGCAAAAAAACCTTTTAGGATTTCCTGCAGTTAATGTAAAAATCCATTTTAATCCTAAAAATGGAAAAAATCCCACAATGGATACGTTTAAAGTTGGATAAATATGCCTTGAACTACCCAAATTCAGGCTAAGCTGTACGTAGAAATCTCTCTTATATGTTGGATTCGGACAGGGGAGCTTGTAACTTGTTATGGAAAGTTTCTGACGGTGACATGATATTGTGAAAAGAATCGAAAAAGAGCCTAAATTTCAAACAATGGCCCAGCACCCTGTTTTGCACAAAAATAAGAAATTTTCCCTATTGTTTAAGAATAAAGATAGACTCAACCTAGAAACATAGTTTTCTATTTTCCTTTTGTTAAACTTCTAATTGTTAGGCATGCTTCCCAGACACCAACTGTGCTTCCTGGAAGCACATGCAAGTGCAGCATGACGAGTACGCAGGGATGTCCAAAAGCAAGGCAATTCAAGCTCTTTTGAGCCCTTAATTCTCTCTCACACACACCCTCACACAGTTTTCAAAACATACAGGTGTATACGCTGAATGAGGGCAGCCAGAAAGTCAAGGATCATTCGCTATATTCCATTAGATATTTCTTCTACTACACAATTTTTGGTTAAAACTTAACTCTGTGGGCCAAATTCTGCCTCAGGTACACTGAGGTAAATCTGGAGGAAGTCCAGTGAAGTCAACAGTTATTCCAGTAGAATCTGACCCAAAGAGTCTTCTGAATCCTAACTATGCAAGAGTATCCTAAAGGTTTCCTGTTTCCTTCCACTTCCTGTTTGTAACCTTCTTCCACATACTCCTTTGTGCCTTAAGCTTGAAATGTCGTCTGCCAACCCCTCTTTTCCTTCAAATCCCTCCTCAAAGTCACTTTTCCCTCACAAACTTTAATCCATCCATATTCTGAGAAAAATACAAATAGTAATAAAGGAACTAAAATGATGTGTAATGATGACAGGTCACCTCAGTAAATAAAAATAACTATTTGTATTACAGCAGTACCTAAAGGCCCTGACAGACAATGGGGTCCATTTTGTGTCAGGTAGGCATTGTACAAATACATAGCAGGAGAAAGTCCCTGCCTTGGAGAGCTTACAATGACTTGTAGGTCACATGGCAGGTCAGCGTCAAAGGCAGCAATGGAATCCAGGTCTCCTGAATCCAATGCCCTTTCTACTGGACAAGGTTACCTTATTTGATATATTCCTTCCTCCTCGTCTTCATCTTGCCTGATACAATTTCCTTCAGTCTTTTTTTCAGTGATACTCTATTTAGACCCTGCTTTGGCCAGTTACAATGTCTGAGTGAACCAATGTTCCAGCCAGGAGCCCCATCAAGCTCAATGGGTTTCCACTTTGATGGGGGAGTCCACCCATTTGTTGTAACTTGCAGGCTTGATGCCTTAGATGGTAAGAGACCATGGGCCTGACTCTCCATGCCATTATACCATTTTGCACATCTAGTTACTTGGACTTACTTTGGTGTCAAACTGGTGTAAAGGCCCGATTTCTTTAATTGCTGTGTAATGTACCATGGAGTCCTATGGCACTATCAGCAAATATTTAATCATAATGATTAGTAGCTTTCCTCATGAAAAGGGCTTGAGGGGGAAAAAGACCTGTGAAAAATGGTTTGAAAGGCACACAGTTTTATTACCTGTGCCAATGCCTCTTTGAAATTCTGCATCCCCACTGCCTGGCAGATCCTTCTTTTCCTTGTTCTAATGCCCTTCCTATTTTCTTTCTCCATCCACCAAAAGCGAAGCCAAGAAGTTAAATTGCAATGTTTGGCTAGTTTTGAAGGTGTGAAAAGTTAAAAATGAGCCTGTTTGAGGGCTTTTTTTTTTCCTCCTACAAACTACGTACAATTTTATTTTATGGAACAATATTGTGTATAATTCGTGTTTATTGGCTCAGGAGACGTTTTCTTAAAAGCACTCATTCTGGATTTGCACTGGCAAAACTTCCAAAGTTGGAATAAATTAGTTTTGAGTAATAATTTTAAGTGTAACTGTACTTAAAAAAAAAATTCCCGTTACAGCCTGTGAAAGGGGCAATCAGTCTTGGACTGGAGTTGATCAAAATGTGTACACGGGGTTTAAGTCAACTCTGTCTCTGCAGCGAGAGAAATAATTGTATTTGTCTTCTTAAAGTGGAAAGCTAAATAAAATTTGACTCCAGTGCTGCATGTGTTGCTTTACAATCCAACCCCCCGTAAGCCATTAGAACATGTCTTATTCTTTATACGTGAAGCATAAAATAGAGGGGGGATATATGAATTGATGAATATATTTATGACAAGATCTTTGCACATTGCTTATAAGCCTGCTGTCAGAGTTATTAATGCAGAAACTGTCTCGCATTAGTGTGGCAGAATCTCTGTTTTGCTCTATGTAAGCACCTAATCAGGTTGCTAAGTCTACAGGAGCACATTTCAGATCCAGCAATAACACCTAGGTACTGCTGTCTAAACGTGTTGTTTGGAACTGTGCTTGCCAAACCACTGCTTTAATTTATTGGCATTCACACCTCATTTAAGGGTGGGTTTGCATTTGGACAAGGTCTTCATTTTCTCTTTTTCTGCATTCCTGAGGAAAATAAGCAATTTTGTAATGCGGAGGTGCTTTTCAATTGTAGGTTTAGTCAGTGACCATTTTCCCCCAAAGTAAAGATGTGTATGTGTATATTTTTAGGTAAGAGGAGATATGAGTTTATGTAGATTTTTCCAATGGATTGTTTTTCACTTGTTTTTTAAATAAATGTAGTGCTCATAAAAGAAACCCAGTTGATGGTTTATCACTTCTGTTGATCAGATAACATTCAGAATTACCCTCCAAACACTGCATACAAGGGCAGCAAGACTAAAAATCTAATGGTATTGTCATAAAAATGTTTCCACTAAATGTGCATACATACCCATATACACAGTATCTATGTGGTACTGTTGTACATGTGATAAATTACTGAGCCATTTAATTAATATATCATGCATCCTTGGCAGTTTCTAATGTTGATGGGTCATGAGATATTAGTCCTTAAACCTGTCCTTAAATATTGCCTGGGCCAATTCGATGGGAAGAAAGAACTATATTGGGAGGTAGGTTGTTTGCTTGTTTGTTTGAATGGAGCTGTTTGAAACTGCTCTTATTTTTAATGTACACATAGGTGCTATTGAACATTCTACTATATGATTTAGGAGCCCAAGTCTCATTGAAAGTTAATGGCATTAGGGTCCTAAATCACTTAGCTGCTTTGGAAAATTTTACTCAGTCTTGATGTAAATAGATTAGAAGATAGAGTACAGGTGAAGCAGAGAAAGATATGAAATAAAGGGATTGTATATGCACTCTCTGAAAAACAATATTATCTCTTCAGAGACAGCACAAGGTTAGTTAAGTGCACTACTCAATTAATACTATCTACTATTAAAGATGCTTGCCTTTGTTGCACAAGTGTCCTCATCAGATTAAAAGGCATTATCTCAATATACAGCAAGTAATCAAGAGGTAAATATCTGAATCGCATGAACAGACAGGGTTCACATATTGTGGATGGATAGTTTAGATATTGTAGTTGGTTCCTATTCTGGAAACTCCAAAAGCACTTTCCAAATGTTTACTAAAATTTCTTATAATTCTTTGAAAATATCTGAAAAATAACTGATATAGGGCAAAATACATTCCTGGGTAGAAGCCTGGCATAAGGCCTTTATATAAGTTACATACATTCCCCTTAAACATTGTGCTATTCTCCTGCACAGGGGTGAATTTCACCCTGTGAAGGTTCCTTCCCCACTCTGAACTCTAGGGTACAGATGTGGGGACCTGCATGAAAGACCCCCTAAGCTTATTCTCACCAGCTTCGGTTAAAACTTCCCCAAGGTACAAACTTTTACCTTTTGTCCTTGGACCTTAAGCTGCCACCACCAAAGTATTAAACAAAGAACAGGGAAAGAGCCCACTTGGAGACATCTCCCCCCAAAATATCCCCCCAAGCACTACACCCCCTTTCCTGGGGAAGGCTTGATAAAAATCCTCACCAATTTGCATAGGTGAACACAGACCCAAACCCTTGGAGCTTAAGAATAATGAAAAAACAATCAGGTTCTTAAAAGAAGAATTTTAAATTAAAGAAAAAGTAAAAGAATCACCTCTGTAAAATCAGGATGGTAAATACCTTACAGGGTAATCAGATTCAAAACATAGAGGATCCCTCTAGGCAAAACCTTAAGTTACAAAAAGACACAAAAACAGGAATATACATTCCATTCAGCACAGCTATTTTACCAGCCATTTGAACAAAACAGAAATCTAACGCATATCTAGCTAGATTACTTACTAAGTTCTAAGACTTCATTCCTTTTCTGTTCCCGGCAAAAGCATCACACAGACAGACCCAGACCCTTTGTCTCCCCTCCCCTCCAGCTTTGAAAGTAACTTGTCTCCTCATTGGTCATTTTGGTCAGGTGCAAGGGAGCTTCTTAACCCTTTACAGGTGAAAGGGTTTTGCCTCTGGCCAGGAGGGATTTTATAGTTCTGCATACAGAAAGGTGGTTACCCTTCCCTTTATATTTATGACACACCCTAAAACTGAATTAGAAATTAACTGGAGTGCTCTTCTTAACAGCTGCAGCACAGTGCTTTATCTCACAGGAAAAGTGAAACCATAAGAAATATACTTCAGTTCAAAAAAGGTCTTAAGTGATTAACAGATCTTGTGTTGGTCCTTTGCAGAGGGGTGAATTTCACCCATAGTATATTGTAACAACTTGTAGTTATGCCAAATATATGTCAAAATGAAGAATCTATTATAACTAGAGCAGAAACAATAATAAAAACATTATTCCAGTAATATTCTTTCAAAATTTTAAATCAATTTGCTTTGACTTTTACCACTCCCCTTTTGGGTTTGCCTTCTGCAAGTATTCTAGCATAGAAACTAATTGACAAGAATGTTTGTGGAAATAGTAAATTTTAAGAAAGAATATCGCAGAATATTCATGCAGCTGAAACTAAAAGTAGTATGTAAGAGCTAAGTATCATAACCACAATTATTAAAAAGAAAAATAACATAAGAGCAAGAGGAAGAGGTAGAAAGAGAGAGGAATATGAGAGAGAAGAGAAGAAGTGGCACGGTACTACGAGAGGCAGGAAAGCAGAAAGGAAAAATATTTTATATACAAATTGTTGTGAATACCTTGGAGGGAAAGTAGCAAGAAAAAACAGATTCTGTATTACTGGCCTTTGTGATTGTGATTATTATGAGCATCATTAAATGAAGATTAAATGGATCAGACAGAGAAAGTAAGTGGATTAAAACCCAGGGCATGTGGGCTAGTTGTTCAACAGTGAGTGCATCTGGGAAAAACTGGATGATGTTTTGAGATGCTCCTATTATATTCTGTTCTGCAGTTTTATACCTGGTTGTGCTCGTTTTCAAACAAGCATAAAAAAAATTAAGGAGCCTAACTTTTCCCTCTCTAAGTCTGACTCAGACGCTCCTACGGTATAGTGAAATATTTGCACTATACAAACTACAACCACAAAACACAAATTGATTGATTACCTCTCAATGGTAAGCATTTTGGGGTTTTTTTTAAACCAACAAATACCAAACAAACTTCCTTCCCCTACCCATCCCACTCCAACACATACTAGCTGGATTAGTTTGAAGTAGCAATGAAATTGGAGCAACAATCAGTTTTTGAGCAAAAGCACACAATGTTTAGTTATTCTCATAGCTTCTGAAATAATGCATTATTCAAAACAATTTATGGTATGTCAGACTGCATTATATCATTGTGAAAGGGGTGTAAAGCACACATAAATCCCAGACATTGGGGGATACATTTACAATGTGCTATGTAGCATTATGGCATGAAATGAAGTTACCAAAAATATTGTGGCGTATCATCTACACAAGAAACGATGGCTCTTTCAAAGCTTTTTGTATTCTCCAATGAAGCAAGGTTGTTCACAGGGATCTTGTCCAAACCCCACCAAAGTCAATGGAGGCCTTGCCATTAACTATGGTGGGCTCTGGAGGGGGTCCAGGGTGCAGGTATTTCTCTGTGAAGACATCCAGTATGTTCATAAATTCAATGATAAACACTCTTATGATCAATTATTTGTGTAACAGTAGTTCCCAGCTGAAATCAGGACCCCATTGTGTAGGTGCAGTACAAATTCATAGTAGGAGACAGTTCCTGCCCCCAAAGAGCTTACAGTCCACATGGACAAGACCGATGAAGGATGGGATGGGAAACAGAGGCACAGAAAGAACAGGAGTACTTATGGCACCTTAGAGACTAACAAATTTATTTGAGCTTAAGCTTTCGTGAGCTACAGCTCACTTCATCGGATGCACAGAAAGATGAAATAACTTGCCCAAGGTCACAGAGCAGATCAGTGAGTGTCAGGAATAGAACAAGGTTTCCTGAGTCCCGGTCCAGTACTATATCCACTAAATAATGGTCTCTCTCCACTTGGCACTTTAAATTGCACAATTGGCATTTTAAAGCATCTCCTGGTATATAGCAGAACCAGAGGCTGTGATGTTGGTGAGTATTGGACAGGCAAGTCTCACCTTGATTTCACAGAGCAAACTTCTAGCACATACAAAGCCCCAGCAACTGCATTAAAAATGGCCAACAGTCAAACTGAGTTTTGCCTACAAGAGAACTGCCCCAAGAAACACAATAGTACAAGTCCAGCGAAAAGCAACAAAAGTGATTAAAGGTCTAGAAAACATGACCTATGAGGGAAGATTGAAAAAATTGGGTTTGTTTAGTCTGGAAAAGAGAAGACTGAGAGGGGACATGATAACAGTTTTCAAGTACATAAAAGGTTTCTACAAGGAGGAGGGGGGGAAATTATTTTTCTTAACCTCTGAGGATAGGACAAGAAGCAATGGGCTTAAATTGCAGCAAGGGAGGGTTAGGTTGGACATTAGGAAAAACTTCCTAACTGTGAGCGTGGTTAAGCATTGGAATAAATTGCTTAGGGAGGTTGTGGAATCTCCATCATTGGAGATTTTTAAGAGCAGGTTTGACAAATACCTGTCATGGATGGTCTAGATAACACTTAGCCCTGCCATGAGTGAAGGGGACTGGATTAGTTGACTTCACAGGGTCCCTTACAGTCCTACGATTTTACAACACTCAGCACATAGCTCATCAAATATCTATACGTGTCAGCAATACCGGTTTACCAAAATTCTGCCACTTCAGAAAAGATCCTGATAGAAGAGACCAGCAGGCGTTTCATGCCCTTTCTTGAGTCAAATGAGAAGAGGGGGAAATCATGGTTTTCCTTTGTTAAAAGGAGTTTAGTGTATTGTAATGCAAGGAGAGTTCTCCTTTTGTAATATTTATTACTATTGCCCCACCACCACCACCTTTGCTTTCCTGGCCGCTGAGGGAAGTGGCCAGCCAAAGGATTGCAGTTTGCCCCTGAGCGACGGGCCGGACTAGGGGGCTGCAATTTGCCCACTGCGGCGAAAGGCTGGGCGAAGGACTGCTGGTTCCCCCAGAAGGGCGCTGAAGAGGATGCCATGGTCCGGGAGTGATATGGGTCCCCACAATCAGCAGAGGCAGTGGAGAAGCAGTGACGGAGAGTGAAACACTCCTGACGGGCAGAGCTAATTTCCGGAGCAACCAGCAGGAGGCGCCCCGGTGGTGAGCACAACCTATTACAGTCACATGCTTTGAGATCCTGTGACTAAAGGCATGCCAAAAGGGCTTGATGCAGACTTTGTCTTACCAGTCACTGTGTGGCTGCTATCCTATATTTCCATAGGAATAGCCCTAGTAAGCTGGTGAAGCAATCCCTCTGCATTCCATAGTTCCAGCAGTACAGAGTGAGCTGTGATTGGAGCATTATACTACATATAACAGCATTAGCTATGATTACAACAGTATACATGGTCCCTGATCAAAGCAGTTATTAAGCCAATTGAACTTCCGGAGCAAGGAGAGAATCAAGAGGAATAGCAGGACTCTAAGGGCTTGTGTATACAGAGAGTTAGTATGTGGCAAGCCGGGGTGGGAATATACAGTATGCTAGTTTACTGGATACTAACAGGCAATGTGGACCTTGATACCACACTGTAGATTCACCCTGGCTTGCCATGCACTAGCTCTCCATATAGGCAAGACCTTCATGGAGCAAAACAAAATCCATACTAACTTCTGACTCTATTTTAGTTAATTGAAAGAAATTGAAGTTGCCCTGAACTTTTGAATGAGAATTCACAAAATGTTACTTGTGCGTGTTTTATTCTCAGGAATACTACTATAGTTAGCATTAACATCACACTATAAATGTCATTTACAGATTTCTACTTTCATTAGCGAGTATTCTGGGTTTCAGTAATTTTCATTGTGGATAAATTAGTAGTGCTTTCGTGTGTGACCAAATTATGGAACATCCAACAAACTAGTATTCACCTTTTAAAGGGCTCTGTGTCCAGTGCTACTTCATCCCAGGCCTTTCAGATGTGCATTTTTATTTTAATAGTTGCCTTGAAAAATTGGCTGAATAATTTCATGTGATAATGGATGTTTTTGACTGAGCTCTCAGTAAGCTTAACAATGGTGTCTGGCTAATATACAGTAGCTACTTAGTGCTATTTCCATAGTCTAGACTGACTGGATCATGATTTCATTTCACGATATAAAACATACATTGAATACCAGCTATAAAACATACATTGAATATCATATATTTTACACATGTATATATCTTTACTATCTGTTAAAACCACAATATACATAAGAACATATCCATATCCTAGTATTTGTATTCAGATTCAGGAGTCTGACATTTGACTTTAAATATTTATTCATATGTGGAAACAGCTTGGTTTTATAATAGCATGAAGTCCATGAAAATAGATGGTAATAGTGCCATGTGATGCTTTAATTAACATTAGGCTAATCTGAGAAGTGGGAAATGTCAATTTCCATTGGCTGCATCAGAGTTGAACAGATTTTTAGGTCAGACATATACATTGTCCTGGGGAGGAAGGGGTTGGTGGGGAAGAGGACAGGATTGTAGAAAACCAGAAGCAGGATCATTTGTACATTCAGAAGAAACCAACAGCAAATATTCAGACCACAGTTATTGACTGTTTAGGGTGAGAGTGATTGGGAAGCATAAGTGTGAAAGCTAGTTTGGGAGTGATAGAGTTTACATGGAGAGAAATCCTCAGTATGGGCCGAGACTGGAAAAAACGAACTTTTCTCCTTCCCATTCAAATTCAGTAAAAGTACTCTAGAAATTCCCTCTTAATTAGCCCTTCTGTCTCTCTTTATCTCTCTCTCTCTGTGACACGTCTGGATTTTGAAGAGCAGCTTTTAGCCACTAGGCCTGTGCTTGAATTCAAGTGATAAGTTTATTTTCACAACAAAGTGCTGCACAGTTCAGGGTCTAGCTAGGAACGATGAAGAGTCGTCATGTTCCTACCTGCACTAAATGGATTATTTAATGGCTGTCATGGTTCCAGGGTAACTGCACCTGTATATCCTCCCACTCCCCTGCTGTGGTCCACTGAGTTCCCAGTCAGGTCTCAGGTTTGCAGCCTTCACCTCTCTCTGGGCAGGGACCCTTGTCCCACTCCATTCTGACTAGGGTTTTTAAGGCTTCACAACTCCCTACCTTTCACTGTGATATCCCCAGCAAGCCAATCTGCCTAAAAGCCAGCAACTATGCTTTGCTCTCTCTCTAAGGGCTACAAACAGTGTATTGACAGCAGTTACAAGTTACCACACACCTCCTTCTAAGCAAGCACATTAAATCTTAAGGTAAAAGCATTATAGAGAAAACATGTAAAAGATCAATAACAGTTCCTATATACATGCTAAAAGCTTACCAGAGGACACCCCTTAGTCTTATGGGTCCCTAGTAGGCAAAAGTCTTTTCAACCCTTCTGCAAGGTTTCAGGCTTTTGGACAAAAGGTGCTATCAAACTTGCTGGATCAGAAAGAAGACTGGATCTGTTTAAAAGCAGCCTTCTTATGCCAAAAGTTCTTTCTTTGTCAATTGGTGTCTGAAAAGTCCATTTTGAACCAGTATATCTGAGTGTCCACAGAAGGGGTACCTTTGTGGAAGTGTTTACAACCAGAGTGATTCATCTTAACCACCCCTCATCATTCTTAGTCCCTGGTGGAGTTGTGGCAACTCTCCCCATCCTCAAGAGTTGCACACAATCCCTGGTCCACAGTCATAAATACACCATTCATACACTTCATACAATATGGTCCCCAAAGATATTGCATGGGGTTGCAATATCTGTCACAATCGCACACTAGCTGATGGATATACATTTCCTTGCACCATATGCAACTTCTAGAGGCTCTGTTATGTTTTAATTAAAATTCAGGAAATGGCTCATTTTCAACCTTCTTCCTTCATTTAGTGAGTAGATAGCTGCTGAAGCATTCAAAATATTATCAGTCACCATGATGTCAACAATACCTCTGTGTGAACTTCCACTGCCACCACCACTTCTGACAGCATGATACTGCATGCTGCTGGTGGCATGGTATAAAGATTGCTGATGTAGCCCATCCCCTCCAATGAACTGTAAAATAAAGCCCTCTATCTGGTTTAGTGTTTCATTTTAATGAACTTGACAGCCTAGTTCCATAACATACTCTGCCCTCTGGTTTGGCCAATAAAAGGCTCATGAATGTGAAATTTAAGTTAATTGCATGGGGGACCGGTTAAATAACTTAGAGTATAATGTCAGTGTTTTGACTTACATTTAGAAACAAAGGGGTGAGGAATTTCCTAGTCTTCAGCACATTTCATTTTTGAGCTGTGGTAGAAACACTAATGAAGGCATCTTTTAGTGCTGTAAGTATTCTCAGAAGACACCGTGAAAGGTTGGTAACAAAATTAGTCACTGTTTCTGCGCTGGCTCCCACAAAAATGAATTATATTTAAAGTACCGTAGTTCCTCACTTTTTGAGACACATCAAAGTAGACACATGATCTCTTTTAAAAATTATAGATCAAGATAGGAATGCAATCGCTACCTTTAAAAGAGGCCAATAATTGTTGCCTTCTTTGGAAGGGTTAAGAGTTTCTGATTAGCTTTTGGGTCATGCATCACACTTAGAGTGCCTAAGCTTAGCGACACACTTCATTGAACTCCATCTAGTGAGTTTCATGCTTATGAAGGTGTTCCTCTTGATTGCTTTTCATCGGGGCTACAAAACGATTTGGTTGGAGGCTGACATTGATTAAGTGCAAGAGAACCATGTTTTACTGTGACAGCTGCTAGGCCTCTGTCAACAAATCAATGGATTTTCTTCTTCTTTTTTTTTTTTTGGTCTTCTTAACTCTCCTGTTAGCATCCTGCTGTTACTAGAAATGAAAAACATCTATATAGCTGTCTTGTGATTGACCACTTTCTGATTTGCCAGTCACAAAAAATGTGTTTTTGTGAAGAGAGAGCTGAACCTTTTATTCTAAGAAGCTCTTTGTCTTTAGATTCTTCGGAATAGAGGAATACACAAGGGTAGTGTTTCATTTGCTTTAAGCACAGAATATATAAAAAATAAGTGTGATAATGGCTGTGCGCTTTATTATCCCAGAAGGACTGAAGCATAAATACCAGCATTTGCATGAACGGACACTGCAATTAGAGTACAATTTTGAGCTCTGAAAATCAGCTGCAGTGCAAGTGAGTGAGGGCACGCTGATCTTTACGATTTACTGTCAAAGCAATGGGTATGCCAGGCAGCCCCCTCATAAGCACCCCGTTGAGGTCTGAGGTAGCTCTGTTGTGCCCTGCTTCAGTTTCTGTTCTTCAGGGTTCCTCAAATAAACTCTGCACATTGGATTTTTGTCCATTAATGCCCCATCTTGCAAGGTGTAATGTATTGATATAAAACTCAAAACACAACTCAGTCTTGGGGCGTCTCTTGTCCCCCTTCTCCCCTGGAGTCTGCTCTCTGTAATTCTTCCCTGCCCTGACAGGTCTCTGCAAAGCCTTGCCTTCTCCATCTTCACCCTTGTCTCTGATCCAGTTCATTGACTGTCTCTTCACCCAGGTCCCTTCATAAAGCCTTCTGGCTCAGTTTCCAGTCCTCCCCAGGCCCTTTTCAGTCTCCCCCCATCAGTGCTTCCTGGGCTTCTTTATGTCACTCCCTGATCTTTTGCTGAGCACCAACTCCCAGGGCTTCTTTCCTAGAGTCTTTCTTCTTTGCCCCAGGATAGAATTTTCTCTCCCAGATAGAGAGAATATGCCTGCCTCTCCCTAGGCCCTCCTATCTTTCCCTAAGAGGCTGAATTAAATAACTTCACCCACAAATCACATGAATTTACTGCTTCTCACCACCTGGGGATGTGAGCTAATTGTGTCACGGGTGGGACTAGGCCTATGTCCTCTTTAAAGAGGCCAGCCACCATGTGACAATGGGAAGTACTTTTCTTTCACTCCTAATAGCAAATATTAAATATTTCTGGTCATTAACAAATCATGGTATGCCTTCTTTTCTAAGTGTTGAGCAAGTGACTCAGGGCCTGATTCTGATCTGACTTCTAACTATATTTTCACTGGCACAAAACTACAGACTTCTTCGTCTTTCCCCTTATTTATACTGAAAGAAGAATTGAGCCCTGAGAATCAGAAAATCTGGGTTCTGTTGTCAACTTTATAATTGAGTCATTTATGACCATTAGCAAATCATTAAACCCCCATTCCGGAAACCACTTAAACATGTACTTAACTTTAAGCATATGCACAGTCCCAAGGGGTGCTGTGCTGTTCATCCAGCAAAGGGATTAGCCGTGTGCTTAAAGTTAAGCATATGCTAAAGTGCTTTGCTGGATCAGGACTTAGCTTTTATGTGCCTCAGTTAACCAATTTTAAAATGTATACAATATCAACCTCAGATGCTTGGGATCTTCAGATAAAAGGCACTATATAAATACAAAATACAAATTAAATTTTGTTATTTTCTATCCACTCTGGTGGAAGAATAATTAAACCACCAATGAAAGATTATGATTGGATCAAAGCAAAAAAAGGGAGGCTAAAAAAATTTTAAAAATAGTCTTTAGTTTCTAATGTAAAGGTAAAATTTATGTCAAGCAATATCCAATCGCAGAGTAAAATCCCTAATGTAACAAAGGAGGTAAAAGATCAGCATTGGATAAATCATGGTTCTACAAAGTTCATAGCACAGATATAAAATGTATGACTATTTGACTTGCATAATTCACATGCACTTGGTGCAAATGGCTCATGGTCCTTACAGCCCAAGTACAGCATCTTGTATTTGAACTGGAGCAGAGATGGTCAGAATACTTAAATACAGAGACAGCATATGGAGACATCAGAGCAGTACTCAGTACTAGCTTCCCTGATCCTCCAGTTCAAGAAGCTGGTATCATGATGGGAGGAAATCAAGGTGGAAAAGATGGATGTACTTCCTTAGATGACTCCCACCTTTCGTTTGGTTTGTTTAGGTTTTTTTGGTACATACCATGGAAGTCCCTCCAGTAGACAATAATATAGCTGTGAGATGTAGGTAGGCTGTGGTGACAGAAAATTCTATTAGAAACACAAGGCCAGTTCCTCAGCTGGTGTAAATTAGTGAAGCTCAATTGGCTTAAACAGAGCTACAAATCTATACTAGCTGAGGTTCTGGCTTATCAATATCTGGTGATGTGGTAGCCATATGGTAGTGAGTTGCACACTATCCATAAAGATGACTGATGTAATGATACATTAAGTGTCATGATTTATATTGGTACCAATGATGTAGGGCAGAAGTAGTCAATAATTTTTTGTCAAGGTCCAGATTTCTTGATCAATGTATAGTCCAGACCCCAGAGAAATTTGCACAATATTAACAACAATAATGATAATATGTAAATTAAAAGATTTTGCGGGCCATCTAAAAGTACCTGGTGGTCTGGATTTGGCTCCCCCAGACAACCTATTGACTACCCCAAATGTAGGGAAATATAAAAGACATGTTTTGAAAGCAAACCAAAGCAATGGATGCTATAGACAAGTAAATTGGGCACTTGCATACCCCTTACAACAAACAAGGGGACAGTCAATGAAAATAAAAGGAAACAATTTTTAACAGATAAGAGGAAATACATTTTATGCAATGTATAACTAAGCCCCTGATTTCATTGGCACAAAATATCATTGAGGCCAAGAGCATAGTGGGATTAAAAATAAAAGATATGTATATGGTTAATAAAAAGCATACATAGTTATATTTAAAAAGGTGAAAAACAGGAATATAAACCCTCAAGCTTCAAGGCATAAGTCAACCACTAATTAACATGGTTAGGAAAAATTGCCTGTAATGGACAGGTTATCCCATATTTGCCCTCCTGGGCAGAGTAATATAAACCACTTTCTTCCTGCAAAACCTGTGTATGTTATCTAAATAGCAACTGCTACTCCTTGCCAGCAATAAGAGATAGCAACATTGGGAATGAACGAAAATACCCATCAAGCTTGGGTTTCTTCTACAGCCAGGTTTTGGAAACAGCCAGCACACACCCTATCTTGTTCTCCAGAATCTCAGGTTTCAATTTTTAAAAAAAAATTAAATCTTTTGCTGTTATCATTTAGAGAGAACCTCAAAACTATAGAGTGTAACTGATATAGAGATGAGTCTGTAGTAAGCTCTGAACAATAGCTCTGAGAAATGTGAGCTGCCCTGTTCATCTTGCTGAGCAGTTAACTCAGATGCTCAGTGATGGAAGTTTAGATGTCATATTTGTTAACTGTGCCATTCCTCAAGTAGGAAGGACGAGGATCACAGTTGCATTATTTACTGTAAGGGCTCATTCTGGTGCCACAAATGGATGGCATTTAGAAAATGCCACCATCCTTTCCCCCCCCCCAGTCAAAGAGCCAAGCCCAAAGAGTCCAGCAGAGCCAATAGGCATATTCATAGATTTTTAAGGCCAGAAGAAATCATCATCATCTAGTCTGACCCCCTGGCTAGCAAATGCCAATGAATTTTACCAAGCATTCAAGCCACAGCCAAATTCAAAGAGCCCTGTGGAGCCACGGGCACACATGATCATATTTTGAATAACTGCACAATCTACTGTAAGTGGCATTTCCATTAGGAAGATCACAGGGGCAGCCTATTTTGTGGGGGGAGCTTAGAAGAGTACCACTACATCACCCTCCCATCTTCCATCTATCTTGCAAATATTCTCATGTTTTATCATAATGCCACAGGGCACACGCACATTTCTATTGTAGGAGGAAACTTTGCCCAAGGGTCAGGTTATCCCAATACCTACCTACTGCAGGGTTTCTTCTTCTTCTTCACTGCTGGAGACTAGATAGGAATTACCATACTGGATCATACGGGGTCTATGTTCCTATACTCCATGTTTCGTTCAGTGGAGGAAAGGTATCTGGGTTTGGGGCAGCAATATATTCATATAGTTTTAATTTCTTTAAATAAAACCAACTAATAACAAAAAGTAGAACCAGAATGATAACTTTTTTTTTTACTGTAGCAGAACAAAAAAATGGAAGCAGCAGCAGCCACACAGCTTCTTCCAGTAAGAGCCAAACTAAAACTGGGTAATTTTATCTTTTGAATGTAAGCCAAGGCCAGAAGATTTTTACAGTCAGAGACCCGCTTTGCTACCGAGCTTCCAGAATCTCCTCCCTCGGTGCTTTTGCAATTGCATTGGAACTTTTCTGTGTTAAAAAACACAAACACACACAAATAGAAATTCCTAGTTAAATCAAACTATTTGATGTTTGTCACCGCAAAGTATGCTTTTCTGCTTTGAGTTCAAACTGAGAATCCACACCCCCTTCATTGTCTCTCTCTCTTACCCTTCTGGTAGGAAAAGCTTCCCGCTCTGACAGGTATCAACTGAACTAGTGCACTCCAAATATATTACAGTGGCGTACTCACCCTAGACCAATTACTGGAAAAGGCAAATGAGTCATCTGCAGAAAAGATGGACTGAAAAAAATCTCTGCTCCCTTTCTTCTGTTACACCATATTTTTGAGGAATACTCCCCAGGAGGCTTACACAATGGATTAAGACTCCTAGCCATTCACTAAACTTTTAAATTATCGGGAACACACCCTCTCCCTCCTCCCTATCATTTTACTTACAGGGAGGATTTCTCTCTAGTTTAAGGCTTGATCCTGTAAGGTGCTGAGCATTCTGGCTCTGCTCAAGCAAAACCCCTAAGGATGTATTTAATTTTAAATGGTTCAAGTCAAAGGGACTACTCCAGTGCCTAAAGTCAAGCATGTGCTTCAATTCTTTCCTTTGTCTGATGACAATGTGTTGCCTCAGTGCTTTGTTTTAAATTTAAAACTTGGCATGGTGAGGTACATAAGTATTGATGACTTAAGTAAAATGGCATTAACCATATTATGAAATGTCACCACCTGTTATTCGGCATACCAAACAGTTCAGTGGTTTCCACCTTTTCCATGTTAATATGGGAAAGGTTGGAGACCCCTCCCGAGGAGTGGGGAAGCCCCTCCCCTTAGCAATGCTAGAAGGGAAGGGTGGTCATGACCCTGCTTTCCAAACTCTACACTGAGAATCACTGAAACAGTTCAGTGTAGCTCCCTTCTTATCCAAAGGCTATAGCAGGCCCTACAACATAGGAGCCATATGGCCTGCCCATTCGGATGCAGCTCAAAATCAAAATCCCCCACCCAGCTGCTTCCTTGCGCACAAAAATGGGTATGAGTGAGGGACATCTCTAATCCGTGCTCAATGTAAAAGTCCTGCTGCTCATTTTATCCTGAGGCTCACTCACTCCCAGCAGTTTGGGGGAGCACATGGTCACAACATGACCCACTATGACAGAGGACTCTTGCATAAGTTGTGACAAACACCAGAAAGTGGTCTGAAGATCTCATTCAATGCAACACAGAAACATCCACTGTGGACTCCTTGATGTACCCACTAGTTCTATTCACCTTCCAGAGCTCAGTGCAGGAGTGGGGGGAGGAATCAGCCAGCAGAGCCAATCAACAGAAATTTTTTTTCCCAAACCCAAGAGGTGGCCAGCCATTGCTCAGAGCACTCAAGGATGTCACTAAACAATCGGCAATGATAGCTCAGTTGCTGCAAATAAGCACAAACAGAAACTACCACCATAAGATTGGGCAGAAGGGAAGTTGGACCAGTTAACCAGGGAAAGAAACACTTCCCTTATACCACACAAAAGGTGAGGCAAATTGGGAAAGCTGATTAGGAGACTAGCAGGATTCAAAAGCCCTTGTCACTGACTGAGCTCCCCTACATGCCAGGTAGGACATGGCAGAGGTCTGGATTTCATCCCTCTCCCATGTCTTCCAACAATCCTGGATTCCACCAAAAAAAATCTTAAGAGAACATTGAGTTTGCTTTATTAAGAACTCACAATTCAGAAAATGCTCATGTAACCTTAACTCTGCCTGTTCTGTGTGTGTGCGCATCAGGATAGTTTATAACTACATATATTTTTACTATGTTTTACATTATAAAATATAAGAGTTCAAATTTTTCTACAGCTTAAAGTATGCCCATGTAGCACAGAATTTTTGGATTAACTTTTTCAAAGAGACACTTAGAGAATGAGATGAAAATATCACGCCAGAAAAATTGATTATTTAACTGAGATTTAGATAACACATTGTTAAATGGAGGTAACCATTTTGTTTACCTCAAAGGGAGCTGATGTGAGGCTTCACGTACAAGATACTTGTTAAAACCAGAACAGAATTTAGGATCTCTTGCCTATCAGCTCTGTGAAAATCCTCATAGATTAAAGGTTTCAGAGAGGTAGCCGTGTTAGTCTGTATCAGCAAAAACGAGGAGTCCTAGTGGCACCTTAGAGACTAACAAATTTATTTGGGCATAAGCTTTCGTGCGCTAGAACCCACTTCATCAGATGCACAGAGTGAAGATTAAAGAAGCATTTTGGTGGAGGATAAGAAAGATTCCTTTCAGCTGGCCTGGTATTTCACAGAAAGTTTGAAAATTGATCCTAGCTAGTCAAGAGCAATTCATGGGACTAAGACGCTTAATGCGTAACAAAGTGAGCCATGTACAATGCAAACTAAATGTGCTCAGAATGTGAATTCAAAAAGGTCAAAAGAATCTTAACAGTAGTGTACATTCACAAGGTGCTTTCTTGAGAAGCTCAGAGCTCAGTCAAATCAAAACCAATTTTACTACAACACTCGGTCACTTATCAATGAAGGACTTCCCTACAAATTTCAATTTTCTAACCCCAGCTGCTTTGGCATGCGAGCAGTTACAAGGTGACACTGTAATCTTTTTTTTTTAATATATAAGAAAAGTATATTTAAGACCTCTCCTATAACTCAAATATGGCAGAACACCTTCCAAAATGGATAAAAAAATGTTCATTTGGGGGGAGAGACCAGAGCTGGATATTTTCATCCTCAGATGACAACAATTTCAGAAAATGTGTGATACAAAACAGAGGTTAGAATGGAAATGCCTGTGAAACCATAACTATTGCTTACAGATTCACCAAACTCCATTCTGATCTAATTTATGCTTACGTAAACTAGAAAAACTTTTGAAGTTAATGGAGTTTCACCACTGAAAAACTCATGTACATAAAATCAGAATCAAACTCCCTATGTATTGTGGTAAATCACGTCCAAAACACATTGAGAAGGAAGTGACCACGGCAGCCATTCTGCATAGACAATGGGACTGCTCACATGCTTAAAGTTAAGCATGCGCTTAAAGCGTTTGACAGGATCAGGCTTATGTAGGTATCATTTGTATTTACATTCATCTCAGCTCCTTTCACGCTTGAGAAGGCTCTCGCAGAAGATCACAATGAAACATTATATATTAATAAAAGTAAATTAGATGTTTACTGAATAATGCAAAGCTTTCTAAATGTATTTTAAATACTGTTTTCATTTGTATGCCTCAACTAATAACATACATATCTTTGAGATTGACTCTAGCACTTTGTTATTACATCACTTGTTGTTTTTTGCTGTTAAAGAATTAAGTACTTTTCAGTTGTACAAATATTTATTTTTAGTTTGAACCAAATGTTTGTGTGCCTAAACTCAAACCCCTAGAACTGTGAGAAAATTAGCATGGCATAATAAACCATATGCATGATCTAAGACTTGATATTGTCATTGTGTATATTAAATAGAAATGAGCCAAGATAAAATAAACTGATTTGGGTTTAGGTGCAAGTTTACAACCTGAACATTTATTTATTTATTTATTTATTTATTTATAATCGGCTAAATCTGAACACTAAATCCAGCACTCTAAAATCTGGGGAATTTTGGATTTGGATCTGGCTTGCAAATCCCCATCTTAAGCAATGTTTGGACATGGGAGGAAAGGCGGTGTCAGCCCATTACGGAGATAAGAAGTCTGATTTTGAATATGAATCTGGAGATTTGATCTGGACCCATTTCTGATCAAACAGGAGAACAAATAGAGAAACTAATCCTTAGCATAGGATCTACAGTATAACAACATTTCCATTGAAATAAACATAATAGTATAAAATAAAAATTTCATGAATTTTGTCAACATTTCAAATCTCAACAAAAAATCATGTTTCCCTCTATTTGCTGGCCAGCTGTAGAGCTGGTTGGGTGTTTTATTTTATTTGTTTGTTGGTTGGTTTATTTTTAAATATTTTAAAACTCTAAATTTGAATGAAAAGTAGAAGAAAACTTTTTAGAAAAAGAAATTCTCACACACACGTTTCTTGACCATTTCTAGTACAAAGATTGTGCATGATCAATATTCACAGCATTTCAGGTAAAGGATTGGTCCTGTCACATCACCTCAGCTATGTACCTCAGCTTTCACCTGAAGGGACCACCTCTGTCTGGGAAAGGATAGGTCAGGCTTCATGCACATGCTCATCTTGGCCTCTCAGATGAGACTGCTAGCCAGTGTAATGGTTACTAGACACTATGGTGGGTATTTTGTGGTGTAGTTACCTTCCAGCAGGACCTGAAAAAAGAACACCCATTTGTTTCATGTAGACCATCCAATGGACTTCAGATGGTAATGATTTTTTGGGTCATAGCCAACTGCAGCCCAAGGCATCTAAAGGTGAAATTCCATTATCAGAGAGTATCATGTGTGTCCCATTATCAGAGTAAGCCAAACAAAATTCTTATTCTATTTTTGTGTATCAGTTTTGCCATGTGTGCACACTTTCTTCTGATTCTGCTAAGTTTCCTGTATTATCCAATCAGAATCAATAGAGGGATTCTATCGGTATTTCCTGACGAGAGTGTACAGAAGTCTTTATACTTGTATACATTTTTTCTTCAAATTATAAATATGTAACAGTAATTGTTGTTGTTCAAACCAGCCCTCATCTAGTTTTACACAAAGCATAGGCAGTCATGAACATGTGCATGCAAATATTCACATGTACATATTTGCACCGATTTCAAAGTGCCTTATCCCTCTATTTCTGTGTGTACTTATCTGTGCATGAAAACTAACTTCCAATCTCTGTACATGCATCCAGCATGTAGAGATTTCTAGATGTAAGCCCTCCTTTGCACCCTGAATTGGAAGAAGCGATATGGGCCATATCTCTTGATGGTGATGCATTAATATATGTTAGTGAGAAAGAACTACCGTGAAAGAAGAGGTCTGGGATGGGATAAGTTGTTTCTTGGGCTTTTAACTTGGCCTCTTGACTTTATACAAAGGCAGGTCATGATAATCACACTAAGTCGATACCAGGAGTAAATGAGCTGGTACATTTACTCGTAAAAGTGAAGACGTTGAAAACCAGTGGCAAAACAATTACAAGTATGACTCTGAATGCCTCTTAGTATGTGTTCTGGCCTTGTTCATGTCAGCAGCTCCTCATCCATTACATTTGACTTAAATATAGTCCAGTTGCAAAGTATTCGAAACTTAGAGGGAAATCCTGGCCCCAGTGAAATAAATGATAAGAGTCCTATTGACTTCAAATAGAACTGAGATATTTGCCCCTGGATTATAGATGGGTTTGAGCTGTAAGAGTTCAGATCCAGATATCACTGTCACGCCAAACTTTTCCAAATTTCAGAGTGTTTAGATCTGTGGTTTTCATTTAGACCCTACCCCTACACTTTAACTTAAATTGCATTATGGGGCGAGTTTTCTGGCTGAAAAATTTGAAATGTGCCTGCTATTGTAATTTGGAAGGAATAGTTTGTGAAATTGCTCATGTACCAGATGGAAAATGTATTTTTATTTATAATTCTGTCTAAATCATTAAAGATAAAAATGTAATTTCTGCAGCAAAGATGTGAACTGGGTCTGTGGGGTTAACACAGCATAACTTTTAAATAAATTTAAAATGTACTTACATTGCTTTTATATTATCAATAGCAGATTCCAACTCCCATAGCAGTTTCTTTATTCACAAACATTAATAGCTCTGTTGTGAAGGGACTGTGTTGATTAGATGGCTTTCAACTCATTTTAAATGACCACATCTATCCACCTATCACATGCTTATCACTGTGATATATAGGAACCTACTCCTATTTAATCTATAGTATGTGACCCTGGTATGTTTCTTCCATTCGGACATTTTACAATGCTTCAAAATATTTGGCTAATGTGAGACAGAGCATCATGGAAGTAAAAAACAGCATAGTGACATAGTTAAAAACTGCAATTACTTTCAGGGCTTGAAAGAAAAGTACTCATAGAATCTACAGAACCCTGAAGGAATCAAAGCTAAATCTTCGTTACCCTATATTGTCTCTTACACTTCATCCACTGAGGAGCCTACAGAATCTGGCAGAACGGTACTTTGCTACTATTTTCTCTCGAGACTGCACCATAAATGTAGTCTGGAGAAAGACATGAATTGTCCTGAATGAGCATGACAGGTATCATTTCACAAATGCACAACCTGAAGAAATATTTGAAGACATTGGATGCACAAGGAGCTTTAACTTACACAACTGGCACTACCATGTTCAATAAACCAAGCTGAAATTGACCTTGGCAGCATTATGGTAGCAATCTGTACATAAAGATGAACTGTTTTTGAACTATATCTAAAAGGTATTCATGACAATAGGCTTTTCCTCAAGAGCAGGCACATGCATCTAATATTGTTCCCGTTATATGTTCTTTAGGGACAACAAAAATACTTAATAGCAGCCTGCACTTAAGTAGAGCTTCCTAGCCAACAATCTCATGAGGTTTTCTTTGGTTTGGCTGGAGCAGACCAATGCTCCATCTAGCACAGTATCTTGTCTTCTGACAGTGGCCAGTGCCAGATGCTTCAGAAGGAATGAACAAAAGAAAGCAATTATCAAGTGATCCATTCCTTGTCATTTAGTGAGTCAGAGGTTTAAGGACACCCAGGGCATGGGGTTTTGTCCCTGACTATCTTGGTTAATAGCCATTGATGGACCTATCCTCTATGAACTTATCTAGTATACTTTTTATTCAAACACACAGTTTCAATATACACAGATCATTCTTGAAGTAAGACAAGAATTTTTTTCCCAAAATGCATTTAGAATTTAGCTGCAAAACAAAAACCCGCAAACAATTAAATGTGTCATACACAGATGTGATTGGAAATGCACACTGGACCCATGAAGCTCCATCCTTCTCAGGCTCAGGGACGAAGAAACCTCCAGGGAAGACCCAGCCGAGCAGGAACCAGCAGCCTCCAACAGAACCATTGCACCCTCACAGCCTCTAGACACTGGCCATGTCAGCAGACTCTCACTGTTGCAGTTTTTACTCTATACATTCTTCCCCTCTGCTGATAGGCTGTTGCTTCTGAGCTCTCCTTCTCAACACCTCCAGTCCTAGTCTCACTTCTAATGCCATCCAGGCTCTTTTCTTTTGTTACCTTCTGACATCTCGGTCATGTCCTTCTCCTACCCTGTTTTCACTATCTTCCTCTGTGTATCCGGAACCTTCCTCCGTCTGTTCTATTAACTCATATCCTCCTTACTCCACCTAATCCCCGAATAACCATAGGACAAAAATGTTCTGGTGACCTTCTGCAACCTCTGATTTGATCACATTGCTTGTTGCATCCCTCTCTTCCACCCTTTGTTTATTTTAGGGAAGTTTTGTGACCTACTCAGGAGGTCAGACTACATGATCACAATGGTCCATTCTGGCCTTTGAATCTATGAAATTCATCTATTTAGACTACAAGCTCTTTGGGAAAGGGATCATCTCTTACTATGTGTTTGTGCGGGCACTGACATCACAATGCGGCACCAATACTGATCGGGGCCACCCATCAATACAAATATTTGCAATACAAATAATAAATAATAATAAACATTACATATGAGGAACTGGCAAAGAGAGATTTAGATATAAACTAAATTGGCATTAAATAGCAATGTAGTTGTTGTAGACCCTTAAAGACTAAGGCCTGGTCCACACATAAATGTTAGGTTGACCCAGCTATGTCATTCAGGGGTGTAAAAATCCCCACCCCCAAGCAACATAGTTAAATGACCTACCCCTTGGTATAGGCAATGCTAGGTCAACAGAAGAATTCTTCCATCAACCTAGCTACCGCCTCTTGGAGAGGTGGGTTAACTATGCTTACAGAAGAACCCCTT
Organism: Natator depressus; assembly: GCF_965152275.1. NCBI lineage: Eukaryota > Metazoa > Chordata > Testudines > Cheloniidae > Natator > Natator depressus. Next base: position 91,603,353 of record NC_134238.1, on the reverse strand, counting down.
CCATTGGCATAGGTAATTTCTATACTGAAGCACTACAACAGCACAAGCGTAGGCAAGCCCTAAAATACCATAGGTTCTCTCTCAGTTCATATAAAAGGAAGAGAATTGACAACCTACCTGTTAGAGTTTGTCCCCTCTCATTATAAGGCATACCTGAGGAGACAGTATTTCAAAAAAGGCCAGTTCAATACACCAGCTAACTTAGGAGTCAGATGACCGACAGATACTTCTGAATGTCAACAAAGGTTTACAGTAAAATTTTAAAAAGCACCTAAGTGACTTAAGAGCCTACATTCCATTTCCCAAAGTGCTAGGCTCCTACGTTTAATTGGAAGCCAATGGGACTTGAGCTCCTAAGTAACCTAGTTGCTTTTTGAAAATTCTATCTTTAGGCTGAATATTAGGCAGGATATAGCTCAATTCTGATTTTATCCAACCAGTCCGATCATCACATAATGTACATATTTTTTCTATGCATATCATCTCTATCTTGCAATTTTAAATGTAAACTAGATAATGAGACATTGATCTATATTTTCCCGTTAGTGTACATCGTTGAGCATACTTCTGACTTAGGCAGACAAATCCCACTCTGCTGGCAAATTTGGCCTGCAAATATACAAACCCTTCACATCCCTACACAACCCTGATCTGCATGTGCAGATCGGGAAATTATTGTGCATAAATAGAGCTCTCACAGAAATGCATGTGCACCTAAGTACACAGCATTTGAAAAATTTGGGCCTATTCATGATATTTTATCAACTGCAGTTTAACAGTGTATTACCCTGATACTCCTACAGAATAGCAAGACACATGACATCTGCACTAAAATTAAGTGAATTCGTCATGTTCAATACTAATGCAATGAACATAGCAACACTTTCTAATAAGTGACAAATCATAATTAACTCCTTTATTATTCATTATAGTAACATTACTCATGATAAACCCTTTAGGTATTAATGTAAAATGGTGCATTATATACTGTCTTACTGAACGATTTCTTAATGACAGTATGCATACAGCAGATTGATTTTTTTAATCTGACTTCCCTCAAGCCCACCCAGCCAACCAACGCCTTTTTTCTGTCCCTAGGATTTTGATCACCATTTCATACGCATACTTTTCACTTTTCTTTTTTTTAAAAAGATTAAAAGATATTCCACTCCACATAAAATATTCTCTTGCTGTTTTCAAAGATCAGATATCAAGCAACTCCTGATTTTCGCCGTCTAAACTAACCATTGTCACATCAAATAATTCTTGCTCATAGTACCATATAACATATACCCTTCATGGTATGTGCTTTCTGTTTGTAAAATGCATCTTAGACGATTGTACTTTCATTAGCCACTTTCCTAATGCAAATGAAAGTCTATTTTGCATTAGGTATTTTACAAACGTTCATAATATCCTTTCTAGCCTATTTAACCCATCAAATATCTGCATAAAACCTCTATTTTTTCCATATATTTTATTTTTATATTCACTCCAACCTTTGGGTCCTGTTACAATAAATTAAAAATCTCACCCTATCAGAAGATAAATTTCACCAATATAATCAAGTAGACTTCCCCCAGGTCAAATGACTACCTTCCAAACATAATCCAAAGGCTAACCCCATACCACTCCATCCAACTTTTCCCCAAATGCCTTGAAGAAAGGAAAAATATTAGATTGTAACATAGAGATCCTTTGAAATTCTCGCTTTAAATAACAGTTATGGTTAGACCGAGAAGTTGCCTCTCACTAAAGATTAAATACATTCAATAGGACTCCTGTAGACCGCTTGAGGGGTAATAATTTCAGGTGGTAGTCAGTGATATGTAGTGAGGCCCTTCCGTAGATGACACACAGCGCAGCAGGTTTCTTTAGCATTTCTATCTATTCATTAAAACTGGCTGTCAGCAGAATACATTTTTGGTTAGTTTAGTTACACTGGGTCTTGGGCAGAAGACCAAAAGACATTACAATTTTATCATCATGCACCTCTCCTCACACACTCTCTACAGCCTCCGCAAGGACCACTGATTTAGCCAAGCCAAACATGGCCATGGAAGTTATATTTGGATTTTTGACGTGAATGTTTTGGAGACTGTGGATCTTTAATGACTTTATATGTAAATTAGAGGTGGACCATAACCAAAAAGATCATTGAGATACCACAGCAAAGGACTTGGAATAAATACCTAGATTAGATGGAATGGCAGGCAGACAAACACACACCCAGATACAAACACCTATGTGCTTGGAGAAATTCAGAGCTGGATCCAAACTTCAAGGATAAAATCCCTGTACACACATCCTCTCTCTCTCTCTCTCTCTCTCAATAATTCAATTGGCTGTCCCTAAAAATTACCTAAAAATTCCAGCACTGTAATGTCTAGCAAAGCTCAGAAAATAGTATGGAAACTAAAATACTGATAGCTCAGAACTGAAATATCAGCTATTTGTTCACTAAACCATCACTACAGACATGGCTGGATTACATACATACATACACACACACACCTGAATTTCTCCAAGTACATACATTTTTGGATCTGTGTGTGTATATGTGTCTGCCTGCCATTCTATCTAATCTAGGTATTTATCCCAAGTCTATTACCATGGTATCTGAATGTCCCTTTTGGTTAAGGGACACCTCTCATTATATATAAAGTCATTCAAAACCCACCGTCTCCAAAATGTTAACTTACGATGTGGTCCTTCCCCCTTGCTTAGTGGTACAGTGACAGAGGCCTCCCACACAAGAGCTGTTTGTTGGATTCTTAATGGGCTTCCTCCCCACTAAGGCAGGGAAGTAGCAGAGGTTCACTCTTTTTCTTGCGAGTAATAGCACCAGTGGGGCACCCTCCAAGAGCTTGGACCCCAGGCATGGACCTGTAATGCCTATATGTCTTAAACTACCCTAACTACAGAAGCTTGGAACAGATGGTAGCACCAAAATGCTTGTCCTCCATAAACATGCTATCATTAAGGCCTGTCAAAATGTGGCTTACTGGCTTTGCCAGAACACAGATAGGAACTAAGAATGTGGGGAGTGAGATTTTATAGGGAGCCTGTAATGCTGCGAGGGCTCTCTAATCTGTGGAAATGCACCTCTCAGTAGAAGCGGTACCTACTGATGAAAACTTGGTTGGAAAAAGTCATTGCTGAAGAAAGAAAGAAGATTTTCAAGCACAAATATCTGCCACAATGACAAATTATATAGAACTCGGTGCAAGGGAAACCCATTAAAGACACAGGGAGTATCCATGCTGCGTAACAGAGCAGAGTTTAGTCACCTGAAGTGAAGGCAAAAAGAGAGGATGACAGCAGTCATAAAAGAACCCAATTGATTTTGCACTGAGGCATAGATAGGAACAAAAGGCACTTGCCTATAACTAAATAGCCCTAAGTCTAATAAAAAGAGACTGTAGATGTATATTGACTCTGTGAGACAACCTTACCTTTATTTATCAAATGACCTGGGTGTCTGGTGTATGCAGTCCGAGAGAAATACAGTAAAGTAGCTTGCCAGAGCAGGTTGACTCTGTTAAGAAGCAGAGCCTAGAAATGTTTTCAGGAAGATTGACAGGCCAGCATGTTCCCCTTTTTGAGTGACAGGCTGACCTGTTGCTTTGGACACTGCCAAAGTGAGTGCCCTTTACTCTATCTGTTTGCCACTGTTCTCTCAGAGCCGCCTCAGCTGTTTGGCTCATGGCAAACAAGGGTATGAGGTTCCAAGTTATCCAAAGAGCAGTTTCCAGCTGAGAAAAGCTTAGCATAGCTCCTACTGGTACAGTCAGGGGAGGCTTTCTTTCAGCTCACCAAGTAGAGCTGTTGCCTTTCTATAACAAATGTCCCAGTTCAAGTCTCAGCTGTGGTAGTGTATAAGGCACATTTATAGTGAATTCAGACACCATATGGGGGAATTCTGCTAATTGGACAAATCTGCTCTTACTTCCAATGGGTAGATACAATAGCTGCCCAAAAAAAGAAGTCTGAATTCTGTGGACAGGGGAAAAGAGATCATTTTTGTTTTAAAAGCAAGTAGCTGAGCCCAGGATACAACTAAGCCTTCATGTTGAAACCCTGGAGTTTTTTTGAGTATCACTCTAAGATTGATGAAGTATAAGGGTGTGACGAAGCAGGAATGTTCTTAAAGTTTTCTCTCAATACTGTGTGGGTGCCTCAGTTTCCACATGCAGTTCTTAAGTATCTAGGTGGTGGGATAAGGGTGTGTGATTGTTGCAGAGCCCTAGAGGCGCTGCACACAGAATGGCCGACACCGTGTCTCCTGGCAACTGATGGCCTGGGTCCCTCTCCTCTGCAAAGGTGCCAACTGAAAGTGTTGGAGAACAAAGAGATCAGGTGACCTCCTGGCCCAGGAAAGAGACAAAGGCTGGGGGAGGAGCCGGGGGGAGGCTGGGGGAGACTGCTGGAGACAGTTTCAGTTTTGGAGCTGGCTGGGGAAATGGAGGGAGGACCAGATGGGCCTCTGGCCTCCCTGCCCCCCATGGGGAAATGGAGGGAGGGCCAGATGGGACTCTGGCCTCCCTGCCCCCTGAAGATGGACCTGACTTAGGGGTCCTGGTCTCTGTACCTACAAGCTCTGTTTTAGACAATGTTCCTGGTGTCTGATAAACCTTCTGTTTTACTGGCTGGCTGACAGTCACATCTGACTGTGGAATTGGGGTGCAGGACCCTCTGGCTTCCCCAGGAGCCCCGCCTGTGCAGACTCGCTGTGGGAAGCACACTGCGTGGAAGGGGATGCTGAATGCTCCAAGGTCAGACCCAGGAAAGTGGAAGCTGTATGAGCTTTTTGCCCTGGAGACAGTCTGCTCATAGAAAGGAGACTCCCCCAGAGTCCTGACTGGCTTCGTAGGGAGTAGTTCCAGAGCATCGCCCGGGGAAGCTGTGACAAAGGGGCTCTCCATTTTTAAGCTTTCAGTAAACATACCGTAAATCTGGGACATAATATTTGGCCCACAGGGACCACAAAGACTAAGAATTGTTTTTTTGCAGCCAGCATGCAAAGTCATTAATTAAATCAGTTTTTCCCCTCAAGGTTAAATGATAGGATGTAGGAAAAGTGGTAGAATAATTCATAGCAAAATATGTTGGTTGCAAATGTTGGCGTATATTTTCCATATATATTCAATAAGTATTTGTGAATCATTTCTTTCCCCATTATTTAACTAGCTCTTGCTCATTCTTAGTGAAAGATGAGTGCCAGGAACTGAAACCTAAGAATTACTCACTGGAATGATATTATATACAGAAAAGGCTCTGCAGACAAAAGAGCCACTTTGATGCATTGCCTTCAGACAGGAGGCTGAGAAATTGGGGTTTTATGTGGGCAGGGGGAAGGAGAGGATTAGTCAGTCAGGAAGCAAATTAGAGATGAAGAGCACTGCCCTCTTTATTTCTTTGCCCTTTACCTTTTGTGCCTTTATGCATTTGTTAAACATGTCGCCTCTGTAGCTACTGCAGTAAGATGACACATTATGCACAAGATACAGCCTCGCTAAGAGCACTACAGTAGCTACTGTTGATTTCAATTCATCAAATCCAAGTGGGACTCGCTTACCAACATGCTAGTCCTAAGCTTTCCTCATGATGGAAAAAGAAGGAAAGAGTTGAAATTAAAAAAAAATGTGTAGCTGTGCACCTAACAGTGCTCCAGAACAAGTTTTCAAACTAGCAAATCAACAATTAATATTTAAAGAAGAAATAAAAGCCAGGTCAGCAGAAAACATGCTCTCAAAGTCATCATAAAGACAATTTTTTATTGACTCCTTCATTTCGTCAAGCCATTTGTATGGACTTTTATTGCTGGATACCTTTAGTTACCCACACAGGAGCATCATTTCAAAAATCTTTAAAAAATAAAATAAAATTTCAAAACACAAATGAATATTTTATCACTGTTCATTGAGATCTAAACAATAATGATGAGGCCCATACAAGTCCATGAAACTCAGAACTGGTCCTGTGAGCCAGGAAAATGCCATAGGGGCTTTATAAAAGTAACAGAACTGTTTATTATTATTGCAAGCGTGCTGAAGCTGAGTAAAAGTTACCACAGTCATAAACAGGAATGTGCTGAATCCACCTCATTCCCTTCCATCCAAAATGGTTAGGTTAAAAAAAAATGTGATTCTTTCAGCTTCAATCTTTCTTTCAGCTGTCAACATACCGGGAGAGGCAACACCAAACTTTGTGTGTCACACATTATTTTTTGTTGTGTGGCAACACGAGCAATGGAACCCAGTGTGAACCAAACAGGGGAAGGAAATATACCACCTTGGACCACTAAAAACTAAGACCATTTGGAAGAGTTACCGTTTAAGAAATCATAAATGTCAGGGGGAAAAATCCAACACCGTTTCTTTTAAAGATGTGTTGTAAGTACCGTGTATTACCAAGGAAATGAAAAGAAGGGTGAGGGTCACATTCTGTTTTCACAGTGGTATATATGCAAGGTAACTCAACCATGTCACCAGTGTAATGGAGATCAGAATCTGGCTGTAAGCCAGCGGGCTGTGTCACCAGCCCAGGAAGGATCAATGCCATGTCTGAGTCCATTTCAGTTCCTTGTCTCATGGATTAAACAGAAAACGTAGCTATAATGTAGGTTCTCTGCCCAATGTGAGCTGCAGTTCCCAGAGGCGTTTCTCACCTTTCTCAGCCCTCTTCCACTGATTCTGAGATATCTACAGCAGCCTTTCTGCTCCCTACAGTTCTCACTCCCCACCTGCCTGCCTGGGAGTCAAATACTAATTGGATTCCTTCCTTTTATCCATGGACTTTCACAGGAGGCCTCTTGTTCTCTGCAGCTATCACTACCCAGGCCACCCTCTTGGGAATCCCATAGTAACTGGGTACTTTCCCTGGATCCAAGGACTTCTGCAGGAGCCTTCCTGCTCCCTAGTGGCCTCAGCTGAGCTCTTGACAGCTTTTATGAGGAGCAAGTACTCTTCAGGCTATCACCTAATCCCTAGTCCAGGGATGGCTAACCTGAGTCTGAGAAGGAGCCAGAAATTACCAATGTACATTGCCAAAGAGCCACATTAATATATGAGCAGCCCCCCCATTAGCTCCCGCACCCCGCTCCCATTGGCAGCCCCACCGATCAGTGCCGCCTCCTCCTCCCTCCCTCCCTCCCCACACCTCCCAATCAGCTGTTTTGTGGCAGGCAGGAGGCTCTAGTGGGGAAGAGGAGGAGCGAGGGCATGGCAGGCTCAGGGGAGGGAGTGGGAAGGGTTGGAGTGGGGGCAGGGCCTGTGGCAGAGCCAGGGGTTGAGCAGTGGCACCCCCCGGCACATTGGAAAGTTGGCGCCTGTAGCTCCAGCCCCGGAGTCGGTGCCTATACAAGGAGCCGCATATTAACTTCTGAAGAGCCACAGGTTGGTCACCCCTGCCCCACAGCCTCAGGTGGGGAGCAACTGATTAACCAGAGGTTGTGCTGGGCCTATCTCCCCTTAAAGGGCCAGCCACGCTGTGACACTGGTCCCAAGTGTCTATGCCACTTAAGTGTTGCTGACAATTTAGGAATAGTGAATTATAATCTAGAGTTGCAATATCTTCCTGTGTAAGGTTTTTTTTAAATGCCCATTTACTGCTGATTAAATATTGCTCAATAACAGTAACACAGGAGACACTTTTTGAAATCTAAATTGCTTTGTTTTGATTTGTAACTCTTTCAGATGTAATGCCATTGCAAGTTAAATTCACATTACTGGGATGCTTGGCTGCACCCTCCTGAGATCTTTATCTTACAGTGGCTGGCAGTGAGCACTCATGGTGCTGTTCCATAATTGCCATTGGTCACTGTAGGGCGTTTTAAATTATTCTTTTTTTCCCCTTATTGGGGCGGAGGGGGAGCTACGGTGTTATGCTTCTCCTTTTCCCCACCCTCCATACCCATCATGTTTTCATAATCTTCTGAGATTCGGACTCCTTCGGCCTCTCTGTGATTGAGATACTTGGGTCATGTCTACACAGCAACAAGACACCTGCGGCTGGCCCCTACTAGCTGACTTGGTCTCCTGGGGCTCGGCAAGCTGGGGAATGCCCCCCCCCCCGCAAAATCTCTGTGTCCCTTCAGCCAAGGGAAGGAGGAAGCAGCCATGCAGCTGGCTGCCCGTTGAGTACCCCTAGAGCTTCAGCCTGCTGCTTCTCCTTCCCTGCTGCTGGAGTCCCATGCATTGCCTCTGCCTCCACCCCATGACTCACCTCAGCAGGCAGCCTGCAAAGCAGGCAGCAGCCCCCGGCCTTCAGCAGCAGGGAAGGAGAAGCAGCCTCTGTGGGGGTGGGGAGAGGCGGAGCTCAGCCGGCAACCAGCCAGCCTGCTACTTCCCCCCTCCCTGGGCTGCAGGGACATGGAGGGTTCCGCTGCCAGGGGGAGTCACTCCCTTCTCACTGCTGGGCATCCCCACCAGAGGTGTCCTGAGAAATCCAGGGTGGGGCGGGGGTCACACAAACCTTTCATTCGTATGTGGTTAACACGGTCCTCCAAATATGGTCAAATTTAAATTCCTGCACACGCCCCTGGGGCTTGGGCTTTGGGGCTGTTTCACTGCTGTGTAGACTTTCAGGCTTGGGCTGGAGTCCAGGCTCTAGGCCCCTGCAAGATGGGAAGTTTTTCTTTGCTGTGTAGACATATCCTAAGGAATGGTAGAGAAAAACTCAGCTCACACCTCCCAGCTAATTAATTACAGTAATTCATTAGAGTCCAACCACAACACTTCTGCCACTAGCCTAAAACCAGAGTGCTCAGGTCCTGAACACAAATCTCTGCCATAAAAATTTTATTAAAGCTAATGTTAACAAATTATATAGCACACAGGTTAAAAAAAAAGAGTGTCTGTACATCTGGGTATAGTGCAGAGATTATCCACAAGTACAAAAACAACTAGGAATCTGGTGGCACCTTAAAGACTAACAGGTTTATTCGGGCATAAGCTTTCGTAGGTCAGTATATTTATGCCTGCATCTGTAATTGTCACTTCAGGCATCTGAGGAAGTGGGTTTTTTACCCACAGAAGCTTATGCCAAAATAAATCTGTTCGTCTTTAAGGTGCCACCAGACTCCTCGTTATTTCTGTGGATCCAGACTAACACGGCTACTCCTCTAATACTTTAAAAACAAACTTTGTATTTGTGTCAAGTCATAAGATACATATAGTGCATAATCAACAATAAACCAAATTTAGGTGAATAAATTTAACAATACAATTTAAATATTAGGATCCAAATACTTGGGTACATCACTCATGAAAAGTTATACAGAGAGCTGGTTGTGGAAAGCAAATATAGCAATGAATGAAGAGTGTCCCTCAGTAATTGAGAATTTAGGGTAGGTTGTCCATTTCGAAAATACAATCCATAGAGGAAAGTATTTCAGTTACTTTCCCCACTGCACTTCTCATCGGCACTCCAGCTCAACCCTCCTGATGTTGCCGATGTCTGGTGATGTGTTCTATGTAGATGTCCCTCGACCACCTGATGGCGTCAGACACCATGAGTTGCCGCATCAGCCGAGCATAACGCTGACCAATTCCACATTCTCTCAACACTCGTTCATTACTGGGATCCCACGTGCCCAGGGCTCCGATGATCAGCGCGTGTGTCTGAACTTGGTAACCCTTAGCTCTCAAGGTTTCGGCCAGAGGGGTGTATTTCTCCACCTTTCGAATTCGGGCATTGCAGAAGGCTGGGGTCCTGTTCTCGAAGGGCACTGTGACGTCCAACATCATCATCTTCTTCCGGTCCTCGTCAGTGATGATGATGTCCGGTCGCAGTTGGCTGTCAGTTCCAGGGATGGCAGAGTTCATGGCCACCTTCCCTACCGGTGGCGGGATGGCTCTGACTAGGCAATCTTGGATGGCGTTATGTCGCAGCTGCCAGGCTCTGAAATGGGACTTGCAGCTACACAGGATGTGGAGTAGTGTCTTGTTGGCATAGCTGCGCTTTCTGCATTGCTTGTCCCGATTCCCGTGGAGGATGGCTCCATTCAGCAGAACGTAGTTGAGCCAGGGCCTGTGGATGAACCTTCAGTTGGCAAATCGGGTGAAGCTGCTCCCGGGGAGAAAGTGGTTGCTGGCGTCCCACTTGCACATCACCTTGAACGCCTTGCCCTGGTCCGGCTTCCATTTCAGGTTTTCCACATATTGGCAGTGGATGGCATCCTCCAGGATCCTCTCCAGCATGGCTCTAGCTCTCGGAGTGAGGATTGTGTGCTCTGCATTCTTTACCGGTGGCACCAGGACTCCCAGCTCCTGACGTTCCTCACACCACGTCCAGCAGCAGGCGATACGCTTCTCCAGTCATCATGTAGCATTGCAGGCACAAGTCCAGAGCGAAGCAAAGTCTCCCTTGTCTCTTCCAAATTCACCTTTCAGGAAGCCACTCAGATAGGTGGTGACATTTTGGTCAGAGAAGGTCCTTGCGATTTGCTTCTTGATGACATCCCGCATAGCACTTTCTGTGGTGTTCCTCACCATGGTGTCTGGGCACGTCAGAAGGCGTGAGTGATCACCGCAATGTCACAGAGATCACCCATATGAGAGACGTTGGCACTGCCCTGCCTGTGCGAGATGTACACCAGATCATTGCTGGCTCTCTGGGGAAGAAACATCCACTTCTTCACCGATGTGCCTGATGGTGTTGTCTACCCGTTGTCTACTACACTGAAACTTGTCATGCTTTCACCAGACAAAGGCCAACAGTAGGATCTCCAGAACAGGTGAAAGTACCTTGAATACTTGGAATACACTTCATGTGGATGTGCATTTTTATTTCTAGAGCTCAGCACTTGCAACCATTCTGGTCACACACATACATGCCAAATAATTTTCCAAACACTTTATGCACTTCCTTTTTATTCTCACTCAGTTACCTCAGTTCACACCTAGTTAGCAACACACTTAAACTGATTTAGACAACTGCAATGCAGGACTTTTAAAACATCTATTGCACATACAATTTTTGGTTATTTTGTAGCCAATATCAAAGAGTTTAATAAACTTGTTCTGTCTGGGACCATTTTCAGTTTATTATTTATAAAGAAACTTTTTTAAAGTAAGTATGCTACATTTTCTAACAAAACACACAAACCTGTTGGAATTATTGCTTTCAAAATTTAAAATTTAAATCCACTAAGTTTGACTTTCACACTGAAATGTGCAAAATTTCTGAAGTTGCAAGTTTCAATACCCCAGTGTCATTTCATGAAAAAGATGTGGATGAAATTGTGGGCTGCAACGTGAGCCAAAAATGATTCTGTGTGCAAGTGTGTGTGAAATTTTTGCAAAATAATATCCATTATTTTCAAAAGATGTTATAATAATAAATTTACTGGAGTATTATAATAGACTATCTACTCAGTCATATTTTAAAAGTGGCATGCAGCCTTTTGCAGTCATATTTTCATTTAAAAATATTATTATCTTAAAATTAACATGAGGCTAAATTCTATTTTCCTATTGGAAAGACTCATAGCTGAAATGAGGTAAACTGCGTGTTTGCAAAATCTAATTTCCACAAAATCTTTAAATTATTTTTTATATTATTGTTTAAATGATCTTCATGTTTTCTCAGTGTTGCTATTTGGCTAACGTGTGTGTTTATTCTCATCTGTACAAATGTTTAAGACTGCATGTTTAAGATACAACCACGTGACTGGGAGTCAGGTCTTCCTGAGTTGTAACTGTTACTGTGCTACTGGACTGGCAGTGTGGCTGGGAGAAGGTCCTTTAACTTTTTTCTGTCTCGTTTTAAATGGGGATATTACTTATCTCCCCAAAATGGGTGTTTTAGAGGATAATTAGACAAGGGGTGACATTTCAAAAGTGCCATAGAGACTTAGGAGCCTAAGTTATTTTCGTGAGTCACTAAGGCACCCAACACCACTCCCACCCAAGTGAGGATGCAGTTAAATCAGTAGAAATATGCTTACACCGGTGGAAGCTTTATTCTCAGACAGAAAGAGGAATGAACTATACTGGTATAAAAGGCACCATGATACGAGCACAACTCTACCCATGATTTTTATATCCCAGTATAACCCTATCAATAAAATATAAAACGTGTAACAGATAACATCGTACCAATATAACAACAGTGTGTAGACCAGCCTAAGCCCCATCAAACTGAAAATCGGACTTAGGCTCTGAAGTCACTTTGGTGCTTTCAAAATATGTTAGCCAATGTCCATAGAGCACTTTGAAAGTGCTGTATAAAGATTGGAGCAGATCTTCAGCTGATGTATAGCAGTATAGTTAAGTTGAAGTCAATGGAGCCATGCTAATTTACAGCAGTGGAGGATCTAGCCTGCAAAATTTTAATAGTGTTATCTTGCCTTTTGTATGTGGTACTGTATGTGTATTTGCATAGATATTGTCACCAGGCAATCCTTCACCCCTGCCAGTTCCCTGCTTTTAATGATTATATTTCCTGTGTGGTCTTTCTGAATGATTTAAAGATGTTCCCTGATTTTGTTTGTTTGATATGCTGCTTGTTCTTGTAAAATGTCAAAGGGAACTTCAACCAATCCAGCTTTATAGGCAGCAGGTGGAAATGAATAAAACTGCTGCTTCTCTGAAAATAAGACGACATCTTTTGGCTGCTGCCCAAACTGCTCTCCAGCTGTGGCCATAAGCTCTGTCCCAACACAGGGCACTGCAGAAGGAGGTTTAAAAGTTGACCCAGCACTTGCAAACAATCTTTTATTCCATTTCAGAAGCGTTCAGGGTTTTGATTTATAATTTTTGCTGTATAGCTTCAAGTTTCTTCTGTACAACACTGCTTAAGAGAAAGATATTTGTTGAATTATTAGAATTCTTCCAGTTGCTCTTTGGGCTTTGTGCACTAGTAATCCTGCACTTAAATTAAAATGTAAATTGGGGATTGCTTAAAAGGAGGGTTTTGTTTAGAACTGTGATAGATTCAAGCCACTCTTTGGATAGCATGTATAAAATCAAAGGGCTGAGATAGGAGAGAGAAAAGGTTGGGGGGGGGTTCTTTTTTGTTTTTTTAAAGAAAGATTTTTGGAGTTTCAAGCTTACAAATATTTATTTTCAATCTTCATCATTTATAATTTCAGTATTTTTTCTTGCTGGCTTTTTTTTTGATTTCGCTTTTCATGTGACATTGTTTTCCGGGGCAAATTGGATCCAAGGAGGTGTAGGTTAGCTCAGAAGACTGCAGATAGCCTAGATCAGTATATTCAGCTTCAAATTATTGGGGAGTGCCTTTCTGGTTAAGACCAGTGCGGGTCTTCCTGCACAGAGCTGATTGTAACCTAATTCATTTAAGGTTGTGATCCCCTCTTAAACAATCCTTCCTACTTGTTTGTGCTTTTTAATTTCCGAGGAAGCTGGTATTACACACAGAGTGCTGAACATGAACTCAAAAAAAAAGAAAAAAAAAAGGAGCAAAAGCTAAGTGTTATTTTTCCAAGAATTCAAAAATAAATAAATAAAAGAACGTGACCACAGAACAAAATGAAAAGAACAAACTAGCTATGTAACTAAAGAACAGGACCAAATTAACTAGCTCCTGTAGTTCTCAATGCAGCAACCTGACTACCCAAGAACACAGGTCACTGGAAATGCTTTACTCTTACATACCACTCTCTGCAAAGATTCTCCATTTAACACAGAGTCCAGAACAAGGTCTTGGCCCTGATTTTTAAAATCCTGCATGCAGCATGGTTACCTTAGGGTATGTCTACACTGCAATTAAAAACCCACAGCTGGCCTGTGCTAGCTGACTCAGGCTTGGGCTAAGGGGGCTGTTTAATTGCAGTGTGGATATTCCGACTTGGACTGCAGCCCAAGGTCTGGGTCCCTCTCACCTTGCAGGGTCCCAAACCTGCACTCCAGCCCCAAGCCCAGAATTAAACAGCCCTTTCACCAGCTGCAGGTTTTAACTGCAGTGTAGGCATGCCCTTGGAGACCAACTCTCTCTCTCTGCAAAAGGGTTACCAACTTTCTACTGGCGCAAAACCGAACACCCTTGCCCCATCCCCTGCCCTGCCCCTTCTCCAATGCTCAGCCTCCCCCCCCACCCCGTCACTCACTCTCCCCACCCTCACTCACGTTCACTGCGCTGGCTCAGGGACCTGGGGGTGCAATCTCTAGGATGGGGCCAGAAATGAGGGGTTTGGGGCGCAGAAGGAGGCTCCAGGCTTGGGGGTGGAGCCAAGGGGTTTGGAGTGTGGGAGGGGGCTCCTGGCTGAGGCAGAGGGTTGGGGTGCTGGGGGTGCAGGCTCTGTCTGGGGGTGGGGGTGAGGGATTTGCGGTCAGGAGGGGCCCTGGGCTGGGGCTGAGGGGTTTGGAGTGCGGGAGGGGGCTCTGGGCTGGGGGTTGGGCGTGTGGGGGTGTGTGAGGGCTCTGGCTAGGGGTGCGGACTTGGGTGGGCATGGGGATGAGGGATTCAGAGTGCAGGAGAGGGGGCTCCGGACTGGGGCAGGGAGTTGTGGTGTGGGGACTCCAGCTGAGGGTGCAGACTCTGGGGTGGGGCTGGGGATGAGGAGTTTGGGGTGCAAGAGGGGGCTCCAGGCTGGGACCGAGAGGTTCAGAGGGCAGGAGGGAGATCAGGGCTGGGGCAGAGGGCAGGGCCTAGGCGGGGTTCAGAGGTGCAGGCTCCTGGTGGCATTTACTTCAAGCAGCTCCCGGAAGCAGTTGTGTGTCCCCCCTGCGGCTCTACATAGAGGTGCAGCCAGGGGGCTCTGTGCACTGCCACATCGGCAGGCGCTATCCCCACAGCTCCCATTGGCCACGGTTCCCAGCCAGTGGGAGCTGCGGGGGTGTTGCTTGGGGCACGGGCAGCGTGCGGACCCCCCTGGCTGCCCATACACATAGGAGCCAAAGCGGGGACATGCTGGCTGCTTCCCGGGACGGGAGGCTAGCAGGGAGCCTGCCAGCCCAGCTGCACGGCACCACCAACCGGACCTGCCAGAATCCCTTTTTGACCGGGTGTTCTGGTCGAAAACTGGACACCTGGTCACCCTAATCTGCAACACACACAACTGCTAAGTACCACATTTGGACCCACATTTGATGTTAGGACATTTACAGGAGTTGGACTAAGAGTACAGCATTCTCAGTGAAATGCAAAACCCACCTCTACAACCAGCTTTCCTGCAACAGTACCAACACTTGCATCCAAACTTCATATTTCTATATTTGAGGGTTTTTTAAAAACAAACAAAAAAACCCAGGCCAAACAAAAAGAAGAACCCAAACCTGTCGCTTGCTGGCACACGGAGGAAGAGAGGGATCTTGGTGCTGCCATTTTTTTCTCTTGGGACATGCAGGCACTCAGATAATACTAATAGGTGCTAATATAGGAACATAAATAGGCTGATAGGTTATTATGGATAATCTTAACAAAACTGACAAGCACCTATGACGGTAACTACATTGGGCTTCTGGGGAAAACAAATCTTAATGCTTCTGTTGTAATAATTGGGCCTACAAATTCATCCTAACTGAGTTCAACTGTAAAAAGTGAGTGCAAGTTTATATAGTGTCACAACAACATTTATTCCCATAACAATAAATATTGATGGGAGAAGGTGCAAAAGGCGGATTAAAATACTAGTTTAGTCCAAACAAAAAAGGCCTCTTGATATAATTCAAGGACTGTATTAAAATCATGCTTGGTGAACAAGAGAAATGGACTGGAACAAGAGGACTGGAAATCAATGAACCAAAGTTGGCATACCAGAGATTAGGCCTAACTGGTGGACAAAATAAGAGGGAATGGGCTTTTCTATCCTTTTTAGGGTCCTTAAAATAAAAGACTTTGAGAGGAAAACTGGTGAAGAGGAAGCAAAGGCGGACAATTGCTGACTGAAAGAATGGGAAGTAGCAAGCTTCACCACCATGGCTGCCACCCCACCCCATCTCCTCGGACCCACTATAACATCATTGGGCCTTTGTTGTCCTGTTCCCAAGAGATGTCTTCACCGGACCATGCCAAGAGAGGGACCCAGATGACATCTCCAGGGACTATGGCAGAATCGCAGCTACCACCTGGGACATAACACTCTCTCTCTCTCTCTCTCTCTCATGTACACACACCATGTGTCCTTTTCCTTCCCCACCTTATTTCTTTTCTCTCACTCTCTCTTTTTGCCTTCTATTTAATAAGAGTGTGACTTAGTTGGCCAAGACTATGTATTTTGCACACTGCTGTAAGCCTGTCATCAGAGAGGCAACCAAAATTAATGCCCTAAGCAGCCCAATGCTGATACAAGTTTGTCAGGTCTCATAGTGGATAAGAAGATCATGTGCTGTGCCTGTGTTTTTCCAGCAGTGAGGTTGCAAGTGAAAGTCAGTACTACAGACAGAAGCTGCAATTTCTGTCTTTGCAGGTCTTTTCTTTCCCCTTTCATGTGTGTTTGTCTTGTCTTGTCTTTAGGAGATGGGATTGGACTTTAACAGCAACAGCCATGACAATGCCAGCCCATCTCAACTAGCTTCTTCTCTTTTCCCTAAAAAGAGTTATCACCACCTTTAATACCATCTGGAGACTGTCAGCTAAGCGGCAGTTACTGCTAAAAACTCTCTCCATCTGAAGAAAAAAGGAACAAGGGATGTTGTTAAAATGAACGCCTTACTTAATACTTTACATTTCAATTGTTTTAACTCTTTTTTCCTTCTTTTTCTGTATCTTAAATAAAAGATGACCCAGATTGTTAATGGTGTGTTTGCCATGGTACTAAGCAGGCTGTGTCTATATACCAAACCGTGAATGTTACAGGGTTATATTAACAACTTCAACTCTTTGGACCATTTATTTCATCTAAACTAATATCACTCTTATACCACGAACTGGGCTCCACCAGTGGTAGAAAAAATGGGAGCAGTAGTGTAGAAATGGTTCCAACAGCTGCTGGTGTATTAAGCAATTTCCTGGTCCCACTGAAAGCCAATGGGAGTTTTGCCATTGAATTCAACGAAGCCAGGATTTCACCCGGGAACTTTGTCTACACCCCGCCTTTGCTGCTTCAGGTGCAGTGAAACTTGGGAGTAGTAACAGTGAATAATTTTATTTCCATTTGTGGTTTTTTTAACCTTAGCCTATTGGCCCTTTTTTAGTCTTTGACCCTCGTCCATTTGCTAGTCATACAGAGCCTGATGGATACCTACTGACATTTTCAAGAGTGAATATATAGCTAGACGAATTCAGAGTGGAAACAAGGTGTACATTTTTAACAGTGAAAGCAATTAATCATTGGAACAACTTACCGAGGGTTGTGGTGGATTCTTCATCACTGGCAATAATTAAATCAAGACTGGATTTTTTTTTCTAAAATATATGCTCTATTAATTATTTTGGAGAAGTTCTATGGCATATGTTATACAGGAGGTATACAGGTGGTCCTTTCTGGCCTTGGAATCTATGGCTATCATTGACTTCAATGGGTATTGGATCAGCCCTCTGGTGAATATATTCCTGTTTATTTGTTTTGGTTTTTTATCCTATCCTATTTCATTTTTCAAACTCTTGCCTATTTTCCATTTTTGTGTCTTAACCAGTGACTATTTATTTAGAAGTGAGATACACTCCACATCCTATTTTCAGTCCTTTGAATGATCCAGTCCCAGTTCTTGCAAAGAAATGTACATTGTACCTTATATGCATGCTTCTATTAGTGTATAGGCAGATATACATGCACCTGTTATGAAAATATCTGACCTGACTGCAGTGATACCAACGGTGCCTGCCTCTCAAGGAGCTAAGCTTCTCTGTTAAAATATTGAAATTTGGGTTTTTTAAAGTGATTCTTTGATATTTTATTGTATGATAACTGAAATGATGTCTTTATTGGAAAGGAAAGTAGCAGCAGACATTTTACATGCTTGCTTAGGATGTTGTAGAGTAGTAGCATTTGGGGGTGGGTGGAGAGAGAGAGAGAGAGAGAGAGAGAGAGGTGTTTTGTTTAGTTTGTAATAGGTGGCAGTAAAAAGAACAGTTTGGCTGTCATGTTATCTGCCTCCAGTGTTTCAAGATTACTGGTATATTGCTTCAGGGCATTTATGTTTAAAAAGCTCAGTGGAGCAAAAGATGATAAGAAGGCATACAAAGATTAATTCTGAAGTTCTCGTTAAAACCAAATGCTGTAATCCTGGAAATGAGAAAAATCTCTTTTCCTTGCACATTTAGCTGTGCTCATCTTCAAAATTACTATGATGACATGGCATATCTGGAAAAAATATTTTAAAAACAATTCCGTTGACAGTATTGGGTTGCAATTCACATAATGTGAGCATTGTATCTGTCACAAGTCAACAGTTCTTTATTGCAACTGATCAGTATACGGGTTTCAGGATTAACTTGATGAAGCAAAAATACTGAGTGAAAACATTATGAATCATGAGAGAAAACAATATTTTCTTGCTTCTTTCCTCCTCCAGTTAATGATTTCAGTAAATCTGGAACAACACTGCTGAGAGCAGAACCGGGCCCACATTTATTTATTATTTGAAATTACTTACTTTTTCTTTGTAACTAGATAGATTGATCACAAATGGTTCTCTCTAATGTATTCAATATTTATTATTTGAGATAAAGCTTATAATCAGAGGAGCATGCAAGAACTTCCAGTGTCAATACTCACACGTGATCATTTAAAATATGTTTTTCATGAGTAGAATCATAGAAGTGTTGGGTTGGAAGGGACCTCATGCAAGAAGCAGGATTAAATATACCTAGACCATCCCTAGCAGGTGTTTGTTTAACCTGTTCTTGAAAGGGAGATTTAGATTAGATACTAGGAAATTTTTTCTAACTTTAAGGATAGTTAAACCCTGGAACCAGTTACCCTGAGATGCTGTGGAATCCCCATCATTGGAGGTTTTCAAGAACTTATGTGAACACGGCTGAAACAACTTCATTTAAAAATATGAGCAAATTTGGAACATTTTTGAGTTCTCCCAGTTCTTCTGCGAGGAAAGTTGTCACTACGAGATACAGAGGCCCTACAAATGGTCTATTGGGTGCTGTGCCAGTACTCCACTCCCCAGGGACTAATACAGAATTCCATACAGTATATTTTCAAGTGCTTCAGATGGTCTAGTCATAAATGTTTCCAGATACTGGGCCTCTAACACTTCCCTTGAGAAACTGTTCTCACTCTAATAGATCTCTGTGCAGCTCCCTAATCCTTTTGTTGAGGTGCAGGTGTCCTCATGTTGAACCATAATCTCAGTTGTTTTCTGAATAGGTATTATTCCTGTTTTATGATTGGGAAACTGCAGCACAGAAAGGTTAAATGACTTGCCAAAATTCACGAGCAAGTCAGTGGCATAATGGAAAACGGAAGCCAGATCCCCTGACTCAAAGTCTTGTTTCCTGTCCTTCATTCCTAGAGCATCCATTGCACTCGCCTTATCTTATATGACATCCATTCTTACAACCGAATCTATATTACACTGTACATAATAAAGTTCAATCTTTTAATTTTCTTCTGCATATCTGGTCATTTCAATGGCTTAACCTAAACTTCAAAGGATTCCCTTTGAATAGTTGTACAGTGAGAGACAGCTGAAGGGAACTCATTCCCCTTCCAGGGGAGTTTGGGTGAAGCTTTGTCACTATCATTTCCTTTAGGTTTATAGTGGACTGTCCCCACAGGGAGCCTTCCTGAAGACATAGCCTGCAGCTTCCTTACAGAGTTGCATACCTGGGTAAAGCCAGGAATAACATTTTGAACCATGCAGGTATTTGTCAAAGGCACACACCTTAAAATGATGTTGTAAAATTAGAGCAATGTTAATTTCAATTAAATCTAACCTGAGCAAAGAAGAGCCACCGGGCCCTTTAGCTTAAACAGTCTTTGATCTGCTCCTCCCTTACTCCCCAACAAATATCTCCTGGTTCCCACTTTGTACCTTTTAGAACCCCCTTAGTCTTTACACAGTTGTTCTCCTCTGTTTTTTGCTCTCACTAATGTACTGCCAGAACCAGCAGCAGTCTAAGAGCTAAGCAGCTCCCCAGGAAACAAGAATGTAGGTGGCCTGAATCCTGACTCCTAAAAAGCTCTTGTGGAAAGAACCTGAAATGCCTCCACAACTAGGGCAGTTCCCACCACACAGCAGGAATCAGAACAGAAAGGCAGAGAACTTGAACAAGGACCTGTATGACCTCCTCCTCCCCAGTACTGATTTCAAGGTTTTCCCCTCTCATTATCTCTATTTCTGATTATTTTCCCCAGGATGTATTAGCTTTTTTCCAAACTGAAGCTTATGGTTGTATTTCCTGTCAATGGTTCTGATCCTGCAATACATTTCACATGGGCAGACCCCTTTTCCTACATAGAGCCCTACTGACTCAATGAGCAATGCAGTGCAGGTTTGTGGTATACTGCTGACATCTCTAGGTTGCAGTATATTAATTCTCTGTCTTCATGTAGATGACAAAAGCTCCCAGGTTAGTATAATGTGCAGGTGTGATTAACATGCAATTTACTCCTCCTGCTATAAAAATACTAAATAAAACCAATGCACTAAGCCCTTTCACATCTGACTACATTGCACCTTTTCCCAACCCACTACAGTATGTTGCTGTTTACCTTTTGTTTTATTCTATCAGACACAGCTCATGTCAAAGCCAATCTGAATGTATTTTGTGAGCAAGAATTCATAAAAGTCTATCAAATGCCTTGCTAAGATCCGTGAGCCAAATTCAGCTCTGATGTAACAAATGCAACTCCTATTGACCTCAATGGGAGTTACACCTGCTTACACCAGGGCTGAATTTGGTCTTGCATAGTAGTACCAACTGCTTTCCATTTCTCTACTAACTTGGCAATGCTACCAACAAAAACTATTCTTTATACACCCTTGCTGCTTATTACTCATAGTTCAGTCACAGTAGACCTTTACCTCTTAATATTTGTTTCATTATTTTAGTAGGGATTGAAGTAGATTTACTGGACGGTAATTGCCTGGATCATTCTTATTTCCCAGGGACTGTTATTTTTGCTTTTATCCCAATCCTTGTAAAAACTAATGGTCAGATGGTTGGTAATATGCTTAGTTCACACCTGAACATCCTAGGATGCACATCATCCAAATGAAGTGGTTTGTCCATTTTACCATTAATCAAATGTTCTGTCACCTGCTTATGTTCACACAACTTTCACTATTTTCCTAATATTCCAAACTTCTCTATTTTTTCTTTATATTTTATTGATTTTCTTTCTTTTCAAAAATAAGGGAAGAAGAGAAAAAAGGATAAAGGACAAAAAAGTGAAAGAATGGAAAGGGAGGGAAAGGAAGGAAGGAAGGGGAAAGGAGAGTGACATCACAGTGTCCATCTGCTAAGAATTAATCAAAGGTTTGTAAAATGGTAGACTAAATCTTTTCAAATTTGTCTGAGGTCCCTCTTCTCCAAAATGTTACCCACTCTTTACCTTCTAGGTCAGCCAAGTTGCTCAGCCGAGCTTCTATCCCTGAAGGCAATTTGCTCTTCCATCTAAGCAATGAGTCACTTGGCTACAAGCACTACACTCTATGAGTTGGAGAGTTTCCAAGTTGATGGGATATTTCTGGGAAATAATTTTTAAGGAGGTGTCTATGATTATAGTAGTCCTCCTATCTTTTACTAGCCAAAGGATTGTTTCCTGGGATGGTCTCAAAAAATGTGTGTCAGTATGGCTCCAGGCAACCCATACCTCCAGCAGCCATCTGTTTTGGCAAGTGTGAACAAAATATTTTTTGCTGGATCATCCTTAATCATAGATCAATAGAAGAATTTCTAATGTTTTGCAAAGCATTTCCCCATTGGCTAGGGTTCCAGGATATACACACATCTTTCTTCCAGGCTTGGAGCAAACAGGGGAGGCTTTTGGGGCCCAGAAGCCTTAATAGCTACAGCTATGGAGCTCTCTCCACATCAACAATCATTCTAGATTCTCTGGTACTCCCTGTGCATCAGGATTAAATACGTTCTTCAAGAGATGCTTAAACTGCAGATAATGCCATACAGCTAGACCAGGTCGAATGTATTGTTGCTGCAGTGCTTGGAAGGACAGAAACTGATCATCTGAGATTAATTAAGAGACCCAAATTATCCCCTTAGCCACCCACTCTCTCCACATTAATGGTATCTTGTTGATTATCATAAATGTGCTGCCCCAAAGTACAGCATCAGTGTATGAGAAGGGATGGAATTTAAATTTTCTACACAAAGTGGCCCATGTTTGTCTGGGAGCCAATATTATAGGGGACATTTTATGATCAAAATGGTAAGAGGCTGTTCTGAAATAGTGCCATTGGTAACCACCATAGAAGACGGTTTCAGATAAAGTAGTTCAGATAAACTGATGAACAAATCTGAATTGAGCAAGCATATAAAAGAGGTAACCCCATAATACACAGTCAAAGGCCTTCACCCACACCCTTGGAGATGGTGGCAAGAGGCTCCTGTGACTCCCTTGAAATTACAATGATGACAATCAGTTGGCACAAATTATCCAATCTATCTCTGTGACTGGGGAACCCCAGCTGATTGACATGAATAATTTGGGATAGGATTTTATCAAGCCTTTTTGGAAGGGCTTTAGCTAATATTTTGGCATCACAGTTGATGAGTCAGATTGCCCTATAACTACCACACAGCCTGGGATCATCCAGTCTGACTGAAATG
Source organism: Natator depressus (assembly GCF_965152275.1). Taxonomy (NCBI): domain Eukaryota; kingdom Metazoa; phylum Chordata; order Testudines; family Cheloniidae; genus Natator; species Natator depressus. The sequence goes on along the minus strand of NC_134238.1, from coordinate 91,580,697 downwards.
ACAGCTTCCTTTGAAATGTGAGGGAGTGTATTATTGTTCCTGGCTTCACTGTACATATCCAATAACTTGGGAGTTAAGATCTCAGAATATATTTTATAAAATTCAATGGCAAATTCATCTGTGTCTGGTGCTTTACCAATGTCCATTTCTCTGATCGCCAGATTCAGTACTGCTAACTCCAGGGGGGCTTCCATGCCCTCTTTCTTAGGACTTGTGTACACAGTACATTTGTCTGCACTAGAGGAGTATGAATTCCATTGCCCATTAGCATGTTGCACACTCACTAACCTTGTGTGGACCCTGCTGGCATGCACTAAAAGGTCTCTAGTGCATCTTATACTCCTGGGAAAATTCTGTGCCACTGCACAATGCAGAATTTTGCAGAAGTTAATGTGTGTGCAGAATTTCCTTTTTCCCCCCACAAAAATGGGTTGCAGAGATGTTGGCTGCTTCCTAGGAGATGCTGGACCCATCAAAGCCCAGCTCACAAACAGAAGACAAGGCCAGGGGAAGGGGGAGGGAGCTGGAGGTTTCCCAGCAGCTGCAGTACCCAGCACGCCCTGAAGGAAGGAGGCGGCAGTGCACAGGAAATGCTGTGCAAGCCCGGAACCCAGCATCAGGCTGTTTCTCCCTCTGGATCTCCAGGCTCTAGGAGGGTAAGGGGTGTGAGCATGTGGGCCATCAGGCGCCCTGCAGCTTGCCTCTGGGAGGCAGGAGTTGTGAGTGTCTGGGCTGGGGGGTGCAGCTGGGCTCTGGGGGGAGGGATGACGGGGGGACTTTCTGACCACCTGTCTGGGCTCTGAGGGGCGGGAAGGGGTAGAGAAACAGGAACTGGGTTGTCGTAGGTGTTTCTTTAACTCTCTGCTCCTGAGGGAATTTTTTGTGCGTCTGTATTGTTAAGACATACTTGCTGACAGGTATTTTGAAATAAATTACCAAAATAATTGAAACTGGCATGATTATATAGTGTTATTTTGACAAATAAAATGTGCAGAATTCTGCACAATTTTAAAATATTGTGCGCAAAATTTTTAGACACAGAATTTTAATTTTTTTGGTGCAGAATTCCCCCAGGAGTAATGTTAATGTAGTACTATAATGCTATTTGCAATGGGACCATACTTTAACATGCACTAGGGAATTTTCAGTGGACTCCACCAGGGTCCATACAGGCCAGTTAGTGTGCAAAATGCTACCAAGCTCCAGAATTTAGTCCTTCTAGTATGGATTAAAGCATTGTGTAGATAAGTCAAAGAACTGTAGCAGTGTCAATTTAAAAAAAAAAATTGAAAGTGTCTGCATCAGTCATTGAGTCGGTCAAATACAACTTGCAACTATAACTGTTTGAATTGTTCATTAATTGCTAACTGCATTGTGTGTATTTTGTTATTTCTATCTAAATTGGTAGTGATTTTATTTTGATTCAATTTTTGCTTAAGTCTAAAAGCCAACTGTTTGTTGGCTCTTTTACCACATTCCTAGTAATTTTGTTTTTAAAAAACAGGGCAAATTCCACCCTCCTTTATTTTATTTTATTTTTTAAAGAAAGAAAAATATTTTACTGTGTAATTTTTATCATAAATTTCCTACTTTTAGCTATTATATTTCCATTATGTGTTTCAGAGTAACAGCCGTGTTAGTCTGTATTCGTAAAAAGAAAAAAGAAAAGGAGTACTTGTGGCACCTTAGAGACTAACCAGTTTATTTGAGCATGAGCTTTCGTGAGCTACAGCTCACTTCATCGGATGCATCCGATGAAGTGAGCTGTAGCTCACGAAAGCTCATGCTCAAATAAACTGGTTAGTCTCTAAGGTGCCACAAATACTCCTTTTCTTTTTTCCATTATGTGTGTGTTTGATACAGCAAACCCATCTTTAACATTTACATTACAAGATTATAAATGCTTGTATCTTTTGGCCTTATTCACACGGGAAAAAATTGTCTTATTTACGTAGCTTTTATCTTTTACAACCATTGATTTTTAACTCTGTAGAATTAACCATATGTAGGTTCGCCTTGAAAAATCCAGAGACTTACCCTTCCATTTCCTCCTTAGGCTTGTAACAAGTGGGAGCTAAGGTAAGAAATAAATATTCGACATGGCAGGAGATCAATAATGATAAGTGGCCTTGAGTAGCCCAGCTGGTGGGGATTAGCAAATATAGTGTGTAGGCCTCATGAATAGACATGTTTGCTTTGTAAATTTACCAAGTTTTAAAGAAAAAGATCAAGAGCTTGCCTGCAGGGCAAGGTTTTCCAAAGCTCTCATAGCTCTAGTTAGGAGTTGAGGGAAGAAATGGCCTTCACTGTATTTAGGCTTCTACAGTTCTTTCAATGGGAAAGCTGAATAGAGAGCAGTTTAAAAAGTACTTTTTTGTGCAACATAAAGCTTGGAATATAGGAAGTGATGCAAATTTGAGAGGATGGGGATCCGAAAGAACCTATTTTATGACAAAGAAAAGTGACAAGGAGTCTCCAGGAATGGTCTGAGTGCCTGAGAGAGTGAAAATTTAATTCAATTCCATAGCAAAAAGTTTTGTTGAAAGTGTAGATGCCATGCAAGTATAGATCAAAAGCTAGCTAAAGTGGTAGAGATTCAGTGAAGGCTATGGAACAGGGGGGAGATAGGGCACTGAGCATGTTCCCAGGCTTTTTAAACTCAAACGGTTCAAGTGACTTCACCTTTACCTTTGCATGTTTTTAAAAGCAAGATGGGCCACAGTCTCAATCATGAGTGGCTGCACCATTACTCTCATGCCCATTACTCTCACAGAATTCCAAATTTATCAGCACACAGGTATTTAGACAGGCAAAATGGATAACTGGGTGCATAACTATCATCTTAAATGTGCAATGACCTGCTTTCTGCATGTAAATGTGATGCATAGCATTTTTTCCCATTGCAGAAAACTTGGTCTAAGACTGCAGAACTGCTAAATACAAATCACATCAGTACATTCAGTTGAAACAGTCTTTGTAGTGCTAAGGAATACAGCAATATCATGGGTTGTTAGTTTTTGCTGGTATGGCAGTGGATGTTAAGTACCTTGTACATTTTTACAAGTAACATGCTTGACTTCAGACTGGGCTGCTGATTGCTTTATGCATTAGCTCACGGTCTTTAGAAACAACCAGTGACTACGCTCCACCATTTGATGAGTATAGATTCATAAATTCCAAGGTAAGAGGGGACCATTGTGATAATCTAATCTGCCCTCCTGTATAACACAGGCCACAGAATTTCCCCACAATAATCCCTAGAACATAATCTTTTAGAAAAATATCCAATCTTGACTTAAAATGGCCAGTGATGAAGAATCCATCAAAACCCTTGGTAAATTATTCCAATGGTATATTACTGTCACTGTTACAATTTTACTTATTTCCAATCTGAACTACTCTGGTTTAAACTTCCATTTTGTGTTATACCTTTCTCAAATAGATTGAAGACCCCTTTATCACATATTTGTTCCCCATGTTCACACTTAAAAACTAATCAAGTCACACCCTAACCTTTTCTTTGATAAACTACACAGATTGAGTTCCTTGAGTCTTTCATCGTAAAATAGATTTTCTAATCCTTTAATCCTTCTTGTGGCTCTTCTCTGAACTCTCTCCAATTTATCAACATCCTTCTTGAATTGTGGACACCAGAACTGGACACTATATTTCAGCAGTGATCAAACCAGTGCCAAATACAGAAGTCAAATAACCTCTCTACTCCTACTCAAGAGTGTCCTGCTCATGCATTCCAGGATTGTATTAGCACTTTTGTCCACAGCTTCTCACTGGGAGCCCACATTCAGGTAATTATCCACCATGACCCACAAATGTTTTCAGGGTCACTGCTTCCCAGAATAGAACTCCCAACCCTATCAATATGACCTACATTCTTTATTCATAGTGGTATACATTTACATCTAGCCACATTAAAACACATATTGTTTGCTTGTGCCCAGTTTTCTCTGAATCAGTAACCTGTCCTGCTCATTATTTACCACTCCCCCAATATTTGTGCTGTCTGCAAACCTTATCAGTGATTATTTTATGTTTTCTTCCGGGTCATTAATAAAACTGTTAAATAGCAGATGGCCAAGAACTGATCCCTGAAGGACCACACTATAAATACAATTGCTTGATGATGATTCTTCAATTAGAGTTACATTTGAGACCTCTCAGCCAGTTTTTAATCTATTAATTTTACATAATTCTAGTTTTTTTTAATCAAAATGTCATGAAGTATCAAATCAAATGCTTTAAAACATTCTAAGTATATTACATCAACACGATTACCTTTATTAAGCAAACTTGTACTCTCATCAAAAAAAGGATATCAAGTCTGTTTGACAGGATCTATTTTCCATAAACCCATGTTGATCGGCATTAATTATATTACCATCCTTTAATAATCAAGCCTCATATTACCTGCTCCATTATCTTGCCTGGGATTGATCTCAGACTGACAGGCCTATCGCAACTGTCATCCCACTTACCCTTTTTAAATATTGGCCCAACATTAGGTTTCTTCCTGTCTTCAGGAACTTCCCCAGCTGGTGTGCCAAGACATAGTGAGAATCAACATTAAAGGTCCAGCAAGCTCTTTTAAAACTCATGGATGCATGTTATCTGGACCCACTGATTTACAAATGTCTAACTTTAGTAGCTGCTGTTTAATATCCTCCCAAGATACTAGTGGAATGGAATGAGTTTTATCATATGATATGACTATATCATCTCTCTTTTCCACAAATAAAGAACATAAATATTTATTGAACACTTCTGCCTTTTCTGCGTTATTGATTATTTTACCATTTACATCTAGTAATGGACCAATATCATTGTTAGGATTCTTTTTATTCCTAAGATACTTTAAAAAAATCCTTCTTATTGTCTTTAACTCTGTTGGCCATAGATTTATCTTTGTATCCCCTTGCTTCCCTTATGTGTTTTCTAGATTCTGATTTATATTCATTACTATTGACTTCTGATTTCTCACATTTGTTATGGAGTTTTTTTCATAGCTGCCTTCACTTCCCCACTAAGCCAGGTGGTTGTTTTTTTAAAGACCAGCAAGGCTTTCTGTCTTAGTTGTAGGAAGGTGGCTTTTACACTAGTAAAGTGTTCTTAAAAATTTCCAATCATCGTTCGCATTTTGCTGTTTAAATTCTTCCTCCCAGTGGATTTGGCTCATAATTGTTTTTAGTTTTGTGCATTTGGCGGTTTTAAAGCACCACCCAGTATATATATGTTACTGGACTTTATTCTGTCTGCACAATGTCAATGTGATCAAGTCATGATCACTTATACCGAAGTTACCATTCATTTTTAGTTTTATAATCAATTCCCCTTTATCTGTCAAGACAAGGCCTAATATAGAATTCACCTGTGTTGGATGCAACAGTCTTTGACTTAGGAAATTGTCAACTATAATAAGAAGTAGTTCTGAGGATGTTTTAGTGCTGGCAGCTTGAGTCCTCCAGAATATGTCATTCAAACTGAAGTCCCCCCATGATCACACAGGTTTTTTTCCTATCCATTATAGATAGGTGTTTAAGGAGTCAGTCATTCTGTTCCATAGCGTGATTTGGTAGTCTGGAGCAGACACCAACTAAAATACCATCTTGTGAGTTATCTGTTAGGACACTGATCCATAAGCATTAAAGATCATTTTATTCCGAGTTGTCAGTTACTCGGGATCAGGTAACGCCATTTTTGACACAGGAGTACCACTTTCCCTCCGCTTTTGCCAACTCCGTCCTTCCTAAATAGGTCATAACCATTGATTTTAACATTTCAGTTGTGTGAATCATTCCACTAGGGTTTCAGTAATTCCAATTTGACTGAATTTATGCTCATAAATGAGCATATCCAATTCTTCTGGTTTGTTATGCACCTCCTAGCAGTGGTATATAGGCAATTTAAGAATTACTTCTCTTCATGGCCTTTGGTTCCTTGATTAATTTGTTGTCAACATCTTTAATTGTGCTAAATGAGTGTTTATATTTTCCCTCTTTTTACTCTCCCTTTTTGTTATTAGTTTAATGCCCTCTTCACTATTCTTGCCAGTCTGTCCCTTGGAAAACTGGCTTCCCTTCTACTGAGGAGGAAGCCATCCAAACTATACAGATCTCTCTCACCATTGTTCCACAAAATAAACCTACACCACTTACCTAGGCAGTGTTTCACTGCCAGAATCTTCTGCCTTCTGTCTTCCTTTGCTCATGAGACAGGAAGCATCTCCTAGGAAGATCACTTGGACAGTCTTCTTCTTCAGCACTCTTCTGTGTTCCTTGTAGTTATCAATTATCAGTGGGATATCCAGCGGTGCAGTGTCATTAGCACCGATATCACAAAAATGTAGGACTGGAAGGGACTTTGATAGATCATGTAGTCCAGTCCCCTGCACAGAAGCAGGACGAAGTATTATCTATACAAGTCCTGACAAAAGTTTGTCTAACCTGGTCTTTAAAACCTCCAATGACAGAGATTCAACAACATCCTTAGGTAAATTGTTTCAGTGCTTGATCCATCACCAATGGATCCCTGCCCATCAATTTCAGAATCCAGTCTTAGAGTGTCATCTTGTGTGTTGCCTCCAGGAACACAGCACGCCATCCTGTTGTCCACCCGTCCCTTGCAGAATGCTGTTTCAATACTTGTAAGTATTGAATCCACAACAAGAATTCTCTCTTCCTTGGATGTTTGGAGTGAGTAAGCTTGATTTTCTTACAGATTGAGCTATGCTGCCATCCAAATGTGTGTCCTGTACAGCTGTCCATTCTCTCAGCTGGATCTTAAGAGGTAGCTTCCTCAGTTTCTACACAAAGGGCATGATATCTGTTGGAAACTTCAAGCCATATGGAATTCCTCTGGCCCTCTTCTCTCTGGTGCCTGCCAATCCTCATCTGTTTTCATCCCTGTAGAATGCTGCCTTGACCTTTTGCCTCTGATAGTTACTAACTGCCAAGCCTCCTCTCTGACTCCGTCACTCTCTAATCTCTTGATGGCCAGTTCCTTTCTTCCTCGAACCTCTGCTTTTCCGTAGTATCTCTACTTGCACATCCAATCCAAGAATCTTCTCTTCCATCACAGCCCCCCAACTTGCATTTCATGCACGTGAAGTTTCTTTCCTACCTGAAGGCAAAAGGAAACATGGTACATCCATTGCAGATCACCATCACCATTCCTTCCCTGGCCATGGAAATCCTCTCACAGTCCCTCTCTAAACTCCTCAGAAACTCTCCTGTTAGCTGCCTCTATTTGAAGCTCCTGAGTTTGCCTAGCAAGTGAATTTCTATACCAAGTCTCCCAGCTTAGTGCTGCTTAGCTCCACTCCACCCCATATCACCAGGCAACAATTAACCACTCAGGGACTTCATATAGCAGGACTTATCAAAGCTCCAAAGGTCAGAACCCTATTGTGGTCACCAAAGTACCAACAAACAGACTGACTTAGCTGCTTACGCAGGGGCCCATGGCCCATCTGTGCTGCCCGTACACAGAGAAAAAACAAACAGTCAAACGAACAACCTACAGACAGACCAAAAGCACAACTCACTAAGTCCTCTACCTGCAAGTGTAACACCAACAAGCAGGATCGAACCTGGGACTTCTGAAGCTTAGTGTATGAGTCTCCACTGCATGAGCTAAAAGCTATATAGCTATTAGCTAAGGCTGTAGCAGATTCATCTCGAGCAGGGCTAGGTGCCACTAGAGGGGGACAGAATGCCACACATCAAGCAGGCATGGGCTACACAAACTCAGAATCTGCTGCTATGCCCTGCAAAACTCTTGTTAGCTAGCTCTGTTCATGGCCCTGTACTGGCAATTGCTTAGGAATGAAGGGGTGAGTGATAAAGAATGAGACACCTTTTCAGGCTTCTTTCTATTCCTGAGCCAGGAGGAGCCTTAGAGATCACTGATGGCAGCAACAAGAAAATTAACAGTGTTGAATGGCTGGAGGCACCCAGTATCATGAAAAGCTATTAGAAAATTAACAGCTATTGAATGGTATTACTTAAAGCCTCCCCCAGCTTCTTTTCTTTTTCTCTAAAGTTGAACAAGAATATAAATTAATTACTGAATATCCCTAAATCCTAGATCTCAGCTCACTGAACCAAATCCTAATCCCACTGAAATCATGACAAAGCCCCCAGGGATTTAAATGGAGACCAGGTTTTGCCCTTTGACTATCATCACTCTCCTTGGCCTACTTCTACTGCTGCTACTGATCCAGAGCAAGGGCATCAAAGGGTGGGACTTTTAAATAATAAGTAAAACTCATTCTATAATCAGTGGAACATGTGCCTGACTGAGGAATACTGAACAGGCTATGTGAGAGAATATCTCTATGTGGTTTCTCTATTTTTACAACTTCAGGTAATATACCATAGAATGGAAATAAAATGTGCCACCATTATAAATGCACATCTATGGATGTACAATAGCTTCTCTCTGTCTTGTTTTCCTACAAGACGCAACTTTGGGTTATAAGCAAAATATGTTTTAAAGAAAAGAAACGGAATCTAGATAGGGTAAAAGGCTTAGGTAGTCATTAAAGTAGACACTGACCTTACTAAGATCCAGTTACTTTTTACAGACTGTAGTAGAGTGGACTAGGTGATATAATATTGCTGAAATGAATATCCTAAGTAATGTTCTTGCTAATTTGTCATAATGAAACATTATGGAGATGAATAGTGTCCCTTATTCTGCCTAGGCATCTAGACAGGGGAGAAAAAATGGCCATGATTGTGTTCACTCTAACTAGTAACACTAAAATGCTAAATTTTAGTTAAATGCTAACTAAAACACTAAATGCTAAAACTAATTGTAAAATGAGCTCTTTGACATGAAAAGGATATGACTGTTTAATTTCAGTATGGTTATGGTTTGGGCTTTCTGATTTTGATTTATATTCTCAAAAAAACCTGTAGGACTGGAGGCACAAACGATATTGTAAATTTCTACCCAAAAATCTACACATTTAATCAGCTCCGGCAGGGCTCATGAATTGTCAGTCTTGCACAAGAACCTCTTTTGTGCTTATGGCTTGGCAATGATGTACCTGTTTGGTTCAAACCCCAATACTAGTGACATTGTAATTATCACCAGCAGATGCCTACTGTGGTTAAGCTCTCAGACGTAGAGACTGTAAAGCAGATAATACCTTTCAAATGTATTTCAACTTTCACACTAGGAAGACAATTGTTCCCTCCTTCCTCATCCCAAGAGGAAAATTTAGACAAGAAATGCAAAATTTTTCACAGAAATTTCACCTTTCAGGAGCTGAGAGGCTATGGATTAGAGCCCTTATGCAAGATCTATACAACTCAGGGATTCCTCTCATAAGGGAATGCCTTAAGTAACTAGTTAAGCCTAATTTCCAGCTGCTTTGGACTGCTGCAGCAGCACAAGAATCAGGACCCACATATGTCTATCACCTCCCATTCATTTGTTGTAGAAATAATCAGGATGTTACAATTTCAGAAATAGAACTTGGCTGGATGACTTACGTAGGACTGACAGAAGGGCCCTTTCTTTAAACAGAATTATATGTGAGTATAAGAAAAAGTGCTAAGAAAAAGGTATTAAAACTATGACTAGCAAGCGGATTTATATTCAAGAATGTGACACAATTTAAAGTATCCTCCTTTATGAAAGTGTCACTTGAAAAACAATGTTGCATCAATCCTCCTTGATATTCATAACAATGACAAAATATCCTCATGCATTGTCATATGTTATATTTTCTAAATGGCATAATAAAAGCTGTCATATGCCCCCTCTGTATACTAACAGAAAAGTGCAATCCTTTGTTCGGTGCATGGCTGCATTTGCACATTATAGAACCATGAAATATTTACAAAGGGAAGGTTAAATCAATACAGCTTTAAAATTTACACTCCAGTCTGTTGGGACTTATATCATCTTGATTTAATGAAGTACAAGGAGTGAAAGTGTTGACACACAGAAAAAATATTTCGTTTCCCCTTTATTGTACTTACAGAAAGTATTAAAGTAGAATTTGCTGGTGACTCATACAGTAATTAATTATTACACCTTTTATGCTTCGACTATTTAAGTCGCCTCATATGGCAAAACAGAGAAACCGAGTACTTTTTAAAAAGACGACGAAGAAATGAGGTGCATTACATAGTAAAGAAACATTTTCATTTGACTTGCCCTGATTGTTAGTGAATTTAACATATCAAATATTCTTTGGTCTAAATAAAGAAATGCATTTAATTTGCCAGCATTTTCTAGAGACAGGGAAAGAAAAAATGTATCAGGATGTATCAAGATGATGAAGTCTATAATTAAGGGATATATACATATGAATATATAGTCTTGTTGCTTGAGTATTTATGCTCATAAATCTCATTAGCATAAATTAGAGTTACACACAAATTTCATATCAATTCCACAGCAGGATAAGAATATGCCCGTTGCTATTCATTAAGCTCTCACTTCACCCGTGCAAGAATGGCTAACTTTCTGCTTTAATCTTGAATACAGCTGGGTGAAATATTCATAGCAAATAATTTATTTGATAAATTTAGAGAGGGGAGGGGACGTGTTCTGCTTCTGAATTGTCTGCACAAAGACTTGAATTTCTTTTAAATAAAGGGGGTACTTTATCCAGACATGTTGGAACATTTTATGGAAACATATTGCAGCCTCTGCATTCTTCACCAACTAGTCACTCTGATCATGAATTTCACTATTCAGTCTTCATTATTCATGGAGTATGATTGTCTGCTAAGTCATATGGTATTATTTCTGCTCCCTGATTAAATTAATAAAATTTTAATAAACTGGAGAAAGAAAATCAAAGAGACTGAGGTGGTCATGTAAACTCTTCTTAATTATTATTATTTTTCAAGAATTTACTTGGCATCTAATATTGGAGAGATAAAGAAGCCTGAGGTCTTGTTTGAAAAAATTGTTCATTCCTTAGATGGGCACATGAATAGAAGGAATTCAAAAATGTAGCTATTCATTTACATTTTGGGGTGAAGGATTTCCCTTACTGTTGCCTATTAGGTTCTCATTGCAGATACAAATTGATGATAGGCAAACCTCAAAAAGTTCAGAGGTTTGCTTCAGCTAACACTTAGCTTGATTCATACTCTGCATGCTGATGGCTTCTACTAGTGGCACCCAAGCTATAGGACTGTCCTACTAGGTCAGAACATTAAAATTGCACAGTCAAACACAAAGTTAGCAAATGCCAGACTTAAGGTTGCCTGTGAAACCTTAATTTGCCCCTTTGTGTGTATGAATTATAGTACAGTCTTTTATACATGATCACATACTATAATTTTCCACAGGACCGCGGCCTCATTCAGTGTGCCCTGGGGATGAATCACGGCTGTGTAGTTAAGGAGGCTGCTGTCCACAGAACCCCTGCTTCATTTGCTGCAGAATTTGGAAGGTGTGTAGTATAGGCGGCAGGGAGAAAAAGGATGGTCTCAGGATTAAGGCAGCTGAATATTCCCCTGGGGAATTTGATTCTAACCCTACCTCTGCAGCAGAGTTCCAGTGTAGTGCTGGACGAGTCATATAAGCCAAAATTTTCACTAAGCACTTATATAGTTTGTTCTTCACTTTCTAGGTGTCCAGTTGGACACACCTCGGGGCTGATTTGCCAGAGTGAGGAGCTTTCACAGCAGCAAGTGAGATCCATGAGAGCTCTGCTCTTGTCATATAAAATGCTAAGGGATCTGAAAAATCAAACCTTTCAGATTGGACATCTAAAATTAGTTGAAATTTTTGGAAATTTAAGCTTTAATCTCTGCGCCTCAGTTCTCCAGGTGTGACATGAGGAGAATATTATCCGCTCACCTCACAGGGGTGTTGTAAAGATAAATTCTTTAATGTTTGTAAAGATGTAAGGTAATATTTGAGAACACCTAGCAACGTCCATGTGAAAATTAATAATTCGGGACTCAGTGCAGGTTTTGGGTGTTGTGCCGTAAGTAGTGCATGTGGGCACATACTGAATGGTGACAATAAAGAGGATATTGAATAGCTACCCATTCAGTGAATACCATTCATCCTGTGCACTGAATGAGGTAGGGGTTCTGTAGAAAAAATAGCATGTGATCATGTAATTAAAGACGGTATCACAGGCATATGCACAAAGGTGCTGAATTCATGTTGCATGGACAACCTTAATCCTGGCATTTCCTAACTTTTGAGTGTTTGACTTTGCTACCGTAACTTTCTTATAAACACAGTTATTTTGGATATAATATAAAATCTGCCAAAATTCATGCTACTAAAAGCTCCTGAAAAATTCAAAGTACCTGTAATGTGGGAGGCAGTGGATTTTCTGAAACCCTAATGGACTTTCAGAACGAGATCAATGAGTCATGATGATCTCATTCAGAACAGGGTTGCTCTTTGTTCCATTTCTCATATTCTTCGTTGTCTATTCTGCCTCAGGAAAAATAGCCAAAGTCTAAGTCTGTGTGTGGGCTATTGCTTGAGTGCATAATAGCTGCAATAACTCTGTACTTTGAAGTGCTTTAGGATACTTTCAGTATGAAAGGTGCTATGTGCAGTTATTAGGGAAGTAGTTATTGAAGTGGCCATTCATTTCTGGCAACCCTATTTAAAAGCTTAAGTTAGGTTCAACATGAACATGAATTTCATGAATTCATCATATAGCCTATTTTTACATATCACAAAACTTCCATGAGGTTCACCAGAATTTGGTATGATTAGCTATTTCTACTGAGAACTGAAATAGCAGGGATGTTGCAGGGCAGGAATAAGTTATTTTTGGTTAAGCTGCATGGAAAGCCTAACAGTATCATGGATTATTTTCAGTCCCTTGAAATCCACAGATACATCTCCTCCTCCAGTGCACAAGGGGGTGGGAGTCACCTTCCTCTGCAGCACTGTTTCCCCTCTTCTTCACATACTGTGGCTAGCACTTCACAGGTCCAGGTGGGCTGGGAGGGATGTTCAGAACAGGCCACCCATGGATCCTGTCATACTGTTTAACAACATCAAAAGGTCGCTATTTATCCCTTTTCCACAAACAGTACTGCATATTTGTGCACTAAACATTAGCACTAAACATGGTTGTTCTACTGGTGCCTGTGTGAGAACCAATTGGTGCCAACCAGGGCTGGCTTTACCATGAGGCGAACTGAGGCGGCAGCCTCAGGTACCAGACTGTGGGGAACGGGGGGGGCACTAGGACCCAGAGTGTAAAAAATTGTGTCTGCTGCTGGTGCATATGTATTCTCTCTGCTCTAGATGCACAGAGATGGTGGAGTTCTGTGCTGGAGGAAAGAGGGCACAAGAGACATAACAGGTAGGCAGGACAAAAGGTGAGCGGGAATAACAGAAAGCAGCAGGAGCTGCAGGGAGAGAGAGGAGGAGGAGCCTCTTATGTACCTCTCTAGCACCCCCAGGAGCCTCGACTGATTAACACCAGCTTCTCAGGGAGCTTCCTGTTTCCTGCTGCTTCCCTGAACCCACTTGAGGAGAACAGGCAGTCAACTGAAGTAGTAGGAGCCAGTTAGGCCCTTAAGACGCTGATATCTTCCCTCACTCAGGCCCTGCTACCAGCCTGCTTATTTGTCCGCTTCAATTGAGTGTTGAGAGCCACTATTGCTGGCACAGAACAGAAGTCATGAGTGAAAGAAGAAAACACCCCTCTGGGGCAGCATTCAGAAAAAGAAAGAAAGCAAAGGAAGATTTTCTATCTAAGCAGGAAGGAGCTCTACTGAGATACATAGACACAAATGTTCACAGTGAGCCTTCTGGCTCCAGTGAAGATGTGAGTGGTGAGGAGATGCCTGATCTTTCAGTTAGTCAGAGTGCAGGTGACCTGTCAGCTACTGCAGCATCCATATCTCCATCTCAATTGGATGTAACCGTGCACGTTCCAGAAGAAAAGTGTAGATCAGAGAACAGTGTGGTGGAGGTGCAAGAAACAGCTGCTGCTGAGTTTAGTTCCTTAAGTCTAGATGATCCAGGACTGTGGACCCACTTGAGCAGTAGCCGGAGGGACTTCCTTGTACTGCATGGGCCACAGCAAGTGAAAAACTTCATGTTCCCCAAAGACAATGAAAATAGAAGTTTCCATCCAACACATTACTGGCATGAAATCCCCAATGGTAACAAAGTGGAGAGGCCATGGCTTATGTACTCAAAAACGCAGAATGCTGCATACTGTTTTTGTTGCAAACTCTTCCAGTCTAATGTTCCAGCCACATTGGGTTCAACAGGAACAAAGGACTGGAAAAATCTGGCTAGCAATCTGGCATGCCATGAGAAGGTAGCAAATCACCAGAGAGCATTCCATAGGTGGAAAGAGCTTGAGATGAGACTAAGGTTAAAGGACACCATAGATGATCATCATCAAGAGAAGATTGCATCAGAGTCTCTTTACTGGCAAAATGTTCTGAAAAGGCTCATTGCCATTGTGAGAATGCTTGCTCCCCAAAACCTAGCACTGTGTGGCACTTCAGATCAGCTGTATGTGCCAAACGATGGGAACTTCCTTAAAATTGTGGAGCTGATGGCTGAGTTTGATGCTGTACTCCGGGAACATCTAAGAAGAGTCACCACCCAAGAAATGTACACACACCACTACCTTGGAAAAACAAGTCAAAATGAGATCATACAGTTACTGGCACCAAAAGTCAAACAGAAGATTGTGGCAGATTTGAAGTCAGCAAGATATTAGTCTGTTATTCTGGACTGCACACCTGACATCAGCCATATGGAACAAATGACTTTAATGGTGCGTTTTGTAACAACAACAGAACTTAGTGAAAATGTCCCTGCAATGGTGACTGTCAGAGAGCATTTTCTAGAATTTATTGATATTGATGATACTACAGGAGCTGGTATGACAAACGTGCTTCTTAAAAAGCTGGAAGATATGGGAATTGCAATAGCTGACATGAGAGGTCAGGGCTACGATAATGATGCGAACATGAGAGGAAAGAACAGAGGACTGCAGACACGGATCTGAGAGTTAAACCCTCGAGCTTTTTTTGTCCCATGCAGTTCTCATTCATTGAACTTGGTGGTCAGTGATGCAGCATCAGCTTCTAGTGAGACTGCTGAATTTTTTAATGTAATTCAAAGCATCTAAGTCTTTTTCTCTGCATCAACTCATCGATGGCAAATTTTGAAGCAACATCTGGGAACATCCTCTCTGACACTGAAACCACTGAGTGCCACACGATGGGAAAGTCGAGTGGAGGCAATAAAGCCTATCAAACACCAAATTGGGAAGATAGATGATGCCATAGTTGCCATTATGGAGGATAATGCTATGACAGGAACTGTTCATGGGAGAACAGTGGCAGAGGGAAATGGAATCACCAGAAACATACATAACTTCAAATTTCTGTGTGGCTTAGTGTTGTGGCATGACATACTGTTTGAAATAAATGTTGTGAGCAAGAGACTCCAAGGTGAGCACCTTGATATATCTGGAGCAATGGAACAACTGGACAAAGCAAAGTCATACCTACAGTCTTACCGGTCAGATGAGGGATTTCAAAACGTTCTGAAGAGTGCACAGAAGTTCGCAGAGGAACTTCACACTGAAGCTATTTTCCCACCCATTCAAGAATACAAGAGTCACCAAAGAAGACATTTTGATTACGAGGCACAGGATAATCCCATAAGAGACCCCAAACAACAATTCAAAGTTGAATTCTTTAATCAGGTGCTAGATTGTGCAATACAGTCAGTTGAGGAACATTTCATGCAGCTCAAGGAACACAGCAGTGTATTTGGGATGTTGTACGATATTCCAAAACTCCTCACTATACCTGAAGAAGACCTACACCAGCAATGCAGGGCACTACAGACAGCGTTGATACATGATGACATGTGCGTTATTGATGCGAGTGATTTAGGTGATGAACTGAAAGCCCTTTCAGGATACATTTCAGCAGAATCAACTCCAAAGGCTGTTCTGGAATATATGTGCACAAAGAAGATGACCACCCTCTTTCCAAATGCTTTTGTTGCTCTGCGCATACTTCTAACACTTCCTGTAACAGTTGCCAGTGGAGAACGCAGCTTCTCCAAGCTCACGTTAATAAAAACACATCTACGCTCCACAGTGACACATCTCAATAGAGCATGAGCTGGCCCAGACTGTGGACCTTCAGAAGAAAGCAGTTCAGTAACCAAGAAGGCATGGAAAGCACCGCTTTGATTATTCAAACAGATAAAAATGCCAGTGTTTACTATGCAGACAAGAAAAGTTACATTTGCCATTCAGACATTTGAAAGTTAAGTGTTACTTAAAATTTTTGAACAAGGCATTTTAAGTTGTTACTTGTCCTTTATTGGGATAGGTAGCAGAGCAGTACCATGAGAGGAGTAGAACAGGAAAAAGGCAGAATTGAGACCTTTCAAAGTTTTGGCCAAAGCAAGGGGGCATCAGGGCGTCATTTAAGCTCCCCGCCTCAGGTGCCACAATGTTGTGGGCCGGCCCTGGTGCCAGCCGTGATGATGGTTTTCATAATTTGGACTCCTGTTCAGTAGAAACTAGCTGGATATCACCAAGTCATTCCACAGAGACCAAGGGACAGCAATTCTCTCGTAAACACTTTATATCACTAATGACCCTGCCCACATTTGAGCCAGTGGCCTAGAGGTGAAAAAGCTATATACTAATAACTCACTCATGAGCCACCAATTTCCTATCAACTCATTAATTGTTAAAAATAATCAAAACCATGTTTTCATGAATTTTGTGGTCAGTAAACAGTAGCAGCAAGCTCTGATTATGTTAAAGAGATTGTAAATTTTTCCAAATAACTTTCTCAAGTAAATTAAAACTAGTACTGATAAACTAGTATTGACATCATACTAACCATGTTATTGTGTGTAAAGCTAAAATCGAATTTTATCCAGTCAAGTGTCCTGCATACATTCTTCCAGTATGATTGACTATAGTCAGTCATTTTCACTCCTCTGATGTAACAGCATATATTCTGTTGGCATTTAGTTTCTTGTCAATCGCTCTGGTATCTGAGTTCCATACAAAAGACATATAACGACTTTTTAATTTAGGTCACTTAATTCCCAGTCTAATCCCATTGAATTTAATGGAAGCAAGCCCTTAGCAACAAAAGACATTTTTAGAAGCATGGTTAATAAAAAGTAATATTCAGTACAATAAGAATCATAGATAAGCAGCCAAGTGATAAAGTGATGTCAATGGACTAGAATGTTGTTGCGGGATAATGGTTTCCTGCTGCTACATAAATGCTGATGCAAAGCTGAGATGTTTGTTTTCAAAGCAGGGAACATTGTTCCTGTGCCAATATTGTATCACAATGACTTTATTTCTTTCATGCTAAATGACCAATGTACTGTAAATATAATTATTTTATCTGATGGATGTTAGTACAATAACTGTTGCTCACTGTACTATTATTGTCCTCCTGCATTATGATTGGCTTAGAGAACATATCTATTGTGTGCTTCAGGCACTCAGAGACCAGATGATATAGACAAGTAGGGGGTTTTTTGTTTGTTTTTTTTTAAACTGTAAAGTGCTGCTGAAATTTTGTATTATGGAAAATTTGCATGTAAAAAGTACCAAAGCTTAATGTTCACTTACAAATAAGATGATTTGTGATTAGCTGAAGCACTCATTTAATCTTTTGTTAGTAAATAGAGATCAACAGCCCAATTGGATAAGACATGCCAACTAGTGAAACAAGCAAACAAAAAAGCATATACATGTGAATTCAGAGGCAATGGTCCTATGCTTGAGCAGAGGGCCTAATGGGCATAGACTTGTTCCCTTTTGAACCTGGTCCAGAGCATGTCCATCTTCTGGATCCAAGTGGAGAAAACACAAGAGAGAAAAGGAATCAGAACCCAAATGAAAAAGAGAGCCTGAGGCTGCAGCCAACATATAGCCAAGGTCCTTTGAAATCAGTGGGAGAGGATCAAACCCACAACTGGTAAAAGAACAAAACTTAAAACTTTTCAGCAGAACCACACCAAACAATGATGAGTGGCAGTGCTTGTCATTATAAATATCAAGCCTCCAGCCCAAGAAACAGCCAGACAGAAAGTGAACAAGAATATTCTGCCCACCTTTCACCACTGAGCCTACAGTAGCATGAGGGTCTTCAGATCACATGCACAGATGCATGGACAGGACACAACCAATGACTGGAAACAATTATTAGAATAAACCATTGTAATTTACTTTAGAAACCAAACAATGAATTTAGAGGTGCAAATTAACCATCTTTGTCACTCACCCTACAGACAATTCCATGACATGCGATTTAAAGGAATACTTGTTTATAAATATTTTTATACAAATGTATAATAAAATTACAACTATTTGTTGTAATTCTCATTCTTATTCTTATGCACCTGCAAAATATAATACTTTCTTTTTAAAAATACCTGCCCCAGGAAGTGCTAATAGGAGTAATAGTCTAGGAGCATTGGAGTTCAATGCGACATTGGTGCAGACAGGGTAATCTTTCTCAGGAAACCAAGAGTGAAATCCTAGCCCCATTGAAATCAATGGCACAATTCCCACCGACATCACTGGCACCAGGATTTAATTTCAGGTGTGCAGCATGGAAATACTGCACTTTCTAACAGCACCATGGCACAATCAATACTTGCCTGCACCATTTACTCTTGTAACTGTGCATTTGCCTAGTGTAGACAGACTCTGAATTTCACACAGCCCTACTCTTGTCTTTCCTCCCTTCACCAAAAACTAACTTCAATGGGAGTTGCAAGAACTCAGCATGCTCCAGGATCAGGCCCTGAAATTGCTTTTAATTAAATGAATAAATCAATGAATAAAATTGTGGCATGACTATGAGTCATCAAATAGCTAATGCTATTTTTCTTACTCTTTCATAATGTCAGCTCATCATTCAAAGCAAGATAAAAGTAAAATTGCAGAAACTCACACTGTTTGCATCACGCAGAACAATTCAAAAGAAAATAATTCTATGTGCTCCTCAAGAATCTCTATGATTGACACGATTAGTAATAGAAAGGGGTTTTTTTTGCATTTTTTAAAATTTTGGTGAATTTTGTTTAGCATTCTTTTTATTTTTTAATCTATTCAGATCACAAAAGGGTAAAAAAAACCCATAAGAATTACAAAGGAATGCAAAAATATATTTAGAAAAGGAAAGCACCCTGGTGAGTACCCTGTAATGCTATTCCATCCAATTAACACAAAAGCACCCCATCTATGGGAATGATTTCCACAAGTTAACCTGACATTTGGTCAGCTGTAACAAAGAAGAAAAAAAAGTCTGCAGGGCCACGGCTTCTCTAGGAAAAGAAAGGAGATTACCTGAACTAGTTACCCTGCAACCAAGCCAAACAGAAATGTTTAAGGCTGTCAGGGATTCAAATGAGTAAGAAATAGCCTGTAAGATTGCTGGCCCAAAAGACCTTCATGGGCCTCTGGGGCCCCTGTACTGCATACTTCAGAGGAAGACAATTGCAATATTTGGCTGCTATAGAACAGTATATTAAACATTACTCCCATTGACTTCACCTTTGGTCTCTTTACAGTGTGAACTTGCCATACAATATAATCAACCTTTAGATACCACAACTAGATAGCATGGTGATTGACTGATACTTGATAAAAACAGACTAATGGGTAGGCAGAAAATTAGATGCCAATACAGACAGAATAAACTGGTAAAGTAGTTCCACTGATTGCTCAAAAAATATCCTCACCTACAGAAGAGGACTCTTCCCCAGCTGACATGTTCCTTTGATCAGCTACGATAGCTGTATATGCCTAACACCACCCTTCCTCACCTCTCACCTAAAGGCGATGAGTAGCTAGAATCAAATGGCTTGCACAAACTAGACAGTGCTCCCTGGCTAACTTCATAGGAACTGATAATCAATTAGCCAGGGAAGACCATGAAAGGAACTAAAACATAAAGGAAGATTTTGAGGTGGAAATACCACAGATGTCAGGAAACCCTGCAATAGCTAGATTCTACCTTCGCTCCATTCACTGCCCTATACTCAATCTGGCCAGTTCATTTTAAAATTTATTTGTGAGATGGACCACTGAGCCATCTTAGCCATCGCTGGTTATATGATCATACAGTTCAGAGTGCAGCCATGAATGAGGAATTAAGGTGATTGCTGAGTCAGGCACAAAGATCAGGAACACTTTCCTTTCCACGTGAATCAACACAGCCACCTGTATTCTTTCTAAAACAGGTGTCTACTGACCAACCCATGTCTGTTTGCCATGGATCCAACTATGTGCCCTTCAATAATTTGTCTGTCAAGAGGTCACTGTAGATGGGAGTTAGCTTTCTAACTTTTGTGTTGATTGGAGTTTGGATTTGGGCGCACTGGCTCAGGACAGGCAAAATGTAGGCAGGGCAGTTTGAAAGCTACTGCAGAGTTCTGCCAGTGCACATCAGTCCTGAACTTTTATTCCTCTTCTGAGTTTTCCTTGATATGAAACTACCAGTCATACCAGCCCTGTGGTTGTTTTGTGGACATCCATTAGGAGTTAGATGGACAGCATCAAATTCATTCTCACTTATGATGTGCCTGGATTGAACCTTTGTCCCCCAGACGCAAAAGGCTGCATAAACTCCTGAATCCCTATGTGGTAGAAGCTTTTAACAAAAGGACACCTTTTGTCTATTGGGGTTCCCACTTACACATTATCTTTCTTAGTATTACACCCCCTAACACTGTGATCTTCTCCAAACAAAGAAAAATCTGGAGAGTAATTTAAAAAACAAACAAACCTCAAGACAACTGACATATCTTTTAAACAAACATGAAAGGTTCAATTTTGCCAAATACAATCACACACGTTTAAAAACCTTACAGACCTTGACTACGAAAGCTGAAAATTATCATTTTCTTAGGAATAAAAATAAAATTACATACATTTCAACATCAGAAATTGTATTATAGCGAGCAAAATAATTTTCCAATACCAAAGATACAGAAAGCAGCTCACTGGGTTAATGCAGTGTATGTAGCCTTTTACCTCTTGAGCTATAAATAAATTTGACCAGCTTAAGCCACAAAAGCAAATGAAGTTGGAGTTTTTCTTCCTACCCTGTTTGTCCACATCACAAATCAACACATGGTTTGGCATGACTCTATGTCTCCATCAAGACAAGCACTTGACTACAATATCAAAGGTATTCCAATACAATAGGATTGAGGTGCAAAGGCACAGCTTTCCGGGCCATGCTTGTAGAGAACTTTTCTGTGTAACAGGCTCAGAGACACTGAAGGCCTGAAATAGATTCAAGGAGGATTGTGGAGAGGCTATCTTTCACCAGCTCTTTTTGGGGCCTCATGTTTACCAGTCTTCATGGTGCCACACTCTAGCCAGTACTATTGGTTCTTTAATTTCACAAGCATTAAATTTACTTAATATGTTATATATAAAGTCATATAAAGAGGAATCCTTCCTCCCAGGTCTGTGTGAAACTCCCCACTCATAGCCCAAACACTTGTTAGTACTGTAATAATATTCTTGTATTGTACATCATGTTTGTATTGATGTGCATTGAAATTTATATAACAATAAAAATATAGCCCTATCCTGAAGAATTAACAGTATATGGGGCTGAATCTCCGCCCTCAATCACTTTGAGCAGCATCTTACTCTTCAGGTGGTTCCACTGATTTTGCAAAGTAAGGTACCATTCAACTTCATTAAGGGTGGCAGAACAGACATTGAAGTGCTCGATATGGCCTAATTCTACTACCCATATTCCAGTTGGGTAATATGTTACCATGCAAGTAATTCCATTGATTTCATCAGGACTACTAGCTGAGGCTTAGAGACTGCCACCCTTACTTGTGCTGAGCAGTACCTTATTCCAAGAGGCCTCCCATTGATTTCAGTAGGACTCATGTTGGAGTAAAGTGCTACTCAGAATGAATCAGGGTGGTAGAATCTGGCTCAGTGGGATTAGGATTTGCTGCTATGGGGAAACAGAGAACCTATCCAATCCCTTCATCATCATGCTTGTGACAATTATCAAGACCATATATTTTAGCCAGAACACTCCAGCTGACATCACAGTGTCATTTTGACTAGCTCATTTATATCTGGAGCGCATCACTGAATAGTTTCAATTGCTATAGTAACATACTTGGTTTTCTAAATGGATTCATTTCACATGTTGCTCTTGATGGAACTGGCTTTTGGTTTGTCTGCAGAGAAGGAGCTCATTTTATGATAAATAAAGTATCAAGGAAAACATAAAAGGCAATGTAAACCCTGCACAGAAAAGACAGAAAGAGAAAAAAACACTGCCTTTGGTGATGTGCAAGTCCTTCTATGAAAGGACATGCATTCCATTTTCCTTTGCACAATAAACTCAGTAACATAAAAAGGACTAATGTATCTTTAAGAACAGCTCTTCCCTCCCCCTCCACCCGAGCCGCTGCACGTGCAAATACCTTGGCTGTAGTTCTTTTTCCAAGGTGATTTAAATCGCGATAGAGTGCTCCAAGGAGAGATGTCCCTGATACTTCCCATGGTCATTTTGCTGAGCTAGCCAAAGTATATACTCATGCCATATATCACTTTGGCACCATTAAAGAATTACAGGGCATCACATGGTCTCGCAGGAATTAATCACTGCTTAACAGTGGGTGCTCCTGTGTTTATGAAGTCATTTGGAATCTGCATGTAACCACTGGCACTACGAGGAGAGAGTATATGCAGGTAATGAACCATGGCATTACGTTATGGTTGAGCTACATAATTTTCCAATTGGTAATTAATATTTCTGGATGATAGTCTTATATATTTTCTTGCACTGGAATGCTATTTTCAAATGGTGCCTAAACACTACAGTGATGGTTGTATTAAAAATATCCCAGATAGAGAGATGAAACAAACATTGACTGACAGTATGCTAGCTTTTTAAAGTGCCATTATATAAAAATAATTTCCAGACTGTGTTAATTTTAAAATTAACACTATGTGCCAAATTCTCCCCTTGTGTAACCCATACTGAGAACTAAGAGAAGCCTATGGTTCAATAAGTGTAGGTATCTTCATATAGTGACTTGGGTATGTTGTGGAATACTGAATGAAAAGTGCTTTTTAGTGTTATCTGGGTAGTAAGTATGATTTTAGAAATCAGCTTACACAACCTTAGACTTTTATTTCCTTTTTGGTCAAAAATAAACAAATATTACTCAGTTTTTAACACCAGTTTCAAATATCCATCAGAATAAGACAAAAACTGCAAAAAATATTCTGAAGAGATTCTGTAAAATATTAGTTGCATTTGACTAAGTCCCTTTAATGCTAATGGCAGCTGCATGTGTACACTGAGGTGTATTTTGTGTGTAATTCAGGAGCAATAGTCAGTTTTTAGAAAAAGGAGACAGTAGTCAGTTTTTAGAAAAATGTCTGCAAGTGCTATGCTGGATTTCTCAAAGATTACACAATTTCCCACTTATAAATATTTATCTTGCTTGTATGATTCAATGATACACTTGAGCATCAGTTAGCTCTCCCAATAAAAGAGGAGAGAAATGTGAAGGTTTTTGTATTGCTTTAAAGCTAGGTGTTGCTAATTCATTCCGCTTTCAAGTTGTTTATCATTATTGCACCTCATTTTTAAAAGTAGTGAAGAAGTCTTTAAAATAGAAGCATCTGGAATTTGTATATAACAAGTGCCTTAGCATGAGTCTACTTAAGTTTCACTAGAATTCAGGGCCAAGAAGTAATCAACTTGCTAAGAACTGAGATGGTTATTAGAAATAGCTGGCACTGTACTTCTCTGACTCATTTAATTCAGATATACAAGCTGAAGATTTTAATAGATAAGGAGCTATTGAAAGTATAAAGAACAAATGTGTTCCAGAGCTGTTTGCATAAAAGATAATGTACTTATAAAAGATGTGAAATACTCTACCTGACCTGTTGCTTTTATAGTTATTTGAACAGGAGGAAAAATCAACTGAAATCAGAAAAGCTCATTTATTGGGGCATCCTGAGGGGGAAGTGGTGATCCTGTATGCTTGCTGCTAAAGTTTAAAATGTATCAGGTAGTTTGAAATGTTAGCAAGGAATATAAGATATGCTAGAAATAAAAAAAGAACTTTGAGTGGGATATTTCCATACTGGCAAACAGTGAAAGATACAAGTGGCTGACCTTCACATTCAGTTCTTCATTACACCTTTAAGAAGCAATCCATTGTGCTGTCCCAATTGTACTAGTGGAGAGTAATTTGCAGCAGCAGCTTATCAGGATGCAGCATGCTCACCTCCACACCACCAGCCCATTCTGGGGCCTGTAGGTATGTGGAAGAGCCATGGTTTTTCCTATTCCCTACATGTGCCTGCCCCCGTACAAAGAGTTGCTCCCAGGAGTGGGCAACTGGGTAGCAGCAAGAATGGGTCAGGTATTTTTAGTCAGAAAATGCCAATTCATCAAAACCAAAACTTTGTGGGAAAAGATTGGTTCCAGCACATTTTCTAGTTTAGAAAATTTTTGAAAACAAGTTTCAAAATTGATGAAACATGTTGCAACATTTCAAAACTAAAACTTATAGTTCTGCTGTTTGAGATGACTTTTCATTTAAAAATTTGAGCTACTTATAGTAAAAAAATATTTTAAAATGGTCAGAATCTAAACAAAGCATTTTGATGGACCCAAACTGAATTTCTTCCAGATTTTCAGCTTTCAGAAATTTGAAATTTTGACTTTTTATCTCTATTCAGAATGGGATTCCGGCCTATTAAGGTTTCTCATTAGCTAGGTACTTGTATCACTTCCACTATTGTTGTATATAAGCACCTAAAAACATGAAATAATACTTTTTCACAACACCCTTGTAATATTGGCAAGAATTTCTCCCCTTGTACCAATGGGGAATGTAGGCACTTGCCCAAGGTCACACAGGAAGTTTGCGAGTTTTATGACAGACCAGAAATTGGAACAAGATCTGCAGGGTCTCAGTCCTATACCATAACTATGAGACTAAGCAACAAAGCAAACCCTGGCAAGTTTATAGTAGAAATGATGGTCATATCCAAGCTAGAGTATGGAGTTTGGGTCAGAGGCTGACCTATGTTGCTGACAGACTGAACAGTGCTGAAAAGCTAGCAAGCTGTTTTTGTGAGATTTTTGGGCTCCAACTGGTAAAATGTTGCAAGATCTGTTACTCTTACAAGCTTTCCACCATCTTGATCCACACCTATACCAGATCTAGAAAATGTGAATCTTATGAATCTGACCTTCAAACAAAACAAGGATAATTTCAGAGCCACAGATTTTAAATGTAACACATTATTCCCCTCAGCAATTCAGGAAGTGATAAGAATTTGAAGTGCTGTCTCAGGCCTCTCTATAGTTTATTGATTTACGGACCTATCCTCTTGTAGGATACTTATCTAATTCTTTATTGACCCCAGTTATACTATTGGCCTTCACAACATCCCCTGGCAATGAGTTCCAGGGGTTGACAGCACACTGTGTGAACAAGTACTTCCTTTTATTTGCTTGAAACCTGCTGGCTATAAATTTTATTGGATGACCCCTAGTTCTTGTGTTATGTGGAGGGATAAACAATAGTTTCCTATTCATTTTCTCCACACCATTTATGATTTTATAGACCATCATATCCCCCCCTTAGTTGTCTCTTTTCTAAACTGAACAGTCCCAGACTTTTTAATCTCTCCTCATATGGAAGCTGTTCCACACCCCAATAATTTGTGTTGACCTTCTGTGCACCTTTTCCAATTCAAATATATCTTTTTTGAGATGGGGTCACCAGAACTGCATGCAGTATTCAAGGTGTGGTTATACCATGAATTTATATAGTGACATTCGGATATTTTCTGTCTTATTATCGATCCCTTTCCTAATGGTTTCTAACATTCTGTTAGCTTTTTTGACTGCTGCCACCCATTGAGTGGATGTTTCAGAGGACTATCCACAATGCCTCTAATGGTGTGTCTACATGGAGATAAAAGGTCCGCAGTGGTCAGCTGACTCGGGCTCATAGGGCTTGGGCTGTGGGGCTAAAAATTGCTGTGTAGACATTCTGGCTCGGGCTAGAGCCCAAGCTCTGGGACTCTCCTCCCTTGCAGGGTCCCAAAACTTGGGATCCAGCCTGAGCTCAAATGTCTACACAGCAATTTTTCAGCCTCATAGCCTGAGCCCTGCGAGTCTGAGTCAGCTAACCCAGGCCAGCCACAGGGTTTTTATCCCTAAGACCTCGTTCTTGAGTGGAAGCAGCTCATTTAGACCCCCATCATTTTGTTACAAGTGAGTTTCACTCAGATGTTTGGTTTGTTTGAATGCACAACTCAAAGTGAAATCTGGGTGAAATTACATGGATTAAAAATGAACAAAATACTCACATAAAACCTTATGAAATGAAACCACTTTAGTTTCACACAACTCTGCTAGTGAATTTCCATTTCCCCAGAAATTTCAAGACTCCAGTATTAGGCCGAACTGAATTTGGACTAAAATACAAATACAAGGTGGGAAGTGATTTTATAAAAATTATGGACAAATGAGGATCAAATTGGCTGAAGCAAAACATCTCTGGACCTCTCCAAACCAATCATATGTTGATATTAGGCAAAAAGTCTCACAACAACATGCTTTTTAGTGGGATTTCCTTTCCTCTCTGGTTTCAGCTGAATCAGAAATACTGGGGAAAAAGCTACATTTCATAGATTTTTTTTTCTGATTTAGGTACTGGAAGCATTTGGGAACCACAAATCTACATGTATATCTTAAAATGTTAACCAGGCACTTTTCAAACCTCAGAATTAAAAAAAAAAAATAGAGTTCAGGTTTCTGAGTGAAGGTTAGCACTATGTGAAAACTTGCTTGGTTTTTTATGTTTCATTCAAAACCAAAGCAGATTCTCTGAAATGTTCTTTAGCCATTCAAGAGTATCTGGCCCTAGTTTTGGGACCAATTTCTGGGGGGGGTTTATTGTTGAAATCATACGAAATTAGCTGTTTGGTATGGTTTCCAACATTCCCCCTCCACCGCAAACAAACTTGATGATCATGGATAAGCTTTCCTTTGAGAATATGAGTTTACTGGAATCCGTAACTCAACAAGAAACCCAGACAGTATCAACCCACCCAGTTCTAAATGGAAAAAAAAAGTACCAAGTTTTCTGCTGGCAGAACTCCATTGACTTCAATAGAGTAACACTAGTAGAGAATGCAGCCCAATGTTTACACAAATTCTTGTAAAACAAAGCTGACAGATTTGGCACATTTCTAATGAAGGTGCTGGTTGGTTCTTACTCTTTCTAAACCTGTTTTTCCTTTCCTAGTTTATGCTATCCTAATGAAATGCATGTAACATGAGGCTAGCATACATAACAGACTAAAAACTTTTAAGGAAGCCCTTCTCTGGGGCATTTGGTGTCATATCCCAGCCTCATTCTGAATCTGGATGCCACCCTTCTCATCTCCCCACCCGCAAACTGCTGGTGTCCTGCCAGGCACAGGCCTAAATAAAAGAGAATGTAACATCTTTCAGAGAGAGAGCCTTCCCTCCCAAACTCTGACCTTTCCCTTGCTACTTCTACTCCTGTGGCTTCTCCCCTCAGCACTGTGAATTCTTGGGAAGGATTTTAAGAGAGCTGCTTTTAAATAAAGTTTGTCACAGCTGAAGACTGTCCTGTCACGAAGCCTTGAAATAACAATCAGCTGCCTTCAGGCAGCCATATGCTCCTGTCAACCACAGTGGGACTGGAGGCAGTTAATAACTTGGTGGAGGAGAAACAGAAGCCACCATTCTATGTTTTACAGCACCCTTCCTTCATTTTAAACTCTAACAGAAATGTTGCAATGTATTCAAACAAATAAAATCATATTTAATGTTACAGTTTTGACTCTCAGCTTTTAAGTCACTTAAAAAGAGAATGTTTAACAATACCTGATTGCAAAGCAAGCATATCCCAGTAGGAATCAGTTCTCTCCCAGGAAATAGCCATGAAGGATTTTACAGGACTACATCAACACTGTTAGGAAGCCAGGTGAAGCATGGAGTCAGGACTGATGGATCCCAACAGACCCGGCCCAGGGAGGAGTTGAGATGTGGTCCAGGTTGGCAGATGAATGAAAGTTCAAGCCAGTTCTGAGTGCACTCAGACAAGTTTCCAACTCCTTAGTTATATAACCACATAACCTGTTGCAAAGGCTGGGTTGTGGTTGAGTCAGAAGATGGGGACTCAGGAGACCTGAGTTAGTTCCTAGCTCTCTCAAAGACTCCGTGTGTGATGGGACAAGACATTTTGTGCCTCCATTTCCTATCTGTGTATGGGGATTGAAACACTTCAAAGGGGTTGTGAGGATACCTGTGTTAACACATATTCAGTGCTTATAAACTGATAAAGGAGGAGTATAGTATATAGTATATACTATAGTAGAGTGCATTCACTGCAGGCATGTCCTCTTATGGTATAACGGGATCTCCTTCCCAAACACTCCCAGGTGATGGTTTCTCCCGTCACATGGTAATCCACCTCTTCTCATGACTGGCCCTGTGGCAAGCTCACATTTAGTTCCACCCCTTCCAAGGTAAAGAGTACAACAGACTAATCTCAAACATACATAACTCTTTGCACCAGGCTCACTCGTCCCCAGACTATTGACTCCTTCCTGAGCTCTGTAGGATTGCTCTCCAACTCTTCTGCAAAGCAATGCCTCCCAGGCCTTTCTCCTTGGAGGCCCAGTTCCAAACCCATTAGTCCTCTCCATTGTGTCAGGGTGTTTCCACTCCACTTTTCTGGTGGCCCAGTAGGGGAACCCAGGCCCTCCCACATCACTGGGTTCTAGTCCCGGGACCCTAGGATGAGTAGCCAAGATAGGCTCCATCAGAGCCCTCACTGCTGCCTCCCTAGACTTCTTCCTACTGTGGCCTTTCTTCAGGCTGCTTCCCTTAGCTCCTCCCTGGGCTCACTATAGACCTGCCTCTCTCTAGACCCTCCTTCACTCAGCACTAGCAAGCAAAGATGGACTGCAGAGTTCTTTCTCTCTCTCCCCACAGCCTCCTTCTCATCTGGGCTTCCCTCCTTTTATGCTCACCACCTAGCTCCTCCCTCAGGTGGATGTTCTCTTCTGTTGGGTCTGGCCCACCGTCTCGGTGCAACCAAGTGCCTTAATTGAGCTCTCTTACTCCTGTTAATCTTTTTTAGTGCCAGTGCAGGGTTTATGCCACATCATAGGGCAATATAAGCTATTAGTAGGCCCTGGGTTGTAAAAATATATATGTTGTACAAAGAGAAAAAGGCACACAAGTGTAATATGAAAGAACCACATGGGCACAGAGGGGTCCAAATAATTGTGTTTATTAATTATATAAACCTGCAAGGCCAAGCTACATATACAAACTGCTAATGTTGTAGGATTCTGGTGGCTTCTGAAACACAGAAGACAGTGAGAGCCACTAGAGGGCTCAAAAACGATTTAGAGTGATACTACCCTATATTGTATACAATATTGAATACTACAATATAGTAAGAGACAGTTCATGTCCCCAAGAGCTTGAAGTCTAAATAGATAAGACAAAGGGTGAGGCGAAATGAAGCATCTCCGTGCTACAGATAAGAAACTGAGGCACAGATATATTGATGTTTTTTCAATGTTCTATAACATAGGGTAAAAGTTGTGTACCATACTGAGGTGAGTTCTCCTTCTAGACAGTGTCATAATGATCTTTTCTGCCTTGTGCTCTATTTCTGTATCCCAGTGTTTGTGTTTGATGATTTTCTCACAGCTGCCAGACAACAATGCATACCTATCTGAAATAGTAAAGTAAGGTGGGAAATAATTTCCTTGTGCTATTTTTGTATTTCTTGTGAAGCAGAATCTTCCATACTACATACCTTGCTGAATAAAATGGAAGTTAATGTAACTTCATATACAGTCATTTCACACCTCAGTTCTGCTTGATTTTTCATGCTCTTTGAACCCTAATTTGGGTTTGAAGTTCAGTTAATTTGAATTTGGCCTTTGTGGGCAACATTTAAAAATTGCTTGTGTTTTGATTTGCAACTTAATCCTTTCTTCCAAGGCTAAAGAAGAAAATTAGGACCAAGCTGAATGGCCAACCTTCAATAAAAGGCGCTGGGTGCTATTTCATTCCACATTGCCCTCAGCCTTTGTTAGTTACACTGTAATCTTGCTTGTATGTGGAGGTATAGCCCCCTTGTTATTATCTACATTCCATCCACTAGCCTTATGGGTTGAGGGCCCAATCCTGAGAATTGAATGTATCCTTTCAGTGGAATTTATAACTCAGGGCCTGCTGATGTATCTTTAAATCTGACTGCATCATACTGTGAACAAGAACTTAATCGTCCTACATACCATCCCACAGTATTATACCCATACTAAAGAACACTAGAATACATTAGTTAGTAAGCTAATAATAATGCTGTTATGTTAGATTCTTTTTCAGTGCAAGGGTAAATAAAAGTTATATGCCTATCAGAAAATCAAGAGTTTTGGAATAAATGCAAGTTCTCTCATCATCTCTAATTGTCACTTGCTGTAGATGTCAAACTAACAGAGTAGCAGAATCTAATTTCCTTGTTTGATTCACCATGAAATTAAACTGAACTGACAATTTTTATTTTCACCTGGCAAATTCGCCCAACACTATTTAAATCTAGCTAATCAAGTACAGTTATCTGCTGCACACACTCATCTCTCCTACCACACCTCTGATTTGTAGTATCCCACATCCAGCTCCCTCTGACAGTCTGGCATTGGATTACATTTACAGTTTTGCAAGGTGTAAAGGAATGCATGGACATAGTTAGCTGAGTTCCCAGCAAGTGTCTCATGTCACAGAATTACTGCTGAAAGATGAAGGAGGCAGAGGAGGGGAAATCCACCCATAGTATGAAAAATGAGAACTCCCCAACAGCACCTTCAAATGAAAATACAATTGGGTGAAGCTCTTTCTTTAGAAAACTTGACTGTATACCTCTCTTCTCATTTGGAAACTCACCCCAAAAAAATCTTTATTGGGAATAGAATACCCTAGTTTAGAAATTACTGAGAAAATTAGAGTTAGCATTATCTGCTAAAAGATTTCTCCTGAATCAAATATACTTTAGAGTCAGTGCTGACAAGACCATTTTAGGAACGTTATCACTTCAACGTGGTGCGGGGGGAGGGGGCGGGGTAAATGGGAGACAATATTTGCTGAATATCCAAAGTGCATGTATTTTTTGCACCATGTGGCAGCAGTGGGTCTCATAGCATTATGTTCTGTCAGGTTCAATACAGTCATAAGCGCAATGTGTCAATAAGCAGCAGCAACACGCTATGGTGTGATGAAGTTCTGTAGTTCAGATCACCTGAATTTCTGAGGGTGGTTTGCAAGTAAGGTCCCAAAGCTTTTCTTCGCACCTTACAAAGAATTTGGAACGTTCCACAGCTATGTAGTCTGTGGGCGAATCCTCCACAGAACCACAAACAATCCACAAGATACAAAAGTGTAATTGTGCCCAATGTGCAAGCTACTTGAATCCTCTCCTTTAAGCTCTTACATTCCCTCTACAATTAAACTTTGATCTCTCCCTTTGATCCAAATACAGCGAAGTAGACTATGGACTTGCACTGGGGAGTAAAAGATAGTAGGAACCACACACACCCCCCTCTGGACACACTTCTAGCTGAGAGCTGAGTGCCCACTTACTCTATTCCCCAGAACAAGTGGACAGGGAATGAACATGCATGTGCGTGGCTGGGAGGGGAGAACAGAGTAGATTACTGCTGCAATAGGCCAGCAGCAAATTACTATCCCTCTTGAGCAATATAGGTGGAGGGGACAGACATGAGGGTGGGAATTATCTCTCTGAGCACAATGTTTCCCTGGAATTCTTCTGTGGCGGAGCAGCTTATTATAGGCAGTGTCCTAAGGACACAGTCTAGCCCAGTGATATTATTTCACTGTGTATCTTCTTAGTCGTCTCTTCCAAGGACAAACCATTTTTCTGTGGAAGAGTTATATTACATACTCAGATTTTATTTTTATTTTTTAAGTATAGCTCTCTCATTTGTGTTTGCCCAAACAAAGAGTTAAAGGGTATGCCTACACTGGAATAAAGAGACCCATACTACAGCCGGGGCTGTGGGGGTAAAATTTGCTGTGTAGATGTTCAGGCTTAGGCTGGAGCCCTGGCTGTAGGGTCCTTACCCCTCTCACTGCTGCAAGCCTGAGCCAGCTAACCTGGGCCAGCAGCAGGTGTTTAATTTCTCTGTAGATGTACCTATTTGACCCATTCCCTCCATTACTGTAATGCTTCAGCTCAGTTACACGTCGTTTTAGTTTTTTCTAAATGTCCTTTGCTGGAAACAGCCCAGCTTTCTCTAGCTTTCCTCATTAATGACATAAATCAGGCAAAATGTTAAGAGTCACCGCTGTAATGGTATTTGATAGAGAACTTAAATTAGACCACAGAGAAAAATGACAGTGCTCCTCTAAGACTGCATGATTCAGGTCTTGGTATCAAACCAGAAGTCTCAAATGGAATGCAATTCCATAACAAAGAGAAGCATAGTGTTTAGTCATCACACAGTTCCCAAAAGAGCTGGTTCCAAAACACAGTCTGGCTCCATGTATTGGGCATTCCACCAGGGGGGTGACCCCTCACCATTTTTCTAGATACACTCTCTCCCCCATCCACTCAATGTCTCATTAAGTTTTCACACACCCCTTCATCCTTGGTGCCATTTTAGCTTTCTTTTTCTCTCTCTCTCAATACCCCAGCAACTCCTAATGCACTTCTGGCTGCTCAGGCAAAGCAAGTAGTGTTTTCCTCCTCCAAGCCTGTCAAATTGTTTCATGGATCATTCAGCACAGGTCATGAAAGTCAGGAATGATGGCTTGCAGCTTGGCCTGGGATCACCTAGCTAACTGCAGCTGGAATCCTTAATTGGCTAGATCACCTGATTGGATGAGCAGCATTATCAGGACTGCTCTCAAGCCCAGCAGCAGCACTTGGCCAATGGCTGCTCAACACTTATACCCACAGTAGTTATCACTCCGGGTCCTGTCTTGTTCCCAGCCTTGCTCAGTTTCTGACTCCAGATTCCTGACCCTCAGCTCTGACTCCTGGATCTTGATGCTGGCTCCCACCCCTAGTCCTGACTGCCCATGCTCTGGTCCTTGTCAATGAGAGTGTGTTGCTTCCATGAACTTATCCAACCCCTAACAATTTCTTCATTCCCTGGCAGAGAGGGTGTGTCCCAGATCTTCCCAGATCCAATTTTCCCTATAACAACATAATGCAAGGAGCTGTCAGCCCTGCTAATTTTGAATGTTTAAATTACTTGTTTGAGGTTACTTAACATAAAACTTCCTGAAGTATCTCAGCTTTACACTCCATTATTAAACCTATTCATATTGTACAGGATGAATGATGAATTTGGCTTGAAGTATTCAAATTTTTAAAAGGATTTTGTTAAAGAAATAAAGAAGACAGCATATTGGTTTCAAAAGAAACAGGACCAGTGTATTCCTATGAACCACTACAGAAATATGGCTTTCTTTAGTATATCTAGCATGTCAATACACATTAACTATACAGCTGTGAGGATAAAACACATGTGAACAGAAGTTATTATAGATTTAAAATTTTTTCTACTGAAGTCACTTTGTAGTTACTGCATTACCACCTCACAATAAATCACCTCATTTCATGATAACCATGACAATTAGCTCATACCACCATTGCATGTCCACTTAAATCAACAATGAACTCAGTGTTCTTCCCCCTTTCCCTCCCTCCCCCCCCATACTCGTGAGTCATCACATTGTCTCTCTTTGGAAGTGACATATCTGAACTAACACAGGAAACATGCAGGTTATTTTCATATTTTTTTTCTATTGAGTAAATGAATTCAGTACCTTGGAAACAGAATACATTCTGGGCCAAAATCATTCCTGATGTATCTTATGTTGAAGGCAATGAAGTTAACCCAGGGATGTATTTGGTCCTGTATGTGCACATAACAGAATGTCAGACAGTCAAACAAGCAAATATATTTTACGGTAAAGCCAAGATCAGCTAATGAAAAAAAGACAATGAATGCTTTTGGAAAAAATGTTCTTGGTATTTTTTTTTCGTATTCTCCTGTGAATTAACTGCATTATATTTTCCTTCTGCAAAATTAAAATTTTGGAAGCTATTAGGAGTCAGGTTGTAGTGTATGTCTGAAGAAAAAAGGCATCCAAACAACACAAACAAAGTTTGGTACCCTGCACTACATATATTACAGGAACAGGCTTTCCTTTTAGAGAACCCATTTTGCAAGAGGCTACAGCTGTACAATTCCAATGGAGGCTGATGATATCTGAAAGTGGGCAGGCAATACTGACACGTAAATATAGGTTCAAAACAGGTAAAGGACACGACTCAAAAAAAGGGTAGACAGAGCCTGCCCTCATTTAACTCAATGCTTCAGAAAGGAGAATAGTTAATCAAAATCTTAGGACCAACTCATGCTCGTATTACCCACCCTAAAAGTCCCAACTAATTCAACTGGACAATTTTGTGAGCATTATTAGCAGGCTTTGGTCTGTACTCCTCCTACACATTTGAATAATGATGATACACAAATTGCTTTTATCAGCAATGAAATGGATTTTAGACCTTAAGGCCTGATCCTGCAACTTGTTGCTTGCAGTTTAGCCTCTGCATGAAGCCCAAGCACAAGTTGCAAGAGCAGGCCCTAAACAAGTAAGAGGCGACATATTATCACTCAGCTCATACCCATGAATACCTAAGCACATCTGTGGCTGGAATTTCATGTTCAGTGACTTTCTACAGCTGCTAATTTCTAGCCATCACTGATAATGAGAATAGGGGTGTTTAGTGGAGCTGACTGATTTCCAATACTGAAAATTAATTAGGCAGAACAGATGATTAAAAGCCTGTAGGAGATATATTTTAATGCTTCCCCTGATTTACCAAGAATCACAGAGCCAAATTAATCTCTGGTGCAATTCCATAGACATCAATGTTTTTACACCAGGGATGAATTTAACTGGAGTTTAATTTAATGTAGAGTACTCACATATCTTACTAATCAAGAAACAAAACAAAAAAGAATTGTCCCCTCTTCCCAATGAGAAATAAAATTGACAATGATTAGATAAAGGGGTGGGGGAAAGTTCTTAGGTCCAGCTGTACTCAAAGTCCGTGTGCAAAATTCAACTTTTCTCCATTTTTCCCTAAAAATCCTTTTAAAGGTCTATTTTTCATTTTAAAAATATTTATTTTTAACATTCACTGAGGTTATTTTTGGATGCAGAGCTTGTGTTGGATCAGACCCAGTTCCCAATCATTATGTTGTAACAGCACTAGAAGGATTTTTAAAGGAGGCCGGGGGGGGCCCTAATCAAACAGGAGAGCAATGTTCTTTATGTGTAAAATTGTAATGAAAATGTGTGTTGGCCGCTTTAAGGAAAAGCTAATAACATTTTACATAACCCCTCCTGAGAGATCGAGTAAGGTCAGGCTGATTCTGTTCCCTTCTTGGAGGATAAAAATCAACAATAAGCCTAGTGTTCTGAAGGTGAGAAGCAAAAAGACCTGTGGATTGTCACTTTTTCCTTTGGGAGTGTATTCCTACCTGCACAGAAAGAGTTTGAATGCCATCTGTAAAGCAAAGCAATCACAGTCAGATATGCAGACTTATCTCTCCATTATACATAACCCAAGGAATTAATTAAGTTAATTACAAAACGCCAGCCTATAAACATCATTCACAGCCTTGCTGCTCAAGTGAGAGCTGGTGGAAAGGTGCTCAGGATGAGCGTATGTATCATATTCCGTTTTCTTGGTTTTTACTACTGTCTCCCTCTCTCTCTCTGTCTTTTGATACTGGAATAAGAGTGGCAGCTTTAGAAGAATCCAGTACATACAAGCCATGGTGTACAGAATCTCAAAGTGTAGGATTTATGAATGGGACTGACCTATTTTTTTTAAAGTTATTTAAAATTGATATGTACAGTGTTCTCCTACATACTCTGAAGCACCCGTAACTTACTTTTACTCTTATTAGAGAATAGACTTTTGACCATTAAAATGGTAATTATAATAGCCTTTAATTTTGCAACATTGTGGTGTTTAGATGTTGCTTGTAATTATTAGAATTGGGAGCACTGGCTGTTGGGAGTCTGAAAGGACAGAAAACAGGAAGGAGGGGGAAGGAGTTGAAGAGGCTGAGGGAGAGCTACTGAGGGTGCAGCAGCAGCTTGGAAAAGAGGTTTCCACTTTAAAAAATAAAGTCCTGTTGAAGTTTGCTAGTACCTTGCCTGGCTACTACAACAAACATATATACAAAATTGCCAGTTGCATGTGCACCAAAATATGGGTACAAATAAAAAAGCCATTTATGAAAAATTAAGCTTTAAAAAGAAGTGTTTAATAGATGTGGTATGTTAAAGAGTAGAAGGACACCTGATCTAAAAAATGTCCAGTCCTCTTGGTATGAAAGCGTTCTAGACATTTTGGATTTTTTTCTTGTAATTTTGGTACATCCTTCATTATAACAAAAAGTCAATAAAAAGGTGAAAGGGTTTATAAACCCTTCTTTGGGGTGTCTTGTCACATGGAAAAGGGGAAGGGCACATTTCCCAATCACCCCAGAGATAATGCTCATAAAAAGAATAAATAAGCTCTTCACCACATCATAGGTGGCTGCTTTTGCCTTGGGCTAGAAAGGATAACTGTCAGGCTATGTTTCAGAGTAGCAGCCATGTTAGTCTGTATCCGCAAAAAGAACAGGAGTACTTGTGGCACCTTAGAGACTAACACATTTATTAGAGCATAAGCTTTCGTGGGCTACAGCCCACTTCATTGGATGCATAGAATGGAACATATAGTAAGATAGATAGATAGATATACATACAGAGAAGTTGGAAGTTGCCATACAAACTGTAAGAGGCTAATTAATTAAGATGAGCTATTGTCAGCAGGAGAAAAAAACTTTTGTAGTGATAATCAAGATGGCCCATTTAAACAGTTGACAAGAAGGTGTGAGGATACTTAACTTAGGGAAATAGATTCAATATGTGTAATGACCCAGCCACTCCCAGTCTCTGTTCAAACCCAAGTCAATGGTATCTAGTTTGCATATTAATTCAAGCTCAGCAGTTTCGCATTGGAGTCTGTTTTTGAAGCTTTTCTGTTGCAAAATTGCCACCCTTAAATCTTTTACTGAGTGGCCAGAGAGGTTGAAGTGTTCTTCTACCGGTTTTTGAATGTTATGATTCCTGATGTCAGATTTGTGTCCATTTATTCTTTTGCATAGAGACTGTCCAGTTTGGCCAATGTCCATGGCAGAGGGGCATTGCTGGCACATGATGGCATATATCACATTGGTAGATGTGCAGGTGAACGAGCCCCTGATGGCGTGGCTAATGTGATTAGGTCCTATGATGGTGTCCCTTAAATAAATATGTGGACAGAGTTGGCATTGGGCTTTGTTGCAAGGATAGGTTCCTGGGTTAGTGGTTTTGTTGTGTGGTTGCTGGAGAGTATTTGCTTCGGTTGGGGGGCTGTCTGTAAGCAAGGACTAGTCTGTCTCCCAAGATCTGTGAGAGTGAGGGATCATTTTTCAGGATAGGTTGTAAATCTTTGATGATGCGCTGGAGAGGTTTTACTTGGGGGCTGAAGGTGACAGCTAGTGGCGTTCTGTTATTTTCTTTGTTGGGCCTGTCCTGTAGTAGGTGACTTCTGGGTACTCTTCTGACTCTGTCAATCTGTTTTTTCACTTCAGCAGGTGGGTATTGTAGATTTAAGAATGCTTGATAGACATCTTGTAGGTGTGTGTCTCTGTCTGAGGGATTGGAGCAAATGCGGTTGTATCTTAGACAGGGCCGGTGCAACCACTAGGCGAACTAGGCGGTCGCCTAGGGCGCCAAGTGGTTGGTGGCGGCGCTGGAGCGGAGGTGAGCTGGGGCAGGGGGGCGTGGGGAGTGCCACCTGCAGCAAGTAACGAGGGGTGGGGGGCGGCGCACAGGGGAACCGCTC
Organism: Natator depressus; assembly: GCF_965152275.1. Lineage (NCBI taxonomy): Eukaryota > Metazoa > Chordata > Testudines > Cheloniidae > Natator > Natator depressus. The sequence continues at coordinate 91,542,636 of NC_134238.1, read as the reverse complement.
CCTGCCCCAGCTCACCTCTGCTTCGCCTCCTCCCCTGAGCACCGCCCCGCTCTGCTTCTCTCCTTCCCAGGCTTGCGCGCCAAATAGCTGATTGGCGCTGCAAGCCTGGGAGGCGGGAGAAGCAGCGGCGTGCTCGGGGAGGAGGCGGAGCAGAGGTGAGCTGGGGTGGGGAGCTGCCGTACACGGCTCCCCGGGCCAAGGGGAGGGAGGGGGCGGTGGGGAGCTGCCATGGGGGGGCGAAAGTCCTTGCATGGGCCCTGATCTTAGAGCTTGTCTGTAGACAATGGATCGTTTGGTGTGTCCTGGATGGAAGCTGGAGGCATGTAGGTAAGTATAGCGGTTAGTAGGTTTCCGGTATAGGGTGGTGTTTATGTGACCATCGCTTATTAGGACAGTAGTGGCCAGGAAATGGACCGCTTGTGTGGATTGGTCCACGCTGAGGTTGATGGTGGGATGGAAATTGTTGAAATCATGGTGGAATTCCTGAAGGGCTTCTTTTCTATGGGTCCAGATGATGAAGATGTCATCAATGTAGCGCAAGTAGAGTAGGAGTGTTAGGGGATGAGAGCTAAGGAAGCGTTGTTCTAAGTCAGCCATAAAAATGTTAGCATACTGTGGGGCCATGCGGTGCCGCTGACTTGAAGGTATATATTGTCCCCAAATGTGAAATAGTTGTGGGTGAGGACAAAGTCACAAAGGTCAGCCACCAGGTTTGCTGTGACATTATCGGGGATACTGTTCCTAACTGTTCCTAACGGCTTGTAGTCCATCTTTGTGTGGAATGTTGGTGTAGAGGGCTTCTACATCCATAGTGGCCAGGATGGTGTTTTCAGGAAGATCACCTGGATCTTGGATTGTAGTTTCCTCAGGAAGCCAGTGGTGTCTCGAAGATAGCTGGGAATGCTGGTAGCGTAGGGCCTGAGGAGAGAGTCCACATAGCCAGACAATCCTGCTGTCAGAGTGCCAATGCTTGAGATGATGGGGCGTCCAGGATTCCCAGGTTTATGGATCTTGGGTAGCAGACAGAATACCCCTGGTCGGGATTCTAGGCATGTGTCTGCACAGATCTGTTCCTGTGCTTTTTCAGGGAGTTTCTTGAGCAGATCGTGTAGTTTCTTTTGGTAATCCTCAGTGGGATCAGAGGATAATGGCCTGTAGAATGTGGACTTAGAGAGCTGCCTAGCAGCCTCTTGTTCATATTCCAACTTATTCATGATGATGACAGCACCTCCTTTGTCAGCCTTTTTGATTATGATGTCAGAGTTGTTTCTGGGGCTGTTGATGGTGTTGTGTTCAGCACAGCTGAGGTTATGGGGCAAGTGATGCTGCTTTTCCACAATTTCAGCCCTTGCACGTTGACAGAAGCAATCTATGTAGAAGTGCAGTCTGTTGTTTTGACCTGCAGGAGGAGTCCACACAGAATCCTTCTTTTTGTAGTGTTGGTAGGAAGGATTCTGTGGGTTAGTATGTTGTTCAGAGGTGTGTTAGAAATATTCTTTGAGTCGGAGATGTCGAAAGTAGGATTCTAGGTCACCACAGAACTGTATCATGTTCGTGGGCCTGGAGGGACAAAAAGAGAGGCCCCGAGATAGGACAGACTCTTCTGCCGGGCTAAGAGTATAGCTGGAAAGATTAACAATATTGTTGGGTGGGTTAAGGGAACGATTGTTGTGGCTCCTTGTCAGGCTATGGCATAGACTTTTAAATGAAGCTTAGTATTCTCAAACATGCAGAGACATGTCATACTGTGTTTCTATTTAATGAGTGTTATTGTAGATAAAGACATTACAGCAATGTTTGTGAAGCTGAGCTTATGGATATACACCCATTGAAATGGCAATTAAATTACCTGAATGATCAGAAATACTATTTCACTAGAGAGAGTCAGGAGGGGTGCTTGTGCAGGGATTCAAGAACCCTCAAACCTGAAGGGATGTGTCTGACCTGCTAATAAAGAAATATTTTGGTGCTTTCGCCACCCTGCTGGTAGATTGGGGCTTATCTTTTTTCCTCTTGGTATTCCTGCAAGCTACAATCTCCCAAAGTCATATTTTCTGGAAAGAAGGTGCTGAATGATGACTTCCAGAAATAGTGCTTTTTGCTAGAAAATGTCTGTAATTCATTCAGACACTAAAAGAGTTACGAGTGTCCTACTGCTGTCTTGTAACCTGATCCCTGACACAGAGAGAGGTTTGCTCCCTGCCATATCTAGCCTGGATTGGAGCAGACAAAGCAAGTACCTCTCAGTGGCTTTGAATCCAGTTATTCCTGTGCTATAAATACGACAGCAGACACCACAATTCACAGCATGGCAGGTCAGTGCACCCCAAGCCAGTTGCGTGTTTTCACAATACGCACGGACAATGCCATGACAAGGAGTCTGAAAAAACTTAACAGTAATACTAATATTACTTTGCATTTAACAAGGTGCCCTTGGTACCCTGATGTCACAAAAAATACTGACACTCATTTTCAGCTTTAAAACTGCTTACGGATGATGAAAAGCTGTACACAAACTTGTAAATGATTAACAACAAGACAAAGACCTTTTAAATGAACATTTTATGTGAGCTAAGTGGGGGATGAAGCTTGCAGTAATTGTTCATATTTCATGGGGACTTGGCTTTTCATGAATTCATCTCAGTGTCATCTTTCATACATATTACACTATCGGTTCATTAAAATTCTTGATGCAGTGCTGAACCTGGTCAGACTGAAATGGGGCTGACAAACCTCATGTCTGCCGCACAGATAACCAGACCTTATGAAGGTGAAATTAGTTTTCAGGAGCTGTACTGTTCACTTGATTGATTCCGTCTTAGAAGTCATATGACTTCATGTTTCCTGCAGGGCTGCCACTGTCATGCAAACATGACCTGATAACACATTGTCAGGAGCACTCCAGAGAGCTAACAGCAATCGAACATCTTTCTACTGAGTGTGAAGTTTCCTCTGAAATGTGCATATTTGATAAGCAGTTCTTCTATCTGTCCTTTTTCATTTTCAGAAAGTTAATCTTCTCTGCTCCAGTGAGCACTGTGTAGAAATGAGCTGGCTCAGAAATGCAGCAGGTGGCCCCAAACTACAGTACATGGGCACTCTAAACCTCCAGGGGCAGGCATGTTTTGACATCATTCCTGGAAGGTGGCACAGCTGGGACTGACAATGCAGTCCCTTTTGAGCAGATGGACTTTCAGCAATTTAGGGTAAGAATGCTCTCTTGCATTTTATGCTCAGTTTTATTATTGTTTGCTACCCAGTTTCAGTAACAGATAACACAAACCATTTTCCTCCTGGAGAGGCTAGGTACTCACTGCAGTCATGTGAACCATACTAAATACAAAGACTTACACAAAGGATCATCATTAGTTTCAGAATGATTTTGATGGTTATAGCATCCATGGACTGCCAACCACCTTCTTTAATATGCCTTTTTTAGAACCTTTATCCCTCAGAATCCTCCTTTCCTGTCCCAGTATCATTTGAAAGATAAGCAGAAAACACAATGTTCAATTCTGCATAATAATACCAGTTCCCTCTACTCTGTGTATTTAATAAATATAAGTAAAATAGCAGGCTACTGCATTAATCTCTAGTTTCATTTACTCTGGTGTCAATGCAGAGTAACTCAAATGAATCCAGTGGATCCATGGTAACCCCATGTGGCTTCACTGGAGTTACTCTGGATTGACACCAGTGTAAATTAAACTGGGAGTAAATGCAATAGGCTGATACTTTATCATAGAATATCAGGGTTGGAAGAGACCTCAGGAGGTCATCTAGTCCAACCCCCTGCTCAAAGCAGGACCAATCCCCAATTTTTGCCCCAGATCCCAAATGGCCCCCTCAAGGATTGAATTCACAACCCTGGGTTTAGCAGGCCAATGCTCAAACCACTGAGCTATCCCTTCCCCCCCCCCCAATATACATATATTTATGTATATATTAAATATGCATGAGAGAGGTATAGTGATATAGGAAATTGGTCACAAAATTCAGTATGGGCCAGAACTTTTCCCTTGTGCTATCCTCTGTGCACCAGCATAAAGAACCAACTGGGGACTCCCCTTGCATAGGGGTATCACTGGCTCTAACCAAGGGGTTCTTAACCTTTTTCTTTCTGAGGCCCCCCAAACATACTGTAAAAACTCCACAGCCCACCTGTGCCATAATAAAAGGTTTTCTGCATATAAAAGCCAGGGCTGGCATTCAGGGGTAGCAAGCAGGGTAATTGCCCAGGATCTCATGCCATAGGGGGCACTGTGAAGCTAAGTTGCTCAGGGCCCCAGACTTCAGCCCCATGCAGTGGGACTTCAGCTTTCTGCCCTGGGCTCTAGCAAGTCTAACACTGGTCCTGCTTGGCAGACTCCCTGAAACCTGCTCGTGGCCCCCCAGAGGGCCCCAGACCCCTGTTTGAGAACCACTGCTCTAAGCCACCTGTTTCTGCCCCCACCTGAAACGGACTGCTACACTCGAAACATTCTGGGCCAGCAGAGGAAATTCCATGAAGCCTTTCAAGCCATCACAAGTTAGAGCAGCCTTGAGGTATTTTGGAGACATCTGAGGCTTTGGTCATATGGTTTTCATAAACTGAGAACACTTCCCTGCCAAGATTGTGTATTTACTTTCAGGTTTTGCAGGTGATTAAAATAAACGTTCATCTTACCTTGTATTTTCTTGGCATATGGAAGAGTAAAATATGAACATTTTGTATTCTTTGGGGCTGCCTTCAAGAAACATTCTTATGGGAATGGCAGCACAGTTTAAGCCAGTCAGCTGACTCCTCTCGATGAGAGCCCTCTGTTGAAATATGATGCAATACAAGAATATCAGTTCAGGTATATTGGCCTCTCTTATCCCATTGTTTAAATTATATTTTTTATTTTATGAAATAAATTATACCAATTAGCACCATGAAAACATTGTCTGTTTTTATCATGTAGTGCAGTTAACGTTCCCTAAAGGTATGCTCTTGAAAAAGGGTAAAATGAGGAAGAGAAGGAAATCAAAGATTCCTTCCCTTGTCTGTTCTCCCCACATCTGTTTCTTGCTATTATGCAATGGCATTGAAGCAAGTGAACAAGTTTTCCGCCTTGTGAACTATACACTTCCAAACAAGAATGGATGCATCTTTATGAATCTTTTCAAACATCTGGTCCCAGTGTTCTGTTTGCTTCAGCACTGCCACACACCTCTCTGTAACAAACAACTGGAAAGTTTCTCTTCCTTAAATCTCAGAAAGGGGCAACCTCCTAGTGGACTGACTCACCAACATTCAGTGACACAGAAGTATTTGTGCAACTTGGCTAGATGTCAGAAGCATGCATAGCATGCACTGCACCAAATCCTCTCCTGGCTGAATGTTTAATACTAGTTGTGTTGCATTATGACAAGACCAGTTGGTATGTCACAAGAAGCAGAAGGGACTTGAAGCTGCCATGAAGCAAACAGAACAACAGGATGGAACAGTGGAGCACAAAAGTGAAACAAATTCTACAGCAGAAGATCCACCTCCCAACCAAATCACTTCAGCCTGAGGAATCATACCACTGTCCCTCCAGCAAGACGCATCCACCCGTTCCTTCAACCGCACAGCATAATACTCCCAGGCTAGCTCAGTAACCAGGCCTCATATGCTTCACAACCATATTGGTCATGCTTTCTTTCCTTCACAACCTAAGGACTTTGCTGAAGTGGGGCCAGAGTGCTGAGCACCTTGTAAAATTGAACCCTTGGTTAGTACTCTACTTTTCATCTCCTCCGGCACAGCTGTACCGCCCCCAGCCCTTCCACGCAGCTCCATCTAGTGTCTCCTGTAGGCAGGGGTCTGTAGGCAGCTGCACCGGAGGACAGGGCTGGGGATGGGGCTGGGGGCAGTACAGCCGCACTGGAAGAGCTGCCGGCATGGGGCCATCTGGTGGCCCCACATTCTGCTCCTTTCGCCACCGTGGTTCCGGAGAGCCCTGCGGTTCAGAAGTCTCAGGCGCACCAAGAGGAGGACAGAGCCTCCCTCCCCAGGTAACATGGAGTGGATCATGGGGCATGCCCTCGCTCCTTTAGCTGGTGCAGTGTACCGGTAAGAAATGAATTCTCCACTGATGACAGGTCAGGAATGACATGTGCTGGCAAAAGCAGCCTGGAGAAGTCTATACTGTACAGCGCATGTTTCAACAACCTCTGATCAAGCTGATGCTATGAGTCCTTCACTTCATGAACAATACATTTACTCAACTTTGTTTCAAATGGATGTACTGCTTCAGAATAGTTTGGATACCTCTGAACACAGGATTAATAGTATTTTAATTGCCTGACCTGTCTTTGAACTGATGGCTGCTAACATCTAAAATGTCTTAATTCCCAGAAGTACTGCTGCTGAAATATGGCTGTAGGTTTGGCTTTCAACAGCATTTAGCCTATTGCAGTGACACTTTTAGCTTTCCCTTGTTATTAAAATAGTTGAATCTCAGTAGCCTTTAGCCATTCTTTCCTTTATCACTCGGGGGGTAGGAGTTTAAATTTTCCTCTCAATTCTTCACTTCTTGGGCTATTGGGAGATGAGAGGACAACTGGTCAAATAGTAATAGAATTTGTTCACAAATAATTGTTCAATATAAAAATGCCCTAATACCTAGATAATGTTTCACAACATATCAACCAGCAATGGTTGGGAGTATTACTGAAGTGAAGTATCTCCACTGGGGGGGTGGGGAGGGCAGCAAAGCATGTCATTCCTGACCTGCCATGCTATTCAAAACCCTAGCGTCTCCTGAGAGAATGCTGATTGTGTGGTGATTTGTAACTAGACCAAGCCCATTTTCATTTATGACTTAATCCAGAATTTGAATTCATTTCCCAGAGATGGAAAGTCTGGGAACTAACCAAAGGCTCAATTCTACAAGGTGCTCAGCACTCTGGCCCCACTTCAGCAAAGCCCTTAAAACACATGGGTAACATTAAACAAAAGTAGTCCCATTGAAGCTAAGGGGATTACTCACCTGCTTAAAGTTAAGATTGTACTTAAGTGCTTTTCTGGATCAAGGCAGAGTGCTCATCACTTGAGGAATTAAGCCCCAACCGTACTCACCAACTGTGCCATGCTTATTACATTTCTGATAACACTATCTCATTATAACATTCCATTGTTTTCAAGAATGAGTGTAAGACATTTCAAAGCACAGTTTCATAAGAAGGGTACTGCTGAGTTTTAAATTAACCCTCTTTATTGTCTGTCCCAAATTTCCTCTCTTTATTTTTCCCGTTGAAAACAAATTTTGCTAATCCTTCCTTCCCTTTCACACCAAAAATATTTTCCCTCATCTTAAAATGTGCATACATGTTTGTTTTTTCCTTTCCTTCTTCAGGTTTCAGAGTAACAGCCGTGTTAGTCTGTATTCGCAAAAAGAAAAGGAGCACTTGTGGCACCTTAGAGACTAACCAATTTATTTGAGCATAAGCTTTCGTGAGCTACAGCTCACTTCATCGGATGCATACTGTGGAAAATACAGAAGATGTTTTTATACATACAAACCATGAAAAAATGGGTGTTTATCACTACAAAAGGTTTTCTCTCCCCCCACCCGACTCTCCTGCTGGTAATAGCTTATCTAAAGTGATCACTCTCCTTAGAGAAAACCTGGATTTGTGCTGGAAATGGCCCACCTTGATTATCATACACATTGTAAGGAGAGTGATCACTTTAGATAAGCTATTACCAGCAGGCGAGTGGGGTGGGGGGAAAGAAAACCTTTTGTAGTGATAAACACCCATTTTGTCATGGTTTGTGTGTATAAAAACATCTTCTGTATTTTCCACAGTATGCATCCGATGAAGTGAGCTGTAGCTCACGAAAGCTTATGCTCAAATAAACTGGTTAGTCTCTAAGGTGCCACAAGTCCTCCTTTTCTTCTTCAGGTTGCATTTTTCAAATCAGCCACCGGATGACTAGATGCGAAACTACTACTATCACAGCTTCCTGAGCGCAGTATTGGAGGCTTCCTAGTTTAGGAATTACATTTCACCCATACATATCCTCAAGGGAGCCTCTATAATGCTTTGTTATATTAGGGTGGGGGAAGGTAGCATGGGGAGCTAGTGGAGAGCTGTTTTGTTTGGTTGTCTTTTTGTTTTCTACAGATGGATTCCGTGGAGACTTCCACTTTACCAGAAGAGGTTCTTAAGCTACTTTAGATACACGTGTATTAAGAACTACTGGAAATAAGCAAAGCTCAGAAAATGTCAAATATTTCACTCAGAATGCAAAGCTTCAAAAATTAATAAATAAATAAATAAATAAATAAATAAATAAAAAGTGAGAGAACCTTAATGTGAGAGCTGCAGAAGTGATTTCAAGCTGATTTCACTAGCAGCCTCACTTCATAACAAACTGTGGCTTTGCATATTAGACACACACAACTGCCAGTTTGAGTATCCCAACTCTGGACTGAGCTATAGTGTCAACATATGAAAACAGGGTCCTCTATAGAGAAACTAACACAGGCAAGTGCAGATTGTCATATATATCATCATCAGGTGCAGAAACTGCCCTTGTCAAGTGTCAGTATTTTAATTTACTTTGGTTTTATACAGGATATTTGTTAATGCAGGTGAATTTGGTCCTCATGAAAGTGAGGCAGACAACATTACCTTGAGCCAGGCATAGCAAGGCCATGTCTGTGTAATCTCCTCTATATAGGACTCCTGAGGGCATTCTGCACGCGCGCATACACACATAAATTCTGCGCACAATATTTTAAAATTCTGCAAGTTTTATTTGTCAATAAATAAATGCAGAGGCTCCAGCAAGGCAGTGGGGAGCACAGGCCACTGGCTCCATGAAGATGATGAGATCACCGTGCAGCCCCCCATCCTACCCCGGGACACAGACTCAGCAGTGAGGCTGCACCTGACCCTGACACAGCACATGGCCTGGGCCTGCCCCAGAAACACCCTGGGGCCGTACCTCTCTGCACCAGGTGCACCAGGTGTGGGGCAGGCAGGCTCAACCAGGCAGGGTCCAAGTGTGAAGGGGCTCAGTGTGGGGGATCCAGGTGTGGGATGAGAGGGTTCTGCGTGGGACAATCTCAGTGCAGGCAGCTCAGTGGGGGATCTAGATGTAGGGGCTTCTGGATGCACAGAGGTCCATTGCAGGGGTGGGTGGGTCGGTGGGAGTTCCAGGTACAGGGGCAATGGGACTCTGCAGGGGCTTCCAGGTGAAGGTGGTTGGGGCTCAGCTGAGGGGTCTGGATGTGGGGGTCTCAGTGGGGGAATCTGGGTGCTGTGGGAGTGGGGCTTGGTGGGGTCTTGGTGCAGCTTGTGGGGGGGTCAGTGGCCTGGGTGTCTAGATGTGGGAGCTCAGGGTGGTGCGAGAAGTGTGGGTTTGAGTGCAGGGAGCTCAGTTGGGGTGGTATGGGGTGCAGTGGTGGGTGTCTGGAGGCAGGGCGTCTGGGTGCAGAGGGGTTGAGGTTTGGGTATGGAGTGCTAGGAAGGTTCTGGCTGTACATGGTAAGGCTTGGCAGGAGTGTCTGGGTATGGAAGGTCCAGATGCACAGATGGGATGATGGGGGAGCAGCTCCCAATACAGTGACCCCTCTCCCCCTGCAGCTAAGGAGTGATGGGTTCAGGAAGCAGGGGGGGATGCTGAGATTCCTGTAGCTGGGGGAGGTTTTTACCTCTCCACCAGCTGTTCTGGGTGCCTGAAACAACGTACCTGTGCTGCTAGGGAGTGGTGTGTTACTGCTCTTGCAGCTTCCCTTCACTTCCCTATCAGAAAGTCATTTTTCTGTGGGGAAGCAAAGAAATCTGCAGGAGACATGAATTCTATGCACACGCAGTGGCTCAGAATTCCCCCAGGAGTAGGGAGAGGTTGTGCACAAATGAGAACTGAGCTCCGTAAGGCTCCTGCATTTAGATATTTGGTATATTACATTTTCAAGGAATGTTAAATGCTACGTCTTGTATGATGCAAATCAGATGTAACTGGAAGTAAAATTGGAGCATGGGGGGAGAAGGAATATTTCAAATTCCCTTTTTAAAAAAAAAAAAAAAAAAAAGAAAACACCAGTCAACCTAAACCTTTTCGAAAGGCACAAATGAGAGTGAGGTACCTAACTCCCATTGACTTTCAATGGCAGTTAGGAATCCAACTTCCATTTGTGCCTTCGAAAGCCTTCCCTTTAATCTACTGCAGCTGTGAGTTAGAGAGAGAAATCCCTTGCTGTTGTTGAATTGTTTGCTATCTCCCTACAAACAGCAATGAACAACTTCTGACAAGTTAACTGGAGCAATAAAGTGTGCAAAAATCACGTTACTTTTGCACTGGCTGGGAAGGAGAAGATAACAGGCATTGCCAATGAAGCTCCTTAACTGGAGTAAAATAAGCCTGTGCACCCCTTTTCCCCGCCACCAACCTTTACTTCATTGCTGTGGTTCAGATGACTAAACCAGCCTTTAGTCTTAATGGTAAGAGATAGCATGGCCTACTTTCTAGAGATGTGGTGTTATGAATGTTCTAGGGGTTTATGGAACTTCCACAAAGGAATGTGCACTCTTATCAGTCTTAAGAAACCCAAATAAGTAGGGACATCGTCTGTGAAGCTAAAGCCCTGGTCACTGTATTACATTCCTGCTAAACGCCTTTGCAAACTCTTCTCCTGTGCAGTTGGGTTTAGTCAGATAAGCACTTGCTTTATCAGAGTAAGAGAGCTACACAGAAAGCAAAATATGCTGTCTCCCTCCCTTTTCTTATTAGTGCTACTGGGGTTGTGTAGCTGACTAATAAAATACTTGACCTTGGTTCAATTTAACCCTTTGTGCTCCAGGCTCTCAGAATGCCCACAGCTACGTTGTTTCGCATAGCACTATTATGCTTAGAAGATTAACAGCCGCTGAATGGTGTCACCTGGCAGTATGCCCTCACTTTGGCCACTTCACCAGCCTGCTGTACATGAGGACTACAGGAGTATTGCTATGCTGGCTGCATATTGGGTGCCCTGAGGCACTCAAGGGATTAATGAGTAGTTTTGTAGCCAGCCCTGCCCAAGAATCCTATGAATAATCAATGGTACTTGAGGCTCCTCAGGTAATTGAATTGCAAACCCAGTAATAACTAGAGATGTATCAGTAGCAGAATTACACCTATGCCTGCTTCTAAATATATATAATAATGAAACAAAAAAGCCACTGGTTGTGAGAATTATTTACCTACATCTATACTTATATTTAAAAAGGAATCTCTATAAGTTTGTGATTCAGATTAACACGTATCCTGCCTGACACATAGTTTAGGGAATATTAGGCAATGTGTCAGCAATTCTATGCACCCGGTGCAAGCAATGGGAAAGCATTAAAAAGGTACTTAATTTTTTTTTTTAAGACTAGATGCTAAAGCATGCAATATAAAGTAGATCTCACTCATACCCTCACATTTGCAACTGTAAGTAACCTCATCTGATTTAAAGTTTGTTTTATATATATAAAAAACTTTAAAAAATAGTGAACTTTATTTTTTTTGAATGACATACTGAAAGATATTCTTTTGTTTTCTGAGAGGGTGGGCTGGGCAACAGTGCTAGGAGATTTTTTGGTAATCTAATTTCATTACTGTCTACAGAATATGTAGATGCTGTGGGTTGATGACTGGAGTGAGGAGTTTGTATTTTTTTTTTAATTTCTTTTACTGTATTTATTAAATCAGTGGTGAGGGAACCAGTGCTTATTTTTCCAGCAGTAAGATCAAGAGGGCTGCTGTTTTAATTTAAATAGTGTGTGCTTTGATAATGCGAGCAATTCTTTGCAAGGATAATAAGCACCACAATTATCTGTGCATTTTTAATTACTGAATGCATAGACAGGCCTTTAAAAAAATGGCATGTAGGTATGCCTGTTGGTAACCATAGTACATGCTGTGCTAAGATGCGTTAGGAGTGAATGCTTGAGGCAAACATGTTTGCTATTGTATTGCCGAGCTGACCACAGTTCTCTCCAGTGACCGTTTAGTAGAGGATTCATACCAACAGACATCAACAGTGGAGTGGTGACTGTCTGTGATAAACTGTTGTGAGAGTGTGACATAAAACAGAGACCAGTGGCTTCAGTCCATCCTCTCAGCAAATAGACAACACAGAGTGATGTATATGGGATGGACGAATACAGCTCTCCAAACACGCTTGCTGGAGCCCTGACAGTCTAGCAATCAAACAAGATGGACAAGACTTAGATCTCAGTGTATGCAAATAGCACACACAATTACTTTGTGTGGATATGATAAGAGACAGCTGAATGTGAGGTCCACTAAACAACCAATAAATCTGCTTTAGTCAGAAAAGAACTCAGGTATTTTTAAATTTTGGGGTCGCAAATCTAGCCAAATTGTTCAAACAAGGACTCCAAAACAATTTAAATGGACTAGAATTCTCTAGGCCTACTTATCTTTCTTTCACCACTGTCCTTTCCAATCCTTCCTCTTTCTGAAAGAATCAAAATACCAATAGTTTCTTCAGCCATATCTGCTGTTTATAAGTCTTAGATCATCCAATCAGGTAACAGCAACAATACCATGTAGCACAGGAGACCAATCACATATCCTGAATATTAAATTTCAAGTACTCCACTGAATAACCACAGCAAAACAGGCTGTGTAAATCATTCACACCCTGAAACGTGTTTCAAAAAGTAATAATTTCAAACAGATCACAATTTTTACAAATGTATCCATTAAAAAGACAATTCACCAGATAAATTATTTTCAGTGAATAATTCAACATCCTATATGAACATTCATGAATTGAGATGCATAAGAGGTAGCAGTAAGTGTATGTAAATACAAACCCATTTTATAGACAAACTATGGCTCACTGACTAAAGCCAACTACACCTACCACTCTGCTCCCATAACTAGACACCTTTCTTTCAACACACAAATCTGCATGCTTCACTCTCTCTCTCTCTGTGCCTACAAAGACTACACACACACACACCGGTGTATACTTATAAGTTAATGATACCAAGTTAATCCTCCCACCAGAAAATTGTTTCTCTGCTCTTGATATGTGAGCTCACACATCACTATTCAACTGCCCCGCCAAACATAAAATTTGTAAAGCATAATATATTAATAAGTCAAATGGTTTCATCTGTCAGATATCAAAAGAATCTGATGGAGCTGCTGATATCTTTAAGCTTCCTTATGCTTTTAGGGCATGGTAAGTTTTGCCTTTAATTTAAGATGTAGATTTCATCACAATGAACCTCCTGACATTAACACAGGGCTTTCTTTTTAAACTTCACTTTAATTGCTATTCTCATTATTTTGCAAGCTTTTGCCCTAACATATCCCAGGGGTCTTGACAACACGCTTTTTCTCTTTTTAAAAAACTGAAGTCCTGATTGTGATAAATTGTTAGGGGCTGTGAATAAACACTAGTTAAATTACAGTATCTAAAATAGCTAATAAGGGAACAATTTATGATGTGGAATTTAAAAGGAATCCCTAATTGCACTTCAGTTTGCAGTGAGGATGCTCCTTCTATAACATTAACAGCTATTTTGTTTTGTGAGCTGGCTTCTCGCCAAGGTTTGAGAGCTAATTGGAATTAGAATAACATTTCTCACAGGCCATTCATTTGCTCAGGCTGAGTACAAATTACTATGCAAGGGAGGATGAGGGTTCCTAATGATACAGGATAATGATGTTTTATTCAGATTTTAACGAGGTGTAATCATTCTGGTTGAGAGAGAAAAAGATTAAGAGGGTGCAACAATTACCAATTTTTACAACTGATTAATCGCAAGCCATTACTTGTTCTTGGTCAAATAGGCATTATAATGACTATTACCATTTTCAGCTATTTTTAATGCAAATTGCATTAGCTTGTAAAACCTTGCCAACTATGCCACATAAATGATGTGCCTGAATGAACAAGAGCAATGAAAGCATTATCAAAAATTCACGCTGACAATGTACAGAGGAAGGTTTGAGTGATGAGCACATATTTCCGAAATGTTCAGCCAGTACAGAGGCTTTTCCTTTAGTCAACACATTTTCTGTCTCTCTCCCTCTCTCTCTCTCCTTGTGTACTTCTTGAACTCCAAGTATACACCATCATTAGGAAAACAACACAACAATGCCTCTATTGAGATGTTCCTTAGAAATCATAACACTCTGCTGACATCCAAACCATTCCAACTACCAAGCTTGGTATACAGGAACTTAACTTGGACAACATCACAAGCAGAGGGCTCTGTTCAGATCATACACTGACTGTAAATGTACTTTCCCTGAATAGGACACTCATGTTGTTTTTTTGTTTTATTTTGTCCTTCAAGCCCTTATGGTAAGAGGACTGGGCTCTTGTATAGAGTATCATGTAAGAACTCCACCCAAAAGGGAATTGATAGGGCACTTTGAAATGAAAGGAAAAAATGGGGGCTGTTGTCACAAGAGGGGGAAGTTTCACCACCAAGCTAAAATGATTAGCAGAACACAAAGGAAATGATTATAAGAGGGAAAGCCAAAGAAACGTAGTATCTGTGAAACTGCAGAGATAGGAAGCGAAATTACCATCTGCTAAATACAAATGTTAGCCCCTGAAAATACTCTGGGAATCACTAGCAAAATGACACTCATATGGATGTTAAACATGTGCCCTGAACTGTCATTGTCATTTGAAATCGCTAGTAGTGAGTGTAGAATCCAAAGAGTTAATTGAAGATATGACAACAGTGTTTATAACTACCTAACAGTTTGCAAGTTTGTCAAAAAACCAAGCATTTTTCACAAGAATTCAGAGACTGCTACAGAAAAATGTATGCCATTATATGAGGTCATATAGAGGGGTCATCATTAAAAAGTCTGAGTTATCACTGTGTGCTGAATGATGATTACCACATTTTCTCCCTATACTTATAAAAGGAGATCTGTTGTAACATTGTAGTAATAGTTAGCATTAAGAAGTCATCACTGCCATCACACCATAAAACAGGAGTTCGTGTGTGGTCAGATTTATGCTTGTGATATTATGGAAGGCACTGAGACAAAAAGACATGCCATCTTAGAAGCAGTCACACTCCTTATGAAAGGAGGACCGGGGTGGGGGGTCAGGGGTGGGGGGGACCACTCTTTCTACTTTTAAGAAAGGGTGGTATTTCTTAGTCCTCCTAAATTCCCTGTGATCTTGTTTGATTTTGTGAGGCTCAGTATATGACTTTTTTCCTCCCTTTGGCTTTTTGAGTTGTACATTTCCATCCAGGCCCAGTGCTATCCTTAAGCACTTAAGTCAGCCAGATAGGGCACCAAAAGTTAAGATTTGCACATCAGCAACCTCAGCTATGTAGTGAATAGCAATGGTCACTATTACAGGATGCTGTGATAGAGAGAGAAATATGAGGCGTGTTTATGACTAATTTGTGATGTGTCACATGACTTCACAAAGACATTCTGGAGATTCATTCAGTCCTGAAATACACACACTGAAAGTTGTTTAGGTGCCTTGCCTCCAACTACTATAACTTACTAGGGGTTATTCTGCCATTCAAGGGTCAAATTTTACTCTCAGTAGCCCATCTGCATAACTCCATTGAAGTCAATACGGTTAACAAGGAGATACTGTAGGGCTGAATTTTCCTAAATGTACTTTTCTAATCTACTTCTTTCTATTATCTCTCAAATAGTTATTTTATTAACAACAATAATAAATAACCCTACCTCCTTTTATAATGTATGGTCCCACAGTATGAATATGTGTGTGTTTGTGTCTGTCTCTCTTTCCACATATACAGCCTACAGATATCACTTCACCTCTTCATCATTTACCCACATCTGGTGCAGGAAGTGGCAACTTGTTCAGTGCTCAACAACACTACGTGACAGACAAGTTTAGAACAGGAAGTGAAGAAGAGCTCTGCATAAAATTGAAATTACAGGGAATGAGGCACTGGATAAAGAGATTGACATTTTCTGTGTCAGAACGGTATAAGAAAAAACATAGTTGTATTCGATTGGAACATACCTATCAACTCAGAGACAATTCAGGAACATTTAAGGTGTAAGACACTTTCTGAATAAATATGCTAATCTTTTAAAAATATATAGATTAAATAAATGATATAGTAAATGGAGAACTGTAAGTCATCATTAAAACAATCATCATTTAGTTCACAGTGGTATCTGAGATTACCACACTTTCTCCTATACTTATAAAAGGAAATATCTGTGATAACCTTGTGGTAATAGTTGGCAAGGATGACTTTTTAGTGCTATCACACCATTAAATAGGACTTTATGTGCGGTCAGGGTTCATGCTCATGTGATACCATGGAAGGTAAAGAAACACTGAAAGCCATGTAGTCTTTGAAGCAGTTCAAATTACCTCATTGACAGAGGAGAGGAAAGGTGTCTTTTTGTTCTTTTAAGGGAGGGTCGTATTTCTTGCTCCTCCTAAATTTTAATAAATGATATCATAAATGGGAGACTGAAGGATTTCAACTAAGCATTAGTATTGTTTTATTTTGGGATTTCACAATATATTTTAGGTATGCTTATTTAAGCAAACACATTTGGAAAAGGAACGTCAGGGGTATTAAGATGGGAGGAATACAGTTACCCAAACTTGAATTATTTTTCCAGATACTTAAAGATATGCAAATTACCTTATAGTACAATAAGCTGTATGATGTATGATCTCAGTCACTGTGACAAATTTCTATTCTTTCATTAGATAAATTCTGTGTACAGGAATTTGTTAAAGAGGGCTCTCATTTTAGGAAATATAACAATAAGCCACTCCAAGGTAGGCATTAATGGACAGACCAAAAGCCCGTTGGGGAAATATTCTCATGGACTTTAATGGGTTTTGGTTCAGGCCCTAATAGACTATTGGTGTACATTGCAGGTTAGTTGGGACTGCAATGTGACATTGAGACAATGTTAGAGAATCCCAAAACTGAGGAATTTCAGCATGAAAGATTATTCACTTGAAATTTCATCCTGCATTTCAGAGTTCCTAACTCCAAGTCCTTTAGTTAGATCACTAGCACATCACTATACCATGTTCCTAGAGCATATTCCAAAATTTGTGTGGGAATAAGGGGGTGGGAATTACACAGCTCTTTCAAGAGTCTTTCAAGAGACATGCACACAATTTGTTTCTAGAGCAGAGGCACATAAATACATCCGATGAAGTGAGCTGTAGCTCACGGAAGCTTATGCTCAAATAAATGTGTTAGTCTCTAAGGCGCCACAAGTCCTCCTTTTCTCTTTGCATAAAGGTAAGTGTAGCAATTTCTGATCTGCAGAGCATGCTTTTTAAAAGCAACACATTGCTAGCTATTATCCAGATCATAATTGATGGAGTTTGCTCCTTACACTCAAGATTTTGTTGTTTGTGGTTCTGCATTTTATTTCCAAAGATATGTGCCTTGGAAGTGTCATTCCTGTCATAAGCCAGGCTCCATAACGGAGCAAACAGCCTAGAGCAGTGGAAGGAGGAGGAGCAGAAGAGAAGAAGGAGAATAGACCACTTCCCTTTTCAAAAAGAGACCCAACTGACTTTTCTGCAAGTCTTTCAATACAGTTCTATACCAGCTGTATTATTATTTGTGGTATTTTGGTAGTGCCTAGAAGCCCCAGTCAGTGACAAAGACATCTCTGTGCTAGTTGCTTTATAAAATATAGTACAAAAAGCCAGTCCCTACCTCAAGGAGTATAGAATCTGTAGCTATCTTTTGTTTATTTTTGTTTCTTTAAAGCTTCCTTGTTAAAAAAACAAAACAAAACAAAAACAAAAAATCCTAAGAAAACCAAGACGATAACTAATAATTCACCAAAGGAGTTTGAAGATCTGTTGTTCTTTTGCAGAAATAACTTTCTCAGAGATCATACCTCTATTTTTTTCCTCTTTATGCCAACCAACCCTCCCCCCATTTGCTCCTGAAAACCAAACATGAGCATCAATCCACTAAAAAGAAAAAAAAAAGAAAAAAAAACACTTCAGTCATGTGTGTCAATATTTAAGAGCAAAACAGATCCTTTCAGTCTAAAATATTGTTCTTCTTAATTTATCATACTCGAAATAAGAATGAACAAAGGTCAAGACTCATGAAAAAGAGTATTGTGTATGTATCTCCAAAACAGGCTGCAGCAACACTAAGGGGAAAAATGGGTGCTATCTCAAAAACTGGAAAGGAGCAGTATGCAATAAATAGAGATGTATGGGTTTCAAGTTGCAGTAACCATCTTAGTTAAATGGTATAATGCCTGTACTTCTCAGGGTTTACTAAAGCTATGGGTCATCTTCATAGTTGTAATGAGGGGCTTCATCCACTGAATTACTGCTGAACATGTCAAGTGAGTCCAGCTATTATCACTTGCTAATTTTGGTGCGGAGTACAATCTCACATAGAGGATAACAAAATGTTTATGGAAAATGGTTGAAGGTCACATAGAAAAAAAACCCAGCAGCAAAGGGTTAAATAAAACTCTAAGTAACCCCTAAAGCATCGTAAGCATTGCAATTTTGCTGTCTGAGTGGCTGTTTTATTACCTTGGGGGGGGGGGGTGCTACGGGGAGGGGAAGAGACCTTCAATTATATGAGGGAGGATGACCATTATTAGACCTTTCTTTTGCCCTTTTCCACTAATTCTAAATGTATCAGCAACTAATCTCTCCTCTGAGGAAAGACAGGAAAGGCTAAAGGTTAAATAAAAAGCTTTTTGATGAGCAAGAGATACATTTTAATTTCTAATAAATCAAGTGGGTTTCAAGTGGTTTGTTATTAAACAGTAACAATTCCCTGTGGGTTTTCTCCCCCCCTTTGGTTTGAAAAGCAGGTTGCCTTTTTGTTTTATGCAAAATGAAGGACATTACTCTTTCAGCAGCCTGACGAGTTTTGCTTTATTCAACCTGCCCTTGGAAACGTGGAAGTGAAAAGGTCAGACGTCAAAAGATTTATGCTTTGTTTTATAAGATCTTCCAGTAAGACACTCCTCACTCTCCCCACTCTCCTTCTTTTTTGTTGTGCATGTGTGGTTTGTTGTCCTCAGAGACACTACTAAAGAAAGGAAAACTCTCCGCAATCAGAAGCAAGCAGTTTACTTGCCTTACAGATTGCAGGATATGTGAAACAGTTGGGGTAGCTTCCCATGGCTAGCAGCCAAAATCTACTCTGAGAGGGGCACATGCATCAGTGAGCCTTGTAAATCTTTTTTAACCTCAGTCTCAGGCCTGGATTTATTTGTTTTTCTAGGCAGACAGATCTGGCTCCCTCCAGGCCCCACAAAATGATCTGTCACTGTCTCCCCTGATAACCCGAGGCAGCCGGTAATGAAGTCAGCTTGCCAGGCCTTATAAATGGGCCTGGTATCTCAGATCATGTTAGACCTTTTCATTTATTAGATTTCCATCTCAGGGCCTCCTATGCCTCTCTACCTTCCCCTTACATACACACATGAATACAGAGCATGGTATACCCCAGGAGATCTCTAAGAAAGCATGAGATTAATTAGGGAATTTGAAATTGCAAGAAATTGGTGTGTTTTTTAATTAGTGAGAGAGCTCAACATTCTGGGGTGCTCTTATATTGATGCTAGTGCACTTGGAACGGCCTTTGAGGTTGACATGTAATAATCTCATCAGACCTGATAAAGAAACAAATGGCCGGGGGCCGGGGGCGGGGGGGAGGTTGGGGAGGAGATACTGTACATTACCTTAAAGCAATTCCTGCAGTAAAACCAAAAAAACAAAAAGATTTCTCTAGATTAGGAGTGGGTGATCCTGAAGAAATTTGGAATGGAGTACTTATGATAAAGCATAGGCGTAACAGCTGGGAAGGGAAAGAGAGAGATAGCATCCACCAGCTTTTAGCTTTCCTGTTGATTTCCCTCTCAAAACAGCTGCAGGACTCATGAGTTCTCATTTCTGGTCTCAGTCAACATTTTTAATGTGGTTGCACAGACCTGTAAGCACTAGATTATGTGTTCAGATATGGGTGTGACTGTAGTATTTAAGAAGGAATAATATGCAGAATATATCTTTTGGCAGAATACAGCTCTTACTTTGGTGCCTCCCCCATCTCAAACCCAGGCTCTTCCCCAAGTTCCAGAGGCCAGCAGCATGATTCACTGACATTTGCTTTGCAACACAACATTATGATCCAACATAACACTGTCTGCCAAACCCACAAAAATTAGGGAATGGCTCAAATGTTTGTTGGACAGAGTTGGAGATAGTTTCCCCCTCTATCTTATCTAATGAACTGAGCACATGGTTGGAGCCAGGGAGTCCTGAATTCTATCCCCATTGTGACATTGCACCCCATATTCTTCAGAGTGATATTATTATGATATGTTTATAGCATAATTATGATGTATTTTATGCAAGATGGGTCATGGAAGGTGTCATTGGAAAAGTTATGGTTATGATTTGCTGACTATGATTATGCTATTTGTTTGCATGTATCAGTTTTGTATCTGAAGTTCTGAATATTGACTAGGGATCTGTAATTCAAATGGGCTTACTCTGGAAAATACCCACAGCCAGCTTTTCAGTTACAACAATGAAGAAGTCCATCAGCAAAGACAATGGACTGTGGAATAGCTTAACCTTCCTGTGGGCATTTTGGCCAGCCTGTAAGCAATGGCTGCTATAACTCTAAGAGGACATATGACCAGACCACATGTCTCTGGCCTCCAACTTTGGATGTAAGTATTTTTCCACAGACTGGTCTGGGAACTAAGTTTTGAAACAAAGGGTTCCTACCCTATGCTAAAGCTATATAAGGCAGGGAGTGCCATCATCTGGAGTTCTTCACTCCCCACAAGAGAAAACTCCTGGAAACACCTGAGGAACAAAGATTGAACTGGGGGAAGTGCTGAACCCAGGCTAAAGGGATTTCTAGCCAGTGTATGAAAGACCTGGGGATTCCAAGCTGCAAAGCAAGTGTAGCTTTTAGCTTAAGAATCTGCAGCCCCTTTGTATCATCAGTTAGGGTGAAAGAAAGAAAGAAAGAAAGAAAGAAAGAAAGAAAGAAATTGGGACATCCAGGAAAGGGCTTAAAAAGGGGACTGTCCTGGCCAAAACGGGACATATGGTCAACCTATACTGATCACAACGGCAGTGCAAATTACAGTTACAAGTGGACTCTAGAAACCTTGGTGGAATTTCTGGAAAGCAATCCCAGTTGGAGTGTCCTGTAGGTAAAGGCTCAGAATGAAATATGAAATGGTGTATGCTGTGTAAGCGTAAAGTTTAATCCATTAAAAATCATGGTTATGATTTTCAAAGCCGAGCTGGAGATTTAGCCACATAACTCATTAATTCAATGGGAATTCTGTATATAAATACCCTTGCTGGCTTTGACAAATCTCAATCATGAATTGTAACTGAGGCCAAAATACAAGCAAATCAAATAGATCCCAATGAATGTAGACACTGCCAAATAGATAATAGGCACTTTTGAACAAAAAAGTATAGGAAAAAAAACACTCTTCTGAGAGAAAAATGTCAGATAGCAGCAATGAATCTATTTGTGTTTTCATTGCTACAATAACTACAATGATTGTTTGTAATATTTCCTCTTTTGTATTTTCTAACAAGCAAATTCATTGGGATATTGCAACTTTCCAAAGTTACCAACCAGACTTGAAAGTTAAGTGTTAACTTGCTCAGTTGGGAATCTAGCTTGGCTGAACTGAATAAACAATTTGACCCATTCTCTAACTTTCTAGGAGACTGGGGCATAAAAAATTGGGGCATGATTCTAATCTCACTTTCAGTGTAAATCAAGAATAACTTAGTTGAAGTCAATGGAATTGAAGCAGCATAAAATTGGTACAAATCAGAGGAGAATTAGACCCTGGTTATCCAAAAATATCAAATGGTAATTAGGCATCACAGCAAAATATGCATGTGGTGTGTGGTTTTCAGCAAAGGGATAATTCACTTACAAATCTCTCGTCTGAAGAAAAACATATTCAGATGTAGGAGCTACAAATAAAATACTTGAATTAGGGGAAATGATATTTCTCCAGGGATCTGACATTCTCTTCCAAAGCCCTCGTTCTGAAAAAAAAAAAGTTTCCATCCTTCCTGTCCCCTTTATAAAGAATGGCAGCAATTTTGTCTAGATAATTTTCTTGCAGCCTCCATTAGGCAATACATTTTTGCCATCAAGGTACTGTAAGGAAATAACTGCAAAACAAAAATCAGAGAGAGAAAAAGAAGAAAAAAATTGTATGTTGGTTATACAACTTTTTTTCTCCCCCCCACCCTTTTCCCCTGGAGTTATATTCATGTTCCTGGGACTTGAGAGTGATAATCAGACATTATATAGAAGACTGTGCATTAGGAAGTGGGAACTAGACTTTGACAGAATTTAAAACCAGCTGCTAATAGCCTTATTTTCAGATAAAGCTTCCTAACAGAAGGCTTTGTGGTGACAGTTTATGCTGTATGAAGTTGACTGGCAGACATTAAAAGATCAATACTACTTAGAGATGATGCTGATTAGTGTCAGCACACAAGCAAGTTATTAGGACAGTATGGAAAGAACGGTGAGACTTTAACCAGAGTTCCACTGACTCAGAGCCACATGCACTTGAGGTAAAGTTACAGCTCCTCTAGCTAACTTGTTGGGAGATTTTAGTGTATGCATCCTGGATCACTACAGCAGCATCTTATAAATATAATATTAGCCTGACATGGGCAATGCCTAATGTCCATCTGTTCATGTGACAGTGTAATCCCCAGTTTACACTAATTGTGCAGTCTCTTCACAGGAGAACCCTGGAGTGAAAATTGTGGATACAGTTTACCTGGATAAAGTGCGTGACAGGAACATGAAAAAGGGTTTATTCTCCTGCCTTGGGAACAATTAGCACTGGCCTAGCAGAAACTGCATTAAACATTTTTTCTTTCTTCAGTGCTCTGGACCACAGGAGGATTTAAATAAACACATATGTGCTCTGCAGCCTTTTTACTTCCTCCAGTCGAATGGTAAAGATGGTGCAAGAGGTTGGCAGAGACTGTCATTCTTTCTTCCCCACATTAAGCCAGAAACAGATAGCTGAAATGAATTGCTCTCTTGGTTCAGGATTTCATCTTTCCCCCTTCCTTTGGTTGACCCTATTTCTAAGTCCATTGTGTCAACAAACCTGGTTACAGCCACGACCTGTCACTCTGGGTATCACTTACACCTGTTACTTTGCCTCATGTCTTCAGACACACCCCTATCGGTGGCATCTGGTTTGAAAAAATAAGTGGTACTAAAAAAAGATTTTAAGGTCCAGCCTAAGGGCTTACAGATGGTGCACTATCCTTCCCCAGCTTACACGCCTTTTCCTGAGTTAATGCCTCCTAACAACTCACCTTCAACATGTTACCTACAAGAAAGGCGTTCAGACTTAAAAAAACAAAACAAAAAAACCAAAACCCACACTCCAAATGTGCATGTGACTGAACTAAGGAATCAACTCTCTTTGCCTATTACCATCACTTGCTGTCATGTCTATATTCCAGACTATGAGCACTTCAGGGAAGGCATTTATCCTTTACTGCTTGTGTAAAACACTTAGCACATCTGAGGATGCTGTAAAATAGAGCAGATTTTATATACAGAGGGGTACTCGGCATTGATGTCAATGCTTGCACTATGGCAGTTATCTTCAGCACCGAGCTCACTGATCTGGATGCCAGGAACTTAGTGCCACCAATAATGAGGGCCTTGCTGCAGCTGGTGTCAATGCTTGTTGACAGAGATGTTCCTGACTCACACATTGATGGGCTATGAGGCGCTGCATGAGTGGGGTCAGGAGAATGGAGGCCATTACTTAGTCACTGATGGGACAAATGCTTCCTCAGGAGGACAGTGAAGATGACAAGGAGGATGGCTCTGCTTTCTTTGTCCTGATTAACCTGGTTACGTCATCTGGATGTGACCTAGTTACTATCCAGGAATCTTCAAAAGCTAAGACCAGTAGATATAGCACCAGTAGTCTCCTCTGAATATAAATGCTGTACTTTGAAGGTGTGATCTTTGCCTCAACACCTCTCTCCATCTTCCATGCAGTAGTAAAGAGATAAAAATCCTCAGCTACACCAGGTTTTCACAAGGCTACAGGTCCTACAACCAGGAAAAATAAGCAGAGCCATGAACCCAAGCAATATTCCCTAACAATGTTTAAAACAAAATCCAGCCAGGGGACCACTGGGCAATTCTAGCTACCATGGACCTCATGACACAGACGATATGAGAATGCAACAGAATTCTCATTTTTTCTTCATGTAACTGCTACAATTACTGTCCAGAATGAAAGAACATTCTCTGCTTAAGGAGAGCACCTCTTCTGCATGTATTGGCTTACCCTCCAACCCAATGCTGCTCCACTGTACCACCAAATGGTACTGCATCAATGTCCTCATTATTGGTGGCATCAAGATCAATGGGTTCTGTGCTGAAGAAGGCAACTGCGATAGTGCCAGCATTGGCATCAATACATGGTCAGATAAACCATAAATTCAAAAGAGCTTCATCTAGTGCAGAAAAGGGCATAGCACGAATATTAAAATTAACAGTAACATCTACAAGCAGGGGTGGGGGAGAGATGAAAAAAATAAAATAAAAAACCAGGAGAAATAAAACCAGTAAGAGAATGACAGTATGGTAGAGTTCAAGAGGATTCCAAAGGGAAGGCTAAACTTGCTCCTCCCCTCTCCCTGCAGGACACATGCACAAAATGCAGGAGAGAGAAAGAGCAGGGAGAGGAATCAAGCGGCAACACCCAATACAACAAAGAAACAGCAGCAACAAAACACTGAAGGTATGTCTACACTGCCATTAAAAACCTGTGACTGGCCCATGGCAGAAGACTCAGACTCAGACAACGTGGCTGTTTAATTGTGGTGTAGACATTTGGGCTGGGCTGGACCCCAAGCTCTGGGACACTGCAAGGTGAAAGGGTCCCAGAGCTGAGGCTGCAGCCCAACCCTGAAAATCTACACCACAATTAAACAGCCCCTTAGTCAGAGCCCTGTGAGCCTGAGTCAGCTGGCATGAGCCAGCCATGGGTTTCTAATCGCAGTGTAGACATATCTTAAGGATGGAATTTTCAAAAGTGCCTAAGATAGTTAGTCATTAAAGTCAATGGGAGTTGGATGACTAACCTCCGTAAGCACTTTTGAAAGCACACCCCCACAAGGTTACAAGACCAATAGTTAAAAGAAGGCACAAAAAAGGCAACAGCCAATCAAGAGAACAAAATCATGATGGACCAACACACTCTGCAACAAGCCACATATGCAGTAGCACAGAGCAGTAGATTACTCTACACTTCGGACCGGATACAAAGTCCATTGAAGTCACTGGAAAGAATCCCATGGGCTTCACTGGGCTTTTAGTCAGGCCTTTAATAAGCTTGGCCAATAAACTTTGTAGTAATTGTGCAAACCAGCAGCATCTGTCTGAAATAGACAAAATCGACAGAAAAGATGCAGGAAGAATTTCTCCTAGATATCCTTCCGTTAAAAAAACCAAATGAGACATCTACCACCAAAACCAGTGGGTAAAATGGATTCACATATCTGAAGTTTTGTCCTAGAATAGCAAAATATTCAGAATGTGATTTAAGAAGCTTCTACAATAGGAAATAAATATTCTTGAATATTTTCACACACGCAAAAGCACCTGATTCAGTTCACTATATTTTGTAGGGCCAGAATACTCATTAAGTTTGAGTATTCAGATAATTGCCATGTATTGGTGAAAATATCTGCAGATCTCCAAGGTGCCACAAATTGTGGCATGAGTGATTATTCATCTGAACATTTCTACTGCAAGAGCAAAAAGAAAAGGAGTACTTGTGGCACCTTAGAGACTAACAAATTTATTTGAGCATAAGCTTTCTTGAGCTACAGCTCACTTCATCAGATGCATTCAGTGGGATGAAGTGAGCTGTAGCTCACGAAAGCTTATGCTCAAATAAATTTGTTAGTCTCTAAGGTGCCACAAGTACTCCTTTTCTTTTTGCGGATACAGACTAACACGGCTGCTACTCTGAATACTGCAAGAGCATGATTCATTATTCTCCTGTTTTAAAACTTTCAGTAACCTAGTCAAGGTTCTCTCTGTCTGTGTGATGCTTTTGCCGGGAACAGAAAAGGAATGGAGTCTTAGAACTTAGTAAGTAATCTAGCTAGATATGTGTTAGCTTCTGTTTTGTTTTAATGGCTGATAAAATAGCTGTGCTGAATGGAATGTATATTCCTGTTTTTGTGTCTTTTTGTAACTTAAGGTTTTGCCTAGAGGGATTCTCTATGTTTTGAATCTGATTACCCTGTAAGGTATTTACCATCCTGATTTTACAGAGATGATTCTTTTATTTTTTTTTCTTCAATTAAAATTCTTCTTTTAAGAACCTGATTGTTTTTTCATTGTTCTTAAGATCCAAGGGTTTGGGTCTGTGTTCACTATGCAAATTGGTGAGGATTTTTATCAAGCCTTCCCCAGGAAAGGGGGTGTAGGATTTGGGGAGGATTTTAGGGGGAAAGACGTTTCCAAGCGTTTCCCGGTTATATATCTGTTAGACGCTTGGTGGTGGCAGCAATGAAGTACAAGGGCAAAAGGTAAAATAGTTTGTACCTTGGGGAAGTTTTAACCTAAGCTGGTAAAAATAAGCTTAGGGGGTTTTCATGCAGGTCCCCACAATTGTACCCTAGAGTTCAGAGTGGGGAAGGAACAATGAAGTGAGCTGTAGCTCATGAAAGCTTATGCTCAAATAAATTTGTTAGTCTCTAAGGTGCCACAAGTACTCCTTTTCTTTTAACCAATACTATGTGACTTAGGTAACCAACTACACTATGTGAATAGCAAATAGTCAAAAAGAAAAATTTGTGAACAACCCATAGTTAGCTGAACTGTTTAGATGATTGTTACAAATAATAAACATATCAAAAGGATCAATATGTTAACAATTAACTAACCAAAATGAGGCAAACATTTTTATTTATAATGTTGACCAACGTTATTTATAATGAATAGTGATTGCACAAATCAGATTTTGGCCAGAACACAAGGGTTAACCTCCCCTTCTTACAAAAAGGGGCATATTCTTTAATGAGAAGAAGTGGTCAGAACTTTGGTTTATGTTTCATTCTATCTGTGTTGCAATGTATGCCCATAAAACTATTTCTTCATGCTCTGGGCAGAAATGATTTGAAGCAGGTGTTAGCAGATTCTCTGCCTGTTAATGTTCTTAGCCTCAGGCTTAAGCCTGGATCTTTTCAGGCACTAGAAATATCCCTGCTTGTAATGTTTATGGGCAATGTGCGTGTTTTCTCCCCATCATCTCCTGGCAAACCAAAACCTCCCTGTAAGTTGATTTCCAAAATGCAGATCATTATCAGAGGTGCATAGGCAGCTTTTGCAGGAGTGCTCTTGAACAACAGTTGTTTCACAAGTCTTAGCTTTGCAGAGGAAATGCTTTAAAAGTCTATTTTTATCAGACAAAAAGACGAGACATTTTAAAACCTTCAAATAGAATGGATCTTTCATCTGTAGCTTGTTATTTTCAATGTGCATTAACTGCTGTGTGTAAGAAAATGGGATTGGTGTTTAAGGATACCAGATTTGACCTGCAGCCTCATTACAAGATCAGAATATTTCAGCTACTATGGCAGTGGCACAGCAGGCCTCAGACTCTTGCATGACAACAACAACTTGCCACCAAGGGAAAAAGAGGAGGTGCGCGCAGTAGAGTAATCATTAACCTGGAATCCAAACACACAATAGATGTTTTATTTCTACACGTCAAAAGGTCAGTGTTTATTCCAAGCTCATCATCTGTCATTCATCAGTCTGATCGACATTCGTTTATTGGGATTATGGCCGGTATCCTATGGTGATGGGATCCTAATGACCTTAACACTGGCAAGCTGCTAGCAGGTACTTAATATCCTCCATATGCAAATTAGGACACAAAATATGTGCAAATGCTGCCATCAGAATAGACAGTTTAAAGGAAATAATCATACAGAAGACAAAATAAAGAAAGGAGGGCCACTGCCACAGGCACATTTTCGCCTCAAGTGGCTCTTCTCCTTCCTGATCTTGTAGCGCTACACATCAAAATGTGTAATGTTCATTTTTGTGTTCTGATGCACCATAATACTAATAGAAGTTATAGATCTGATTTTTAAAAATGCTGAGCACAACTCCTCCAAATGAAATCAGTGTGGGGTCTCGGTGCTCAGCACCTCTGATAAGCAGGCACTAGTTGTATAGAATATATTTTGCAAAGCCAAACAAACTAAAAGCAATTAAACTTTAAAAATAAAATGTAAATATCACTAAGGCCACTAACCATCTCAGCACTGCATTAACTGTGTCATTTTTAGATATGGTGGTACCAATAGTCCCACAATTTTGCATATATTTCACATCATAATGAAAAGTAAACTTCTTAGTGCCAAAAGGCTAGTGATGTAATACTTACTAATGGCACTCATCCTCCAGAGCTTCTCAAAGCCCTTTAAAGAAATCTGAAAGAATACAATGAATTCTGTGTTCCCTGAAAAAGACAAAAGCTAGTTGTTCGATCATCAGCTGGGAGGGGACCACTGACCAGGCTTTTTGACAGCTGATTTGCATATTTAAGAAGTCACATGATTTACGGGTGGGAGACATAATTTTGAAAACTTTCTCAAGCTGGCATGTTTAAATTAGTCCATTTCAGATGCACTTATGGACCATGCACTTTTATTTATTTATTATTCTGCATCATTGAAACTCGTGGTGATAACTGAACAATGCAAATACCATACATTCTGCTGGCAGAGCGTACTCTCATGCAAGCTAGCAAATTAAATGAGACAACTTGATAAATATTTTATTAATAAATAATATATTGTTTTCCATTGAAGAAGACCCCCAACCACCAGGGACTCATTACAACTTTCATTATACACCTAAGCTCTGTCTGGCGTGAGTTAGTCAAACGTGCTTTTCAGCTCCTTTTACTTGGCATCTCAGTAGGAGCTGCCACACTGTGAACATTACTGTCTGTGAAACTCAGCCCATTGCAAAGAATTTAGCAGCTTAGCATCAGATGCAAGCTGAGCAGGAAGCTTCCCATGTAAAGTGAAATTGGCGGGTACTGGCTTTCCCATCAGTTTTCTGAAAAGACCAAACAAAAACACTTTTTGGCTAGCTTGGTTTGCAAGCTGGAGCCTTGCATAAAATGCAGTTTTCGCCCGTGACAACTTTGCACTGAGGAGCTTCTATATTCATCAAGAAAGTGAAAAATGTCACAATCATGATCTATAGAAATACAGAAAGGGTAGCTCACATACTAGGGTGACGAAGCCCTTATAAGTAACTGGATAGAAAGAGGGGTATTATTCTATTACAGTAATGTATAAAAGCATCAACTGAGCCCAATTGTCCTAGGCACTGTGTACACATGGAGTAAGAGACTGTCCCTACCTGGAAGAGCTAAATGGACAAGACAAAGAAACAGTTGGGAACCGGGTTATCTTGGTTTCCTGAATAGAGCACTGCTGGAACAAGCAACTTGCCCAAAATCACACAGCAAGCCTGTGGCAGCACTGGGAATTGAATCCAGGTTTCCTGAGTCCCAGCCATGAGACCAACCCTCCTCTCTGGACAAATAGTCCAACAAAACTTGTATGTATGAGTATTGTTTTTTCCATCATTACCCCTCCAGGTCTGCACTATGACCCCAGTGTGCCCAGAAGAGAAAGAAGGGTTTAATTTTCCTAGTTCTGCATCAAATAATCAAACCACTCATTTTTGTGAAGGAAAAAAAATTGTCCTTTCCCCAAAATGAAAATAATAGCACAGAACATGAATTGATGATTGAAAAGCTACCACGGATGCCCACAGGATGTCATACATCTCCTTTTCAGGAAATTATAGCAGTAAGGAGAGCAGACAGAGACAGTAAAATGGCAATAAAAATGTATTTTAATTAAATTATTCTATAATAAAGCTCAAAGGAATCTAAAACCAAAGGCTGATTATTATCTTTCTCATGCTTGTTGAATAGCCTGAGCACCAAATCATTTCAAGATGAGTGCTGAGCTAGTTGCAAATAATGTC
Organism: Natator depressus; assembly: GCF_965152275.1. NCBI lineage: Eukaryota > Metazoa > Chordata > Testudines > Cheloniidae > Natator > Natator depressus. The sequence goes on along the minus strand of NC_134238.1, from coordinate 91,512,534 downwards.
ACGTGTCTCATCTCTCCTTTTCTCTCCCCTTCCTCCTATTTCATTTCATGTTAAGCTACGACAACATGAGTGGAACTCATATTATAGCATGCAAGCAGAAAGAATCTCACTCTTGAATCAATACACTTCATTCTACAAATATGAAATTAGTGGTTGTTATAGCACTGCCGATGAAAAGCTAGCACAAAAGTAAACTGTTACCTCCTACTCTCGCATGTTTGCATTAGACTTTCTTTTTTGTATGTCTGAAAGAAGGATCATTTCCTAAGAAATCCAAACACAAGACGGCTTGATTGCAAGGAGAGACCTCTCTCTCATTCCCTCAAGTATGTGAAACAGGGATTCAGTATTAACCACTATAACACACATGTCATACTGGATCCCCATGCACCTCAGTGTGTTATGAAGGGATCTTTTTTTTAAAATCACTTTATTGTTGCCCCTTCTATCTTGTTGGATTTTTCTGTTCTTCGGCTAGAATTTGCTACAAATGGAACAATTTGATTAGTGGATAAAACAATAAATCCACTGTCTATATTCTTGCAAATAAAAATGATGGGCCAAAGTCTGTCCTCACCCAATAAACACATATGTAACCTCTTACATGAGTGGAATTAAATCGGTTTAAACGGAGGCATAATTTGGCCCTATTGTTTAAAGTGAGTTGCTTGCTCTCTCTTTAGGTGGCTTATATGTCCTCCATCATCATAATATATGAGGGTCTAACACATACACACTATATAAAATGCATGCATGTGTGTAAAAATAATCGCAAATTTAATCTTTTTTTGCTCTTTTTCTTTCTTACCAGTTAATAGGAGAAATAGCTTGATTGGTATGGGGAGTGGGAGGTTGCATGTCTAAATGTGCATATAAAGAATGTATTGGTTGGAAAATGGTGCAGTCCATAGGTATTCTTATTTCTTGTGGTAGTGAGTGCCATAGCCTAGGTCAAGCTCCTCTGAAAGTCTGTCTCCTGCTCTCACAAGCCTCCCTGCTACTCATCTAGAGCTCCATTGTACCTGGGAAGTATAGCGGTGATTGGAGGTCACCGAGCTCTCTGAAATGTTTTGCAGATAAAGCCGAACTGATACATTTAATCTTTTCACCAAGAATCCAAAAATAAAAAATAAGCCTAATTTACCCTGCTGCATTTTTGTTTGGTTTCTGAAAGCTCAAAGATAATCTCCGCTTGCAATCTACAGCATCTCTTTTTGAGCTGGATCTTATTTACATCATCTGCAATGCTCATGCTCATAAAGTAAAGAGCTTATAAAAGAAATTAGATTGTTTTGGTGTGGGAGAGAGAAATAAAGGAGATTTTAGAGGGCTGTGACTGAAGAGAAGGGTGATATTTTAGGACTGATGTGGGGTTGGAAGCAGTTAGAGAAAGATACATCCTCCAGAAGTATCCTGGATTGACTGAAGTAACAAGGAAGGAGAAAACGGTCCATTAAAATCCTCCTAAGTTTCCCTTAAAAGAAAGACATTTCCCCATAAATTTCATATCACTTTTGGGAAAAGTCTGGGAGAAATCAGAAAAGGAGTTTTAAAGTTATGGTATTTCAAAAATGTAACAGCTTTCATATATAAAACCCATCATATATGCAGAATGTTTTAGCTTATATACTCTAAGTTTGTTCTTTGGCGTTTAGTGCTTTTGCAGAGGACTGCTGGGGAATTTTTAAAACTATGAAGAGCTGTTTTTCTTCATATAGAACAGTGATTAAATCACTTCATATAGAACAGTGATTAAATCGCAGAGAACAGTGATTAAAATATAATTGTTTATAAATATCAAACTGACCTGTTGCTGAATCAAGATTTTGCTGCAGCAGCTGCTGCACCACAGGTGATATGTGGTGGGAGGGCAGGAGGAGGGTGGAGCAGGCTGGGAGGGATAGAGCGGGAGCAGAAGCCCTCAAGAATGTGAACTGGGGACATGGGCTAAGGAGGTACATGGAGGCCTGACATGGAATGGGGGCTCTGGGTAAGCAGGTCGTTAGGCTGGAGACATAGGTAGTGTGGAGGTTGCTGGGGAAGATGGGGGACAGACACAGGCTGAGAAGGCACAAAAAAAAAGAGTACTGGTTTGGGAGGGCAAGGTAAGTGGTGGGGAAATGTAGATGAAGGAAGAGAGAAGTAGATATGGAAAGAGGGATCATAGAAAAAGGGGAGTCAAAGACAGGGGCGTGCAGAGGCCATGGAAGGTGGAATGAACCAGAGAAGATGTAGAGGAAGGGTTCAGGGGGTTGAGGAAGACAGACAGGGGCATAGAAAGGTGCCAGGAGAAAAAAGGTGCCTTTTGTCCAGGAAAAAAAAAGTACTTTAAATGCTTAAAATATTCTAGGTATAAAACTTTAGAGCGAACCATTGAGCTGGCATCCCACCAAGACATAACACCCCCTCGTGCCTCTATGTTACTTTCCATCCTATTATACAACCATACTGTGTGTTGCCTTCTTTGACCACTGCCACATATTGAGGGTTTAGTTGTTGACTCCATGATTCCCCTTACTAAGTGCAAGTATTTAAATATACCACATCCTCCCCCCTCCCATCTGTTGTACTGTCTCTGTCTCCAAAGTAGCTTTTTTTGGGGGGGGGGGGTCTTTGAGATTAGAATTATACAAAGACTGTGCAATGATGCAAGTGAGCAACTGCAGACCTGAGAAGAATTTGGGCAGTGGTGTGAGATGTAAAGGATCAAGGAAGCAATCAGGCTCAGCAAGATGAAATGAACAAAAAGTACTGGCAGTGGTGCAGCTGGGTGACATGCTTGAAGAAAATAAAAGTGCGGACACCACAGTTTCAACATTTGTCTGCAGAGGTTTTTTTCAGAATTTGAAGTCTTATTACTCAGAAAGATGTAGTGATTTAATGCTAAACAGGTCACAAATCAGAGAGTGCTTCCCTTGGGAAAAAAATATGTGCATCTAATCAGACACCCCAGTCAGAGGCAAAGAAAATGAAACGAGCCAACAAATGGTTTTATATACCAAACTATTAATTATTGGAATGACCCAGCCGAATCACAGAATAACAGCATCAACTTGGATGACAGGGTTCCTATTTAAGCATCCCAGGTCAAATTCAGTCCTAGTATACATGGGTAGAAGTCCTAATGACTTGAGTGGAAGTTGCCCCTGCTTAGAGCTGGTCCACTGCATTCAATTATCAGATACATTTCACAATAATAAAAGTTCCACAGTGCAGTAATAAAACAGCAGCAGCTTCTTAAATGGTGACTTTCATCCTGAAGAATTCCCAAGTCTTTTACAACATATCAAACCGATCCATAAGTCACTGTGTACCAAGGCAGTGGTGGATAAATGCAGGAACCTTAGAACACCAAGTTGAAAAGGAACAACAGAGCACTTGGCTCAGAGGATCCACCATCCTTGGTGTGGGAGCTCATTCTGAAGGTCTCTGGTCAGTGCTCAATTCCCTTTCAGGGCTTGATTAAGGCACAGGCAGTAATGGCCAATACTTAGGGTCCCAGCTCTGGGATTCATGTGATTACATGAGAATCTCTGCTTTCGTCAAAACAATATTTTAAAAATATGTTTCTAACCTACACAGTTGCAAAGAAAACCTTGAAAGCATGACCTAGGTGTAGCCAATGCAGAAACTGCTACCTGAATCTGCATATAGCATGCAACAAGTAACTCTGAGATATGCAAACTACCACATTTGCTTAAATGGGGTGTTAGCTCCAAACACCACTCCTTTTGGGAGTCCAACCGTCACTCCAGCCTAGAGGCCTCTGTGTGGAGCAGCAGAAGAAATGTGCGGCTGGTCTAGCTCTTTTAATAACCCAGCACAGTCGCTGTACCCCAGCTGCTGGGGTAAGTACTGGGGGCCCACTGTTCCCATCTTCAGGAGCAGAGGGAATGCTTGTTACAATCCTTTTTGCTCCTGGTGTATGTATATTCTTGAGTTGTTGGAAGAAATATCTCATAAAGGAGTTGATGTTCAAATAAATGGTCTCCCTGAATGTTGTCTGTAGCCTATGAAAACTTCTGAAAGCACCTAGAGTCTGAACTATAGCCAGGGAAAACAAGAAGAGTGCAAATGTAACCAATCACTAAAGTTTACTCAATGTAATCACTTTGGCAAGTTCCTAAAGAGAGATTTTCTGGAAACAACAGTATTACAACAACAACATAATGTAGCAGAAAATAGCCCATTCTAGATTCACTCAGCAGTGGCCCTCAAAGATGTTAGTAGTATTTTTGTCAACCTATCAATTTTGCATAAAAATTCCCCTTTTTAGGTATTTCTTTCTAGCATCCCAGGCTATTAATTAATTAATTAATTTAAAAAAAAGAGGAGCCTAAATAGGCTCCTGAATACATAGCCTCAGTTTCAGAAATGCTCAGCACTTAGCTTCCTTTGGCTTCTGTCAGAGCAACTAGATGCTCAAAGCTTTCATACACCATGCCATTCTTTTAGAAGCCCAAATATTAACTTTAGGCTCCTATTTTTTTTTTCATTTTGTCCCCAGTAACTGCTCATTCCAGCCCCACCAGAACTGCTGGACCATGTCAGATTTGGGCTTTACAGAATTAAAGCATCCTGCTTTATTGAAACACAGTAGGAGGATAATTATATTAAATACTGAAGGTAAGTTCAATTAAGGTCCCAGTCCTATAAGATATCTGTGCTCAGAACTCCTATTGACGTCAAAGGGAGTTTCAGGCACAAAGCACTAAGAGCAGCAGGTCCTATGGTCATTCACATTGTTAGTAAATATTTCCAAGGAAAAGTAGTGTTATTATAGGTACAGGGCTTTATTATTTTCAACACACATGTAAAATATTGCTATGCTTATTGTTCTAGAGCCTGATCTAGTGAGGTGTTGAGTGTCCACAACTTCCTTTGAGGTGCTGAACAACCATAGGATCAAGACCTCGGATGCTGTGAATGCACAGTTGTAGATTTTTGAGGGCTGGGATACAGAATGAGAGCTTAGAGTATTTTAATCAAAGGTCTGGCTCCTGCTTCCACTGAATCAAATCACCAAAATACCATTGACTTCTGTGAGAGCAGACTGAGGCTCTAAATGCTTTTCTTTATTTCTCCTCAATCATTCCATGTTGTGCCTCTAGGAGGGCAGTTGAGGGGACTCAGCACCTTGTACATCAGGTTCATTAGAGCTTAACAACTTAAAAAATGCAATTTCAGTGCAATATACTATCTTTTCCCACCGGTTTAATGGATTTTGAGTGTAAATAGTATGCATTGATTTGTTAGAAGTGTTGTAACCTTTAACCTTCTTGGTGACCACTGGATGTACAAACACAAAGAAAGGATTTTAAGATATAGAATAAACATGCTACTCTGGAAAATAATCTACCTGTAAACTAGGGGGGGCTTTATCTACATGGCACTGCAGTAGCTAACACAGAATCCTGTGGGGGAGGGTTAGTAGCAACAGTCGTACTATTACATATAATGTTTATTTATTTTCTAATTATATATATTAATCATTATGTTCTTGACAAACATAGTAGCTATAACTGACTATATAACAGATAATCAGTATGTAAATTGTACAGCTATTTTAGCCTGTTGAAAATCTGAGCCAAGGGATGCATACAAGAGATTGAAGTACAAGGATAAAAATGAAGGGAGGAATCAATAGATACAGTTATACTGACAGATATTTACACCCACCCTATTGTTTCCTTGAACTACAGCAATGTTTAGAGCTGTTTAAATGGACAGCATTATAACTGAAGGAGGATTTCCCTGCCCCTGACACAGTTAATATTACATCCTGCTAAATCATCCCTGTCCAGGATGATTTTTATCCTTGGTTCATATTTTTGAGTAACAAATATTTTGCCTTTGGAATGATCCAGACTGCACCAAATGGCATATATTAATAAAAAAGGAAGCAAAATCCCAGGGTCAGTATCCAGGGCCTTTTGTTTATCCAACTCCCTCTCCATACAAACACTAGCAAATTGCTTTGCTTGAGCATTGTCATAGTTTATGTTATTAAGGAAGGTCTGCTTATCACCAAGGATGGTGAATGGAAGGTAAACCCAAACAAACACGTTCAAAATCTATTAAAATGCAGGAAGAAAACTATTATTCATCCAGATGATACATTTTCAGGATAATTGTTCCATAAACATTCCCAAAATATACTCATGTGGGGCTAGGATAGGTACTGGGGGGAGAGGCAGAGAGACAAGGCGAGACAAGAAGGGACAGAGTGAAATTCTTCTGCTCAGACATTGGTATTGGAAAATTGTTGCAAGTGACACAGCATGGTTCAAACATTTCTCTCCCGGGGAGGAATTAATAGTTCTGTCTCCCACAAAATTGAATGCAATCCTGAAATTCCTGAATGTTATTAACATGGCTACAATCTCCGTGCATAAACATAAATCTTGCCCGAACAGTTTCCTGCACTTTGGGGCAAAAATAACTCACCTCAATATTTTTTTTATTAGATCCCAGCCTGAGGGGAACTAAACAATAATCATGCAACTGGGGAAAATATGCAGGGAGTCAATACTAAGGAGTAACTAGGAAGCGGAAGAAGACCAGGTTGTTGTTTGTTTTGTTTGTTTGTTTTTTATGCAGCTACATGGAAGAGACTGTTATATTATTAACAGTACTCTAGCATGCCTTGGTTCTGATGTTATTTGAACAAACTCTGCTTGCTACTGTATTATATAGTGATACACAGCTCTGCAGGAGACAGGATGCCTTGAACAATTCCCATTTTAGAATAGGTCTAGAAATTGCATGTTTAAAGCTGAATTTACATGTTGAATGCAAATCTTCGTGACTGAGCTAGCATATCAAACTGGTGCAGCTGTACACAATTAGAATAACATGCGGCTGCTATTCGAAAGAGTCTTTCTTTACACTGGTGTACAGTATGTTTGGTTTGTTTGGCAATATATCCCTGCTCTTCTGCATGTGGGATTGTTTGTGAATTAAGACTTGTTAATTTAGAAGGATTTTTATAAACCTTGAAAATCACCTTAGATCTTATGGCAATTTGTTGGAACAGAAGCTGCAGTTTGGGTCAGGAGATTAATAATAATTATTATTATTATTATTATTTTAAATAACACGTGGATTTTAGTAGCAATTTTTTTTAAGATGACATTTCATTAGGCTTCAAATCCTGCAACACACACACACACACACACACACACGTGTGTTTTAATCAATGGCTAAATGATGCCTTTCCATTTTCTAATCTTAGAAGGTGTCGAAGCTCTGCTAAGGATTCCCATTCAAATGAAGCAGAAGAGAGCATCACAGATGGAATACAAATACACAGTAGAGAAGTGGAACAGGCTTAGTGAAGTGTGCAGTTGGCGAGATTGATGTTGATACCCTTCACTGCCAAGTGAAATGCCAATAATGCTTGTATAGCATTTTGTGAGGGCAATGGGAGTATTGATTTTGAGCAATAATAAAGAATGAAGCAGCTCTCTCAGGTATAAAAATATTGGCAACTGTTACAAAGAATTGACTCATAGAGACCTGAGTGCCTGCCTATCTTAATACAAATAATTCAGGCTTCAGAAAGATTTCAGGAGCAGCCAGGCATGGTCCTCAGGCACATTCTCTGCTATTAATTTACCTGCAGCTTTCACAAGCCTCTCAAGTCTACCAGCCAATTGGTCTGTGAGGCACAGGGACAAAATGGATTTCTTGCAACAAGCCTTCAGACAATATGAAAAACTAGTGGGGCCATGAAATTTTAACATATAAAAAATAAAATTAAAAAATTATTTTTTCTTGCCATTTTTACCAGATAATACATATCGCTTCCATGCATAATGAACACATTTCATTGGGAGCTGGAATTTTGAAGGCCAACATTTCTATCATACTATTTAAAATATTTTTACTCCCTGAAAAACAAAGCAAAACTCCCAGAACACAAAGGTATTTCAGGTAACAGTAAGTCCTATGAATTCTCTGAGTTAGAATATATTACCTTTAAGCAACAAAATCAGGCCTCGGTAGGATGTTGTAAGGTGAACACTCAAAAACGAAGGTACCTAAAATTACTTGTCACTTTTGAAATTGTAGGGCACATATACATTTCATTTAGCACCGAGCACAATGGGGCCCTGATCCATGACTGGAGCTTTTATATGCTACTGCAATATTATACATACACATTCATGTGCAGTGATGAAATCCATATAATAAACAGTAGAGCCCAGGGATTCATTACATTTATACCGTATTGGTGACCACCTCACCTACAGCTAGCCCACTAATCCATCTCAGTTAGGACTACTTTTAACATTCCAAACCTCTGAGCAGCTTTCAACATGCATTAAAAATCAAAATCTCTCTTCCCCTCTGTGACTGGTTCGGTCACAGAGACCCCCTTGGGATTGTCACCTGACATGCTGAAGTTACTTCTGAGCCTGTTTTCCCCACCAGCTTGGGACTCCAGAACCCTGCCTTGTTGAGCCAGACACACTAGCCTGCTGCAACCAAGACCCAGGGTCTGGACCATGCCCCAAAAGCTGCAGGCTTTAAGTGAAAACAGCTCAGGAGATTACTTGCCTCCAGCACCCAGACACCCCGTTCCCAATGGGATCCAAACCCCAAATAAATTAGTTTTACCCTGTATAAAGCGTATACAGGGTAAACTCATTTATTGTCCGCCCTCTGTAATACGGATAGAGAGATATGCACAGCTATTTGCTAACTTACTCTGGGTTCACTCATAAACAAAAGTGATTTTTTTAAGTATAAAAAGTAGGATTTAAGTGGTTTCAAGTAATAACAGACAGAACAAAGTAAGTCACCAAGCAAAATAAAGCAAAACACGCAAGTCTAAACCTAATACATTAAGAAACTGATTACAGAGAATATCTCACCCTCAGAGATGTTCCAGTAAGCTTCTTTCACAGACTAGACTCCTTCCTAGTCTAGGCCCAATCCTTTCCGTTGGTACAGTCCTTGTTAGTTCCAGCAGACACCTTAGGTGGAAACTCAGTTTTCTCATGTCTGGCCGCCCCCTTTGTCCTGTTCCGCTCCCTTTTATAGCTTTGGCACAAGGCGGGAATCTTTCATCTCTCTGGGTTCCCAGCCTTCCTTCTAAATGGAAAAGTACCAGATTTAAGATGGATTCTAGTATCAAGTGACATGGTCACATGTCCTGTGAGTCCCCAGCCTCCATTCTCCTTGGGCTGGCCCACACATACACAGGAAGGTTTGCAAGTAAACAGAGCCATTTACAGTTCACTGATTCTGAAGCACACTTAATAGCTTCCACTTAATGTGTTTACATCAGTAATAAAAGTTTATATCTTATTATCCTAACTCCAGACATAGAAATAATACATGCAAACAAACAGGATGAATGCACTCAGTATATTATAAGCTTATTCCAGTTACATCATATTCACATTCATAAGCATATTTTCATAAAGCATATGGAGTGCAGTGTCACATCCTCCAATGTAATTTTGGGAAGGGAATTCTACATTGGATGGAGGTACAGGATTGGCAATAAATCAGACCTGAACTAATGTCAGATTTAATTCAAGGAAATCATCAATTGTTCACAAACAAAGCATGAGCCGAAAGATGCAAAATTATTACAAGTAGTTTCCAGTTGTACTAATGCAGCACGATCCATTCACGAAAAGAGTTTATTATTTTCTAAAATAAATAAAGAGAAATAAAATTTCAAATGACTGGCAAAATGGTGACCTACACTGTACAACTACACAGGACTCTGCTCTTTCACCTTCTTGTATCCAACTCACCAGTTGAAGATCCATCATCAATTCCCTAGTCACAGTTCTGTCTTGTTCCAATGCCAGTGAGCTAAAGCACATACTGAATTCTCTAACTTTCCTCCCTGCTTAGCAACCTGCACTTCGGTTCACTTCTGGCTTCATAAAGTCAAACAAACAGTTACAGAGCACCCACACACTCACTAGCCTTCTGGAAACATGAACTGATTTCTGCTTAGTACACATGCTCCGAAGAGGAGCAGCCATACTAGATCAGAATAGTGGTCCATCTCCTCCAGCATTCTGATTCACACAATGGCCTGTGCTAGATGATTCAGAGGAAACTCTGTAGTAGATTGTGAAGGGATAGTACCAAGGAAAGCTTCCCTCCAATCCCCAATAGTAAGATTTTGGTTCATGCTTGGATGCATGAGGGTTTATAGCTCTTCCAAAGATCTTTTGTTTTTAAAGAAGTTACTTTTACAAATCTGGATATTCTTATTAGCCATATAAAGATCTAGTTTTTCTGAATCCTACTGAGCACTTGATCTCAATGTTATATGGTGTCATTGAGTTCCACAGGCTAATTGTGCCTTGTGTGTGAAAAAGTGTTTTCTCTTATCAGTTCTGAATTTGTCACCTTTCAGTTCAATGTCCTCTTGATTCTATATTATGAGACCTTTTCTAGACCATTTATTCTTTTATATAAACTTTTATCATATCCCCTCATTCATCTTATCTCCAAGATAAAGAATCCCAATCTTTTCCAAATCTCTTCACAGGAGCATTTTTTCCATGCACCCAACCACTCTTGTCTCCCATCTCTGAACCTCTCTCTATTCCTGCTGTATCTTTTTTGATATGGGGTTACCAAAACTGAACAGTGCATCAGTTGAGGATGTACCTTTGATTTATAAAATGGCATTAAGGGGGAGATTTTCACAGGGACAAATAGCAGTTAGGCATCTAACTCCCACTGAAAGTCAATGACAGCTAATGCTTTTCATTTGAGGCTTTGATATTCTGCCCCATATTTTTTTTTCTATATTATCCATCACATTCTTTATACATTCTAACATCATTTACTTTTTGACCACTGTTGCACACTGAAGTTTTCATTAAGTTGTCCACAATGATACCCAGGTCTTTTCCTTAAGCCGATACAGTTAATTTGGAGCTCAGGAAGGTACATGTGTAGATCAAATATGCCCTCCAGTCTACATTGCTTTGCATTTGTCAACATTGAATTTCATTTGCTATTGTGTCACCCATTCATTTAGCTTGCTTAAGTCCCTCTGCGGTTCCTCAGCGTCTTCTCTGGTCTTAAGTAACCTAAATAATTTGGTATTGTCTTCAAGTTTTGCCATCTTGCCACATACCTTCTTTTCTAGATCATTAATAAATATGTAAATGGTACAAGTCCTAGTATGGAAAGGGAGAGAAGTAGCAAAGAAGATATGAAAGTGGCACTACACCATACAGTACATACTGCGTGTGAAGGTTTGCATGCTTGGATGAAAGCATAGGTGTGGAAACCTCTTTGTAAATGAGTCTGGGGAGAGTCATTTCTTGAGGCTCCCAGTTCCAAAGCCCTCTGTTTAAGTTCCACACAACAGAAGCTCAATTGCAGAATTAAGATTAGTCCCTACTTGGGCGCTAAGACAAGGAAGCCTGGCAGACTCTGCTATGGTAAAATCCACAATGGCTGACTTTTTAGGAGAACACATCTCTGAATTGATATAAAGATGCTGAGCTTCGCTCTCTGAATCTCACAGGCTATTCCTGTTGATTAGACAGTGGAGGATCATAAAGCCATCAGACATCAAAACTGTCTCAGCTCTGCTACTAGGTCTCGAGTCTTAACCCTGCTACCATGTTTTTGTTCTTTTACTTGCCAAGGTCAGGATCTAGTTACTCAAGCATATCCCTGAGGGGATTTCAGTGCATTTCCAACGTTGATCTTTTTATTGTTTTCTTTCCCCCGCATTCTTGAACATCCTTTCCAATGAACTTACAGAAGACAGCCAAAAGGTAGGGGAAATTGTTACTTGCTCTTTTTACAAAAGTATATACAGTATTTCAAATTACATGTCTGGCTACTGTCGTGTATTAAGGAGAGCTTTCCTTCTACAGTTTGCTGAGCAAAGCTATTAGTGATAGGCTGACAATTCTCAAATTCTAGCTATAAATTCTTTTATAAATTGAATTTGATCATCTTGAAAGGTACCCGACTGAACACCTGGAGACTGAACTCATTTACTTATTCACAGAACTGGCACAACAGAGTCAAATAGTGCAAGGTTTTTACACCCGGCCCCACTGACGTGCTTCAAACCTAACCTGGAGAGACTGACCTCTGAGGTGAAAGACTAGTACAGCCTCCATGTTCACTTAGGGGCCCAATCCTTCTCTCACGGATATCACTGCCAAAACTTCTACTGAATTCAGTGAGAGAAGAATCAGACTATTGATCCTCCTCTTATCTGCAGAGATTGCCAACATGTGTTCCAAATAGTATTAGTTTTGATAGTGACATCTGTCCTCTAGGAATGATTTTCAAAATACCAGAAACCTAAAGACACAGGCAGAAATACATGTGCAATTATTGAAATTGTGCATGCAGGTCAAGTATCTGCTTGTGCAAAATGTCCAGCTCAGTGTGAACTACTAATCATGTGACCTTTTCAGATCTCCTATAAATCCTTTTTTTTTTTAAACCTAGAGTTTAAAGTACATTTATATAATTTGCACTTTCTTGAGGAAGATAGTGATTTCTGTTAGGCTATCTAGTTGTTATAAACAGGGATTGGATCTCTGAGTTCTATGTTTGGCTCTCTCACTGACTGTGTAACCACTTAACTTCTCTGTGTCTCCATTTATCCATCTGTAAAATGAGGAGAATAACATGTGCCACAGAAGTGTGTAATGAAGCTTAGGACTTAGTGTTTGTAAAGTGATTTCATTTCAAATACTTGGATGAAAGATGCTACAGATGTTCAAAGTATTGAGGCACCTTATCTAGCCAATATTGTGATGATTGTGTCTACCAACGCATTATTACCCCCTTTTAAACTCTAACATTTGTGTGCATTCATGGCTTTTTACGATGCATGTGACAAAAACATAAGAGCCTATGTTCTACCTTAAAATGTTCCACATTGCTAAGCAGAACATTCTGCTGCCAAGTGCAGTGATAGCTAATTCACATCGCATGAGGCCCGCTGCTGAATTTTCAACCTCCCTGAGCCCTGCTGAATTTTCATCACAAGCAGTAGCCTGCAAGCCCCAAGTCATTAAGCATGGTTATGGAAGAAATCTGGAGGTGGAAACCTTGTCAATCACTGACAATGGGGCCTTGCTCAGCTGATAATAGAACTACTGCTGCTGCCTATGAGAGATTACTGTTAGCATTTTGGAAAGGCAGCAGGATGACCTTTCTTTCTGACAGCCAAAGACCCAAAGTGTCTGACAACTTCGCTGTAGGGCTTTTCTGGTTTTGTTTGTTTGTTTCCTGCCCCCCCCCCCCAGCATTTGAGAGATTTTCAAATACTTTAAAATGAAAGAAGTTAAACTGACATCCCCATATATTTCTGCATTGCACTCTCCATAGCACTTCACTCTTAATTTAACTGTTTTATTTATTTACTTATCTATTACTACTGCTGGTCTGACCCTTTCTCCTGGATTTTAAATGATTCTCCTTCAGTCATATGAGTTTATTACCATAGTGCTTTTATGCAACTCAGAATGCAGTAAAGTACCGTGGGTCTGATTCTGCACCTTGGAAGCTTTACCATTGACTTTAGTGGCAACCCTATACATATATGCAGGAATTTATAGCAGGTTCATTTCCATTGCAATTAAGAAAACACAATATAGATATTTCTTTTCCTTGTGTAAATTGCATCTCAGTCTAGCCTGATATCGGCTTTGAATAAAGCTAGATTTTCAACAGTGGCTGCTGATCACACCTCCTGCTTCAGACTTGAAGCGATGAGCTCTCATTCCCTTAAGACAAGCTCAAGAGCTGTATCTGAAGATCCAGGTCACTTCCAGCATCTCTCTGAGTAGAGAAAAGAAGTGTTCAAATAAAAGGGAAGAAAAGAAGGGAAATGGGAGCCCCTCTCCATGCAGCTTTAGGTACATGAATCAAACAGGCAGGGATATTAGTGGCTGCGCATTTTAAGTCCAAGGTAGCACACAATTTGAGGAACAGCACTCAGAAAAGGCTTGCAGCACTTTAACAAAATATGCTGAGCTGCTAATAGCTGAATAGCAGACGGTGATCCACTACTACCCTGTCTGACCACCTTCTGAAGGCAATGGAAGACTCTGCGTTAACACTAAGGTTCAGGACTATTGCAATGACCTTTTGAATTTCACAAATCACTAATCAAGAATTGATGCTGGCATCCATGCACACAGCAGCACCTTATAGTGACTTTAGAGGGGACCTGGCAAATCATGAAGTTCTTCCAATTTCAAGTAATATTTGGGTTTGGTCATCAGGACATAAGGGACAGTTATGAATGTAATGAAGCTTTTCATACAGAGTAATAAATAATAATAATAATATGTGGAATATATAATAAAGCAAATCTCAGCTGGATGCATACTGAAATTCATACCTGAAGTGTTTTCAGTAATTCACTTTTATCACCCTGTACACAGCACTGAAGACAAAATAGCCCTCCATAATAAAAAGATTACTGAACAAACAAACTCACCTTCAAAATGTAGATACATAGATTATAATTGTAAAGCCCCAGCAACTCTGTGGCACGTATGGCACTTCACAAGTGCATAGATCTTAAGTTTACAGCACTTTACAATCAAAGAAGAAGAACATGCCCCTGCCTCAAAGATCTTATGATCTAATTAGACAAAATACAGAGCAAAGGAGCAGCAGCAGGGTGGAAAGAGAATCGATTGAAGCAATGCAAATAACGGGTAAAGTTAAGCACAGATCTTGTTAGCTCCATAATTTGTGTGTGCTCTCTCTCTCTCACACACACACACCCCTTAGAATATGTACGAGTAGGACAAAGTTTATAGGCCTCCTTGGTCAAAAACTAGTGTGTTTTCAGGAGGGATTTAAAGAGGAGAGCATGAAGGGTTGTTGGACTGGTTCAGAGAGTAAGTTCCAGACAAATGAGGCCACATGGAGTAAGGCCCTGAAATGATAGAGGTAGAAGCACACAAAGGAACTTGTTAGCTGTGCATTTTGAGTTGAACAAAGAGTGTGAAAGACAGATTAAAGGGACAAAAGCAGACAGGTATGAAGAGCCAGGATGTGTAAGGTTTTGAAAGTGAAGCCAAGGAGTTGATCCTGACAGCGAGGAAGAGCTAGTGGAAGGATCTGAAAAAGAGCTAAAGATAGTCAGTATGGTGGATTAGGGACATAGCTTTATGCTTGTATTTTGGACCGATTGAAGATCAAGGATGCTGATGTTCAGGAGCCACAGAAGAGAAGATTCTGGTCATGAAAGCAGGAGATAGTGAAGGCATGACAGCACTGTAGTCATTTCAGAGTAACTACGATGATATGATGCCTTTGTATATACAGTTCAGAACTGCATTGGCCTTCTTTGCTGCCATGTTACACTGCAAACTCATATCTCAATTGCTATCCATTATCATTCTGAGGTTTCTCCCTTTCATTAAATATATCTCCTGATATATCAACTTGCATTTTCCCAAGTTTAATCTCCTTTTATTTGCTGCCAGTTAGGGCTGTTGATTAATCGCGGTTAACTCATGCAATTAACTGAAAACAAAGTAAGTTCTTCGGGGTTGAGCCTTTAAAGCAGAGGTGTGGAAACTACGGCCCGCAGGACCCTCCTGCCCGGCTCCTGAACTCCTGGCCCGGGAGGCTAGTCCCCAGCCCTTCCCCTGCTGTCCCCACTCCCCCACAGCCTCAGTGCGCCACACCACGCTCTGGGCAGCCGGGCAGCGCAGTTGCAGAGCCACAGCCTGACCCGCTGCTCTGGGAGACACAGCTGTAGCGCTGCCAGCCACCGGTGCTCCAGGCAGCATGGTAAGAGGACAGGGGGGGTTGGATAGAGGGCAGGGGAGTTTGGGGGTGTGGTCAGAGATCGGGGGTGTGGATAGGGGTTGGAGGTGACAGAGGGTGGGGAAACAGGGGGGTTGGATGGGACAGGGGTCCTTGGGGGGGTAGTCAGCAATGAGAGGGGAGGGTTGGATGGGGCAGCAGGGGGCAGTCAGGGGTGGGGGGGGGGTCCGGGGGTGGTTGGGGACAGGGAACAGGGGGTAGTGGATGGGGCAGGAGTCCCGGGGGAGCCATCGGGGGGCGACAAGAAGGGGGGTCAGATAGGAGGCAGGGGCCGGGCCACACCTGGCTGTTTGGGGAGACACAGCCTCCCCTAACCAGCCCTCCAGACAATTTTGGAAACCGGATGTGGGCCCTCAGGCCAAAAAGTTTGCCCGCCCCTGCTTTAAAGCTTAGATATGGTAACTTTATTCTCAACAGAAGGAGAGCGGTTATGAATACCTTATCTTGAAATCAATGAGGTTGTGCAGACATAACCCAAGAATCTGGACCAACATATAAAGAATTATTACACTATTACACATGAGCAGATGGTAAAAGTTGTGTATAATGTTTAATGAATGCACAATGTATATACAAAGGGACAGAAAAGGTTAAGTGAGAATTATTGAAAACCAAACTACAAGAGATGCCATAGCAGGCCCTACAGCTATACACATTAACACTAGTTAATAGTAGTATAAAAAGGAGTCAGACGAATGTTATGTGAGCCAACTTACTAACTATGACCAAAATGAGCACTGAAATATAAAATGTTATAGTTATATCTGAAGATGGCGAGATAATTGTGGTGGTACTTGCACCGAGATTTTGGAAGATGAAAGCAAAAATAAATGAGATCAAATGGTAGGTGATATGCTGTGGAAGGTGGGTCAACTGACATGAAGAGCAGAAATCAAACGGTTAAACAATGACTGTACTTTAATGTATTGCATTCATTATCACAGTCATTCTTTTAACACCTTATCCACTATTCAAGTAAGTCCACTTTCATAGCCAGTACTCTACGTAGATTTGGAAGCTGTTCATGCGCTCATTTTCATTGAATGAGTTCATTAATAGTTTAAAGATGCTTTTATTCCAAGCATTTGTTGCAAATGAATCAGGCAGCACCCTTTCCAAACAGCAACAGAACAGTAGATAAAACCAAGGAAAATGGCTAAAGAAGAGCTTAAATGACATGAAACGTTGGAGTGTTATGAAAAATGCCACTTCTGAAAGTGATGTTTACAATGAGTGTGTATATACTAATTTCCTGCTTCACTGTTACACTGCCAGCTATTTGATCCACACAACTTTAATGGAGTCCTGAGAGCTATTAACACAGAGCACCATAAAGACAGATCATCCTGACATTACTTTACAAACCTAATTGGGCTGTCTGGTCAATAAAATGTCTCTAGAAAGGATCTTAAATGCAACATAGCCCATTACAAGCCAAAGTGCTTGCTTTAAACAGCAGGTAGTTTTCATAAAATTTAAACTAATGAATTGTATGGTTCATGCTATGTGTAGGACTGAAGGTACCAGAGCTTAAAGCCGGCTTTTTATCCCCAGAGTAGGTATATTGTAGGTTAAGCCAATGGATTTCTCCTCTCAACATTATTTTACCAATCATTTTAATCCTCCATTGTATTATGATGCATTTCAAGGTAAAGATCATTTAGCCACAACGGTAGAAACAAAAAATCCAAGAACAATTGTTTATTGGTTTGTGCTACGAGTAGTTTCATATGAACAAAATAAAATATTCTTTTGGAGACAAAGCTGCTTTAAAAAAATACAAACTTAGGAGCCTATTTTCAAAAGTGACTTAGGAGCCTACCTCTCACTGAAAGTTAATGGGACTTAGGCTTCTCAATGCCTAAGCACTTAAGTCATTTTGATAATTGGATGCAGGTTCCTAAGCCACTTAGGCACTTTTGAAACTGTTACCCACAGTTTGGGCATAAACAGAATCATAATATGAACTCCAACATACAGCTCTTCAAATTAAAGTAATGATCTTGGACACATTCATAAAATTTGTCCCAAAACCAAACACCAATGATAAATCACAATATAGTAAGTATAGCAAAGAAATTATCTACTTTTTTTGTCTCATTCTTAATTTCCAAATGAATGAATTCTAAAATTTGTATACACACCTAGCAGTATATTTTACACTTTATCCACACGTGGAGTGAGTATAGAACTAGTAGCATAATTTTTATGTTACAAAACACTTTCCAGGGACAGACTTGTCAAGGATATAAAAGTTAGAAAACACTGCGCAGGAGTGAGATCTAATTCACTGATATAGTTAAAACTCAAAAATAATTCAAGCATAATATAGGCAAATAAAATGTCCCATTAGTGTTTTGATTAGAAAAAGCCGAGAAGAGATTCATACTGGTAGCATCTTCTGACCAAGTAGCTTGCTGGAGACTTGCAGGTATCCTCAATATTGTAAATACCGTATACTATCTCAAAGCATTTAGAGACATCCAAAACCCGCATAAAAATAGGGCTTAGATAAGTGGAAAGTATTTCATAGTATATACTGTTGTTGGGAATTTCACTGAACATTGGTTAGCTGCAAGTTGGTTTAAAAAAAAATAAGAGGATACACAGCACTGATTTTCTAACTGGTAGCAAAGATCATTCATAGTCAACTCGTAAAAGTGGGTGTGTTTGAAAGTAACCACTACCCCATGAGTGACATAAAACCTTAGTGGGTATTTCCTTGTGAAAGATCATGCATTGGCTGTCTGAATGGTGGGTTTAGTCATTTAAAATATTTGCATCTCTCTGCTCTTATGACTTCAGAAGTTTTGAATCGACAGTGTGGCTGTTAAAACCTTTTGAGACATGCACGAACTACGCTTTCATGGTACTTGTGCAACAAATAAGACTGATGAGCAATCCTCTCATGTACATACCACTTGGAAACATTAACCTGTAGGGTCTCTCTTAAAATAAAAATTATTTTGTACCAGGGTGTATAGCTCCTGCCTTGTATCTGGCAGGGAGTGTATTATTACTCACTCTCTAATGAGGAACTTGCAACAGGCGTCTGTTTTTCACTTCAGGGAAAGTCAAAGAGGCCAAGCAGGGGGCTGGGCTGGGCTCATCTGGGACTAATTGTTCCATTAACCCAGGATCCTGCACCCCTTGAAGTCAGTGGGAGTTTTGCCACTGGCAGCAGGCTCAGGCCTGTATGGAGGAAACCTAAGAACTTAAAAAAAAAAAGGTAGAACAGTGATGTTTCTCCCTCCTTTTTCTGGGGGTTTGGACCTGGAAACCAGCCCCATTGTGAGCCGAGGCAAGACTGATTTTTAAAAAACCCTCTTATTTATTGAAGTTTGGGTGTGAGAAGACTGTTTTTTACTGAACTGTGTATGCAAGAAAAAGAGCTCTCTGACTGGATTGGTCTTCTTGAGCCAAAGTTCTTACTTTCAGCCTTGACTTACGTGGCCATAATATCCCAGTGCCCAGAACAAACCACATTAGCAGTCACTCTCACCTCTATGGCTCTATGACTCAGCCAGAATGGGCTGTGTAAATGTGCAAAGCTGTAGGACAACAACATAAGGGTATTTCAAGTACTGCAGTGTGAATATAAACTAAAGAACCTTGGGCCAAATTCATCCTTGGGTTAAAGTGAATGACGTTATACTGGGGATGAACTGGATCCCTTTAAATTCACCATAAATAAGCAGTTTCTGCAGGTATTTTGAACAGGGTATTGCGATTTGGAAAATACAGGGGAATAAATCCTTACAATGTAAACTGAACACTATGCAAAGACATCTCATTAGTTAGAGAGTATACTCAACCAGCTCTATGGCAATCAACCCTAGCCACCCAGGTCTTAGAACCTCTCACAAGAACCAATATGAGGAGCAAGAAATTTCCATTTACAAAAACTGTTCCTGAAATAAAAAACACATCCCAGAACTTGTTATCTTGAGCCAGACCCAGGAAAACAATGGAGAAAAACAGGGAAAAGAAAAATGGGAAGGTAGGGGAGAAAAGGAAAAAGATATTCAATAAGGGTTATCTATACGTACAATTCACATAATAATAAGTCTCCCATACGTGTAAGAGGTACATTTCTCCAATATAGCTATTCTGAGAGGTCTGTGTGAAAAAAATGCCCCCCTATGCATTCTACCTATGATCTTCTCGAGTATATGTGAAAACATCTCTCCAAGTACAGTGATCCCTCCACCTCAGCACATAGTGAGTTTTCATATATTGACAGAGTTTCACATGGCAAATGTTACTTTAGCATTTTCAGGAAACTCCATGCCCCTACTCACCATAAGGGTTTTAAACACTTATTTCTGAATATGTGATGATACTATATAAATTTTCAAAAGTCTCCTTCTGCAAATTGACTTGTGGAATGGCAATATTAGACCTGTGTTTTCTTTTAATAAGGCTGGCTTTGGAGGTGTCTATAATGATTGGAGATCTCTGCAACATTTCTTTTTTCTGTGGGTCCATATTGACTCAAAATCCAATCGATCCTTCAGTAAGCTATTTCCAATAAATAGTTTAGCAAAAAGTTACAGTTTCGTTTCACATGACCAATTTAATTCCTACCAACAGTACAACTAAGTATACATATAATGTGCATACAAATAAAAAGAAAAAAGTTACTTTCCTACAAGACAGCCCCAAATAAGTCTTCACGTTCAACCTAAGCCACACACTGCTTCACACAAACTTTAGAATATGGCTGGGCTAACTTGGAGTGCTTGAGTTCTGACTCTGCAGCTTAATCAAGTTTACAAAATCTGACTTTGCATCACCTGAACAAGAATTCATGCCTTGAAGTGTGAGCGCTCATCCACGCATCTTGGATCTCAGAACCCATTACTCTATAATGGAAGTACATCCCCAGTACACCCCTTCTAGCTCCAATATCCATTATTTCATTTGGATTAATCATGATCTCATCTCCCTCTTAACTGAACATTCATTGGTCACTCTGGAATGAGGAGACTCATGTCTTTTTGCTCAACTGGAGACTGAGATCCAGATGCTGAAATGGAAGCTCCAGAGATTGAAACACACACAAACTAGGGCACAAGGTTATTTCATCAGGAATAACAAGGGACCTCTCTTTCTAATATAATCTGTTGATACAAACTTGTATTGAGAAAACAGGCTTAAAGCTATACAATGTCTGCTATACAATAATACAACCAGAAAGTGGGATGTGAAACAATTTAAGTGCATTCATGAATAAGCACGGGATCTGAAAATATTTGACACAAAGTTATGACTCACAATGAAAAGTGGAAAAAGTCACAGAAAATACACTTCAGTATGTGCCATGTATACTACACTCTAATCAAAAGCAGCAATCTGCATCTGCTTCTAAAAAGACTTGCTTCTGAATACTGAGCTGTTTTAAGAATGTTATAATGCTTCCATTATAATGCTTTGTCATATCAAAGGATCCCAAATCATTTTCAAAATGTTAACACAGAAGTAACTTGAACAATCTGAAGAGCAGCCACTTTTGAGTTGGAACAAAAAGCCACTGCAAAACAATTGAGGAGAGTGTCATTTAAAACTAGCAGAGTAATTTAAATTGGCAGAGTGTAATTAGAACTGTTGGAATTTGGCCAAGGCAAATCCTGGCCGTCATCCTTCCTCTTGCAAAACAGAATCCTCTTGTGATGTGGGAGAGGGGAGATCTGGGTTCAACTCTTCAGTTTTACAGACCACCTGAAAGATGGCATCTTCAACAGTACAATGCCTCCTATCACCATGCTAAGAAATGGGTTCAATATTGACTCAAGAGAAGGGGTGCCACCTACTGAATCATCAAGACCACCTCCCATGGACCGTGGTCTTTAGAAGTCTCCCAGACAACTGCTGACCAGCCTTAGAAGTGCCTAGTCTGAGACATCTGACAACGTCACAGCCTGAGGCATTGGGGCTGCAGAAGTAATCACAATTTAGGCACTTAGCAAAATGAATATGAATGGTTTCTCATATTTAATTTTAGATGAATTTCAGAAGCTTAAAATGTCCTATTCAGACTTTTCTTGTATTTTCTCCACCTAGATTAAAACATTGCATTTTAAATTCTTTCTTTTCATGATATTGCTTTCCTGACAAGCCCACATTGGTTAAGCCCCTAATTAGAGAATAAAAACATGCAGGAAATTATTTTTAATATGGCTTTTATTTGATGGTCTTCATACTAAAGTCCTCTTTGTTAATGAATGGAGAACATTCTCAATAATTATTCATCTCCTATTGAAATTGATAACACCATCTGGAATTACGATAATTCCATATATGTTTCTCTGCAAAGAAGAAAATTAATATTTGATAATGATTTTATACTCCTCACAGATTCCAAATGGATTTATGAATAACACTAAACTATTGCATATTGTACTGGACATAAACTCCATGCCTTTCTCATGCGCAATTCAAGGGACTAGATTGTTAATTAGGAAGCCAGGTTAGCTGTGAATTTATGTAACTTGTATGTGTGTAGTAGTACTTACTATTATAACTACATAAAGAACAGATCACCATATATTTTTCATATACATGAATACCCAAACTACAGCACTACAAGATGGTGCACATCTATGTCTAAAGTTGAAGGAAAGAACTGATTAGGACGAGTATATTAAAGTATTTGATCAGCGTGTATGCTATCATGTAAATAATGATATTGTTACATACACGTGTGCACACACTTTCACACACACACACATATAAGGGGATGGAGTTAAAGTTATACATACATCCTTGACTTTCATATTTTCTGATTTTTGAGACCTTGTAACTTTAATATTCATTGACATCTCTTTAATTGGGGCTTATTTAACAAAACTTAGTTATGGATCTATCTGTACATACATATATACACCAAATGCATAGGGGGGAACACAGAGGAAAAACAGGGCTAAACATGCAAGAGCTTAGACACCTTGCAGTTCTCATTCCTGTAATGAAGTCATAAATCACAGGACAGAACCTGAATCAGGCAATTTGCCTTTTAAAAGTGCAGTTATTTAAAACACAAAAAGAGAAAACAGGAAAAATATTGAGAAATGTGGCTAGAAGTTTCTGGATTGAGAGGACAGAATTACTACACATAAAATGTTTGTTTGGGGTTTTTTTTTTTTTAAAAAAAGACAAATTACCTGTGGTCCTCTAGACACACACATAATATGAGAAATCTGGTGTAATTGGCAAAAAGCTGTCATTTCAAACCCAAAAGAATGCTAAAATGCCTTTGTTTCACACTAGAGGTCACCCCCGGTAAGAAAATATAATTGTAGCATCTTTTATTTTCCCCCTGTAGCTGTTACAATATTGAAGAGCTGTTCCTTATAGCAAAAAGATTGGATTTTTATGAGGCTGGTGTGCTAAAAAAATCTTTCCAGTGAAGTAAAATGAGACTGCATTCAACAGGATTCACTCTTCATCATTTCACAGAAACTGGTATTGGCCACCGATACTGAGAGACAGCATTTGTTAAAGAAACCAACCACCTAATTTTTAAAAATCATTGTGAATAAATCATGGGACAACATTTCCAGTTAATGAATAGGTTATTCTTTTCACAAAACAATGTATTTGTTTTTTCTTAAGTTGTTGATAAAAAGGTCAATACTGACTTATGGCAACATATAGCTGGAATATAATTATATCCATTCATGCACTGAATAATATTTTAACTTGGTTTTAGCTACTTTATTGTATAAAATGAATCAATAGTTTCTTTGAATTTTAGCAAAAAGTTTTCATATGACATTATAAAGACTAAATATGATTTAAGAGGATTTTAAAAATGCAAAAACTTTTTGGTGCTAAGAACAAAGATTTCCAGCAATAGCTATAGTAACACTGGTTGCATGTGTGTTGATGTAAGTTGCTTCTTCCTCTTCAAATTTTAACTTTGCTTATGGTTTCAAAAATAAATCTACAGAATATTTATTAGCTATACAGATATTTACGTAAAGAAGAATAAAATAAGACTTTTCATTTTCAGCTCTCGAGCTGCTCTGTGTAAATGCTGTGTACTTCTGGATGAAAGGCAGTAGGATGTTAGTAGCTAAGGCTTAAAACATTTCCTTTATTCCTCAAAGTCTACTTCACCCCGCGTTACTTTTTCAGCACAGAAACCTTATTCATGATAGAGATACAAGTAATGCTTAGGCCAAAAATCTTACTGTATTGAACAAAATCAAACTGACAGGATCAGGCCACTGGGTTTTGGTTACTATGATTCTAGATGGCTTAAAATGATAAATTTGCCAAGCCACCTTGGACAGTCAGTGAACCATAATATCTACCATTTCTCTGAATACTCCAGAGAATTACCCATCTGGCTTGCCTGGATTTTTCCAGCTTCATTTGGATAGCACATTCTTTGTCCAAAAGGATTGGTGTGTGTCCAAACTGAAATGTTGTCTTATGAGATGGTTCATCACATGATCATATGGCTTTTTGGCTGCTGTCTGGGAAATAAAGCAAGGTGCCTGCAACAACTCTTGGGGCATGGGAAGGAAGAAATGAACCAATAAAGAACATATTAGAAAGCACTGTACGGCACATACAGCTTTATATTCTACTTTCCCAGGCACTCTCATAGGCTTTGTACAGTGATGTGCACCCTGGAGATGTTTAACTTGCATTGGCTTGATTAAGTAAATTGGAATAAAAGAATTAGTTTTCTTCTGCTCTTTTAAAGGCAGGCAGGATTGTACAGCAAATCTGGGAGATCTGTCAGCTCTACTCAAGGAATTTGTTCTTTGTACTGTTTGTGAGAAAGTGTTATATAAATGTAAGATCATTATCATGGTAAAAACACTGACATTTTTGCTTCAGCTTGTGGGAGTTTGAAAAAAAAAAATGTGTTCAGTGAGCCAGCTTGTTTATGCAGAAAAGTTATGAAGTTCACACAACTCGGGAAACTTAATTAAAGTCATGGATTGCAAGATCCTGTTCCAGTGCAGATTAAAGAAATTGAGTAGGTTATATAAATAGAGTGAGAAAAATTTTGCTTGTGTTAATTGTGTTATTCTATCTCTAAACTTGACTAAAGTACCCATAGCTGCAGGAAATATGAGTCCTCTGGACTGCCTTCCTAACTGGGTGTCCTGCAAACTAGCAAATGGAAAGTTTTTTTAAAAATATCTTGTTAAGTGCTTTGTAGAAAAAGCTAGCCTAAGCTGAATTCTGAATTCTCTTTGGGTGGGAGGTCAGTTTGTATCCATGCACAAATGGTTTTCAGACCCTGATGGAAACATGATTGATAGGAGTATTATCTACATCAGCATAACCCAAAATATGGGGGGGGTGGTATTAAGGGCTAGCTGGGGAAGCAGCAAAGATGGGTCCCTCCACATAGGTTTGGGGGTGGGAGCATTAATTTCATTTTCATGAAGGGGAGGCACAGCAGCCAAAGGTTTGTGAAACACTGCCCTAGAGCAATTCTGCCTCCATAACCAAGACAGTCTATGCCAGTATTTATACCACTATACCCAGGTACAGCCCAAACCTTATTGCTACCGTTCACTAATTTCCTGCTAGTCAGGTCTCTGATGAGGTCAGCTTCTTGGAGGTGCACACGCCCTTGGAGGTTCAGGTGCAAAATCAGCTCCAGGAAGTGTCAACAAGCCAATATCCCAGAAAACAGCACCACTGCATCAGTCCATGTCAGACAAACCCTGACAAGAGAACCCTAATACAATTTTCAAACCACATCATCTAGATTGTTTGCAAAAATGCAGCAGTAATTTTAGAAGTTCAGTTTAGTTGTACAACCAAAAGTTTGGATACTGATCAACACATCCAAACATTTCCAATCAAGAAAGCAAAATGAAAATCTCACAAAAAAGAGGTGTCCTTGAGAGATTTCCTGGAGCTGGCCATGTTGGAAATAGCATGAGAATAACCTTTCATAGACTAGGCCTGGTTATTTAAGAAAGATTTACAGAAGCATGGGAATATGAAAAAAAAAGTTATCCATACATTTTTAAGTATCAATAAAAGTTCTGCTTGCGTGTGCAGTGAAGATTTTAGTCAGTTGTTATTTTATACAAATCAATTCACCTCTTCCTAACCAAAATCATTTTAATGCTCTGTGTACAAGAGATTTTTTTTAAACCAAGTTTTAAGCAGTTAATAACATGGCTGGCTCGAACCATGATTTGTAATCATGCACACAGCGTGTTAGTACATGGTTAGTAAGCAGGACAGCTAACCACATATCACTTTTGTTAGTGGCTTCAGTTGGCAAGTGGTTATATTCCTGTAACAAGATGTTAATACTGTTATTTTGCTGTGTACATGGGATACCGTACTGCTGCCTGTGTAAATATTTTTGCTGGTTCTTCTCCCTCACAGCTATTTGTGAAGTAGGACATCCCAGAGTGCATTGCTGCACACACTGCTGGTTCCACTCTGTGTATGTGTGCTCTTGGCACACCGTCACCTGCCAAGGGAGCATGACATGGCTTCTCAGAGAACATCAAGACACATACACACAGCATGGTAAGAATGCATGTTCAACACAGTTCACACTGTGGGTGTGTTGTGAAGCTCTTTGATTACAACTTAACACAGCCGAGTTGCATCCATTTCAGGTAAGTGTGTCATGCCTGGTTAAAAAAGCACAGCTCTACTTATGACAAAGCCTAAACGTGTTGCTTGTTCCATGACTGGATCATAACATGTAGCCCCCATACCTATGACATATATGATATCTCACGTACTGTTCTTAACAGCAGCACAGTGCTTCTCTAAGCTTACCCTGATATTCCCAACTTTGCAGAGCCAGCAGGAGCTACTTTCTCTAGCATCATGACCACTAATTTTCTCTTTTGCAGATCCTTCTCTTTCCACTATCTTTACTGGACTTTCTTCCAGGTTAGTGACCTATGACAATGGTCAGTGGACATGGCAATTACACCGAAGAGGATTTAAGAAGGGGGGAGGAACCAAGAAGGGCAAGGGGAGGGGGGTCAGTGAACCTGCAATGGAAAGACTGGGGGGGCTCTGCCACCATGTAAACTTGGGCATGCTTCAGAAGTGGAGGGGCAGAGGCAAGAGTAGGGACACGGAGGGGCTGGAACAGGCTCAGAAGTAGGTAGGAACCTTTAGGACCTGGAGCTGGGTGCTCCCGCTGCAGTACCTCTCCTCACTCCCACTCC
The DNA here is from genome assembly GCF_965152275.1 of Natator depressus. NCBI lineage: Eukaryota > Metazoa > Chordata > Testudines > Cheloniidae > Natator > Natator depressus. Next base: position 91,485,538 of record NC_134238.1, on the reverse strand, counting down.
TATTCTCCCCTCCCCGCATTTGCAGGGGGGTTCTATTCCCCCGGATTTAAATATTCATACTACTATTCTTATACACATTAGACTGTAAAGAAAAAGAAGAGGTCCTGATTCTGGTCTCTCAGTAACTTTACACTGATGTAGCTCCACTGGACTGAATCTGAGCAGAGAGAGAAAGGGGAAGGGGAAAGGTGGCTCAAACTGAAATAAGCCACTCCTGAGGAGAAATAAGAGTACCTACATGCAAGCTTGTACAGGTTTAACTAAACTGGTTTAGACACACGCCTTTAGTAACAATGGTACGGGTACATGCCTCAAGTTGCACTGACCTGACTAATATGTTTCAGAAGAAACCAATTTCGTTAAAAATCAGTGCAACCCCTTTCTTGTGTCTATTCCTTACCAACCTAACTAACTGGATATAAGGTACTCTGAAAATGATTGAAGAGTATTCCCACAGGGATGGTGGGGGAAGACAAGGTGTGCGACTGATTTAACTAAGTCAAATTTCTAAACTGATTTAGTTAAATTAGCACAATGAATGTTTAGAGAAGGCCTTATTTACACCACTGCAGTGGTCCTGTAGGGCCACGCACTGCAGCCAGTAGTTGGAAAAGTGGCTGGGGACCTGGCTTACTAATGTGAGAGTAGAATCATGCCCTACATGTGGAAAATTGCAGTGAAAATCTATACTATGTCATGATATAGTGAAATTTAAGTCTTGTGCAGTCTGCCCAACACCACTATTACAGCTGGTCAGAAAAGCTTTGATGGAACCATATTCTGTCAGACTATGAAGTTCCATCCAAACTGAGATGCTTCATGAAGTTGTGTTGATATCGTCAAAAATTTGTGTCAGTAGAAAACCCCAAACTTATTCCAACAACATCAAAAGGCCCTGTTTCAACAACTCAAAATGAAACATTTCAATTTTTTGTTTTGAAATGACTTTTCATTTAGAATTTCTTTATTTTGTATTGTAATCCCCAAAAAGGTCAAAATTGAAATGAAACATTTTGATCAATCCAAATTACTACTATTTATTTACTGAATTATTTTAAATTTTCTTCCAGTTTTGCAATTTTCAGCTTTTGATTGGACTCTGAATGAAACCAGATTTGGAAATCTCAAAATCAGAATTTCCACCCCCCACAGAGCTCTAATAACTATGCAATACAGGTAGAATTAGAGTATCATGTTGGCGGGTGAGAGAGTTTCAGACATAAAAGATCCCCGCCCCAGACATACTTGATACATACACCTAATTTCCTAAATATCGGATATAATGAATGTACAGTACAAACATATGAGCTGCATGTAAGTTTATGATACTATCTTCTGACTTTTTGTAATCATTACAGAAAGTTGCAATTGATGTATGGAATGCATAACAACCAGCTGTGCATGCAAAATAGAGAGACAGGTGGGTAAGGCTTGTGGCATGGGCTGATAGAAGTGGGAAAGACAAGGAAGTGACATGAGAGATGAGTGAAAGAGCCCGATTCTTCATTGATCTGCAGCTTGCAGTGTTGTTTACCTTAGTGCAAAGCAGAACCAGAACAAATTCCTTCCCTTATGAAAAGTACATTGGGATCTTTAATATACTCATGGAGCAGAAGGACCTCAGTTTTTAAAGGCTTCGTCTGCAAGACTTACAGTAAACTCCATGGTATTAAATTTATCTATCTTGGAGGGAAGAATGGCAGAATTAACCCATTCAGTCTGCACACACCAGACAGTGCTGGATCTCGGGGCAGGTGAACTAGAAGATGTATGCCTCTCAAATTTCTCCAATCCCACATTAACTCAGAGGATCAGGAGTCGTTAAACACCCTGCTGCCCCTAATATTTTGCTGCCCTAGATGACCATCTGTTCTGTCTGTATGTTAGAGTGTGAACAGGCAAGAAATAATCAACACAGAAGCATCCTTGATTCAAGTTGATTAGCATTGTATTCTAAATGCGGGTAATGGCCAGCTTATTGAATTTTACTCATCAACAATTGCCAGTCCTTGTGTCTGCAACTTCTAGTCCCAACAGGCTCATGAGGATGCCCGGTGAATCAACACCACTCCCAGATCTCACAAGAGCTTTATCATACCACACCACTCACACAGGTGGCTCCATACTCCAAAAGCAGCTATTATATATATGTCTGAATTTCATACAATGTTAGTCTCACTTTCAAACTCAATGTAGATTAAAAAAACACAATAGTACTGAGTGCAGGCTGCTTGACAAAATTACTTAAATATAACCATTCGTTTTCTGTGGAAAGGGGAGGTAATGGCTATTTCTTAGCAAAAGATCTCATCTGACTATTAGAGCAGCAGCATGAAATCCATAGCAGAGATCTCCCCACTTGATATCTAAACTTTTCTGTCTGACATTAGGTTCACTGGTCTACCAGGCAACTTTTAGGAGTGGTTCTGAAAAACATCCAGTGGAGCAACATTTTATTCTGGGGCAGGTAATTGTATTCTAGGGAGAAACTATGAGATGCATATGAGCATATAGTAAGGGAAAGCAGGAAGTAAAGAGCATTTCCCTGCAGTTCTTGCAAGGGCCAGATGGAAATGCCGGGGACTCCCTACGCCTCCAGTGACTCAAGGTATCTCAACTTGTATGGAGAGGAGAGTAAATTCTATGATATTTATAGACAGGAGGATATGGGACAATAGTTCTGCCCTGCCCTAGGAGCTGACAACTACATGGAGGTTAGTAAACTGCATCCTACCTAAGGGCGGGGTAATGGGCATGCAGAGACAGAAAATACATCAGCTGGTACTGGGAGCCATGCAGCCAATGAAAACATTATATGTTTGCTGATGCAAGCTAAAGTTCTTCCTTGGAAATGCAACTCAGTTGCATGTTCTGTGATGTAAAACCTGTAGCAGCACAGCTTCTGCCATAGCTGCTTTGCATCTGAAATATTTGAAGGGAGTTCGAAGCTTCAGGTCCCAACCACCTTCGAGACCACCTCTCTCCTTATGAAAAAACCACAACAGTTGCAATCAGCTGTGGTGCATGAGCTGAGAACTCCCTGGTTTAACCAGGAGAGGGCTGGGGACATGGTGTTTTCAAGTGAAGCCTCTAGAGCTCTCAGCTTTGGAATTTACTCCCCAGCTTTTTCTGGAAATGCCTGGATTTGCTGATCTTAAAACCTTGCAGCATGACCTAATCTGTTTGCTCAGGTGTTTCCTAAGGAGGTGAATAGGATCTCATTTATGGAGAACAAAGACATTTCCATAGACATGGAGTGGGAGTGGACAGACAGGGAGGAATTTTATTGGGAATGTGTTGGGAAGTTTTACAGATTTCAATCTATTGGAATTTTGTTTGTGTTTTATAAATCTGTGTGACATTCTGAATAGGTACCCAAGAAATCCCCAAAAAACAATAGTAATCAAAGAGTTTGATATTAAAAATCAAGGGCAGAGCGACCTCCATTGGCTCATTGTAAAAAATGGGACAACAAGGAAAAATGACCCTTGACTGACTTTGTTACTCCTCCACAATACACTCTGCCCCATTCACTTCCCAGCAGTAACACTGCCATGTTGATGTAGTCAAGGTGGCAGGCACCATCAACTTGCATTCACCTATACTTTACATTCTGGGGACTGTGCTCTGTGAGGCGCCCACGGTGGTGGTGTCTGGCTTCCTCCTGCCTGTGTCAGTGAATTATTTCCAATCTACATCTTCTACCTTTACATATCTTGGTGAAATTTGAAATAGCATCTGTTTGATCAACCTAGAAATCCTCACTAAGTCAAAGGAAGCCACACTATTAATAAAATATAGTAAAGGTATGGTAATATGACATCCAACATGAAAAGTTAATGCAAAGTCAAGCACTCAAAAGTTAGGAAGTGCTATAATTAAGGGTGCCTGTGCAACCTTAATTTGGCTCCCTTACGCATATGCATTAGGACAGACTTTAATTACATGACCACATCACATATTTTTCCCCCCACACAGCTCCTGTCTCATTCAGTGCACAGGATGGATATTGATCTGAGATGAATCAGGCTTGTGTAGTGAATGAGGCTGTTGTCCGTGGGACCTTGTCTCTTTGTTGCAGAAGTTGGATGTCTGGAAAAGTTATAGGCAATTGAAAACTTCCTTTATAAATGGGACGTGTCAGGCAACCTTAACTGTAGCTGGCACTACCAGCTCCTCCTATTATGCTATGTGATGCCAACATATTACTTTCACCAATGGCATGATTCACAGACCATTGATGTCAAAATGGAAATTTTCCATTGTTATTAGAAGACTTTGGATCAGTCCCTAAATGCAGACAGAAAAACATTTTAGTGAGAGATGGTCCTGAGTTGCAAGACTGAGTCAGAATTCAAACTACTTTAAGATTTGGGGTGTTCTGACCCGGGGAGTAGGTTTGGGCCCATCTCTAATTTTCATTGAAAGTTTAGCTATGAAATGTATTCTAATACAAATTGTTGCAATTAAATCATTTCTCTTTCTCACTTGTCTTGCACTTCATCTGAAATAACATTTTGAAACAGAATTCCTTGTACTATTAGCCTGTTTGGAACAAGATAGAAAAGTGAAACATTGCAAAGGTATTCAATGCCACAAGGTAAGTTTGGTAGAAATTCTTAGACATAAATGACAATGTTAAGGGTCAGACTATGCTGAGTTTAAAATGGATTAACTGGGTTCTGTTAAAAACAAGTGTTCCATTTATTCCCTTTTTTGTCTTCATTCTCTCAACATCTCCCACCCATTTTTAATCCTAGTGTTCATCCCTAAAATAGGTCTTCATGTTTAGGAACTGAAATACATTTATTCACTCTTCCCCTATGATCCACATCTATGATCACTTCCCAGAACCCTTCCTCTGGCTAGGAATATATGCAAGCTCTTGGTTCTGCAGCTGTAGCCAATGGCATGCTTTAAAACTATCAACAACGGGCAGAGCCTACATACAAGAGTGATTATGACCTTCCTAGCTAGAATCCACCTCCTTAACATCCACACTCTCCTATCAATCCAGTAAGCAGAAGTCCAATCCACATTCAGACACAAGTCTCCCACTTAATTAGCATTAGTAAACGTTGCCATGGGGCAAAATGGCCAAGCATTTCAGCATTTTGACTTTTTTTTAATACAGTAACTAATATACAACCGCTATTTTGCAAGGCTTCATGTAGTTATTTAATTTATCTGTGAGTCTGTATAGATAGTGTATTTGTTTCCCCAATACAAAGACCAAAGGGAAATAGAAAAAATATAAGCCCAAGAACTTTAGGAGCCAAATAGGCCATCATCCTTCACTTTAACTCGCTTACAGTGAGCTATTTCTGCCTTAAGTTTCAAAATCCAGCTAATAGCAGTGCCCAGATACTTGACCCTTTAAAAAATAATAAAATAATAATAATAATCAAGATTCCATACTGAACTGATCTTCACTGCATACTTTGTTTATTTTATGTCTCTTCAATCTTCCTTCCAGTTCCCTCCTTTGGAAGAATAGTGGTGCCCAGAATGTACTTTCTAATTTGATAGGAAGACTAAAGAGAGAAAACAAATAACAAGACTCATTGAAAGTCAAAAAAATTTAGGCTCCTAAGTCTCTTCGGCCATGTCTACACTTACCGGGGATCAACCGTGCTGCAATTGATGCAGTGGGGGTTGATTTAGTGGGTCTGGTGAAGACCCACCAAAATTGACCACAGAGTGCTCTCCGGTTGACTCCAGCACTCCTCCGGAACAAGAGTAGTAAGGTAAGTCGACGGGAGAGCATAATTTAGGAGTACTGGAGTAACATAACTTTGACTGACTTACCCTGGTAGTGCAGACAAGGACTTAGACTCAGAAGATTTTACTCAATGTTTGAAAAGCACTTTGAACATGAAAAATGCTATACAGGTATATATTGGTGTGTTCCATAGTGTTCGCGTGCATTGTTAAACAGCCCCTACATTCTACCCACAAACTGGCTGCACTTCCATGACATGACTGCTGAATATGTTAAGTGCTACACTGTGGCTGATCCCTGTGTGGAAGTGCATGCCAGAAGGAAAGCATATGGAGCCTTCCAGTTGAGTAGCCTGTTTAGAGGTCAGCCACCAACACTTTCTGGTCTCTCTCTGGCTAGCACCTACCCACGTCCCTTCAAGGGTAAGGAGGAGGTGGACCCCTGAGAACTACATAAAGAGACATTTACCTATTATTGCAATGTTCTGGGGATTCAATGGAGACTTTTATGGTGTCTTTTTCCTACCTGCTCTCAAATAAAGCACACAGGGCAGGGAGGGAGGAGAGTCTATATACAAATAGAGTCCAAGCTAATTCCCCTTTCTTGAGGCCAGGTTTTGTTAATTAAAGATATATAACAACAAAGTTCAGTTCAAATCTTCTCATCAGACTTGTCTGCACTTAGGGTTCCTTCCTTCAGACATCTAAGCCCACAGTCAAAATCCTCTCTCTGGAGATCTACTCCTCCTTCTTCCCTTATATCAGGAAGGTAATAAGCCATTTGCATTAGTGGGTCAGCAGTGTCCATTAACATTCTTTGGCAGGATCAGTGCCTGTGTACTGGCAAACACAGTTGGACTGTTCTGTATCCATGACAGCAAATCAAGACCAGGTGGAAGCAATATGTATATAGATGTCAGATAAATTTACGAAGAGTTCTATATCAATATCACCAACCCCAAATGTTCAAAAACCATGAGTCAGGCCACCAAAAAGTAAGAGATTGGCTTTAAAAAAAAATCTCATGATTTTTTAGAAGATAATAAATGTTGCTTTTTTTTCGGCCTTCTGGGTTTTGAGCTTTTATGGTGCACTCATGTCACATTTTCAATCTTTTTTGGAAGCACAAATGCTCAAAGCTTACTTTCTTTTTTAAAATCCCTTGCCTAAGGAGCTGGGACTTTCAGTAAAACATCAACTACCGCAAGATTTGTGATAAAATTACAAGAAATGGCAACAATCCAATGCCACTAGAAAGAGCAGCAAATGCTCTTATCACCTCCCCCAATGGATTTATGTTAAGATCTAATGCTTATGTTTTTCCTTCAAGATAAGTCAGATACGGGAGGGTTGTTTACCTTGGTACAGAGCTAGGGTCATTCTGCAACTCAGAAGATGAAGACTTACAGACAGAGGCATGTAGTATTTTTTTTCCAGAGGCATTTCTGGACACTGCTGCTATCTGGGCATCCATGAGCAGTGAAGTGTCTAAAACAGAGGTGGGCAAACTACGGCCCGCGGGACTGTTCTGCTCAGCCCCTGAGCTCCTGGCCCTGGAGGCTAGTCCCTGGCCCCGCCCCTGCTCTCCCCCCTCCCCCACTGCCACGCCACCAAGCGGTGCAATGCTCTAGGCGGTGAGGCTGCAGAGCCCGGCCTGACCCAGTGCTCTGCGCTTTGCGGCATGGTTGCCAGCCACCGGTGCTCCAGACAGCGTGGTCAGGGATGTGGATAGGGGTGGGGGCGGTCAGAGGGCGGGGAAAAGGAGGGTTGAATGGGGGCAGGGGTCCCGGGGCGGGGCAGTCAGGAAGGAGAGGAGGGGTTGGATGGGGCGACAGGGGGCAGTCAGGGGACAGGGAGCGGGGGGGGTGGATGGGGCAGGGGTCTTGGGTGGGGGACAGTCAGGGGCCTGGGGGGGTGTTTAGGGAGAAGGGGGGGGTTAGATGGGGCGGTGGGGGGAAGTTAGGTGTCCGGGGGCAGTCAGGGGACCAAGAGCATGGGGAATGGATGGGGGAGGGGTCCCCAGGGGGCCATCAGGGAACAGGGGGGGTTGGATGGGGCAGGAGTCCCGGGGGGGTCAGATTGGGGGTAGGGGCCGGGCCATGCCTGGCTGTTCGGGGAGGCACAGCCTCCATACAATTTCAGAAACCCAATGAGGCCCTCAGGCCAAAAAGTTTGACCGCCCCGGTCTAAGAGTACCTCCAAGACTGTGCATAACCTGGACAACTGGATACTTTAGATGGAGAGTCCACAGTTCCTGCCAGAGTCTCAGTGCGTTTTTGTGGCACCTTAGAGACTAACAAATTTATTTGAGCATAAGCTTTCGTGAGCTACATCTCACTTTGTAGCTCACGAAAGCTTATGCTCAAATAAATTTGTTAGTCTCTAAGGTGCCACAAGTACTCCTCTTCTTTTTGCGGATACAGACTAACACGGCTGCTACTCTGAAACCTGTCAATGTGTTTTATTATCACATCTACCATCATCTCCTCCATCTTTCCTGAACTAAGCATGAGACAACTGTTTTTCATCTGTGTCCCTATTTCCCTCAGACACAGAGAGCAGGGAGACAGCACTATTCATGCTTAGTAAGACAGACACACCTACTGGGTGTGGGTGTCATCCAGGTCTGGTTGCGCGAAGCATCACATCTCTCCCACAGCGGGCTTATATATATTGAAAAAGAAGGGACAAAATTGAGTCCTGTGGGGCTCTGTAACAAGGAAAAAACCTATCACTGCCCTCCCCAAACTACCTGAGAGGTAAAAACAAAATTGCCTTAATCATTCCAGCAGCAGCTGTCCACGATCAACAATATGTCAGGCTGCTGAGAACTCTTACAATATTAGCATGGGCTTTTTGACCTCTCTCCATAAGACCTCCTTTTAAAGTGTTCTGGGAGGTGAGGCGTAGCTGAGATTGGCCTAGCACTGGCACTTTAGCCTCTCAGATTGTGGTTCTCTTCCTGGGTTTTTAGGCCTTTGCCATGCATCAGTGCCAACACAATGCAATGGGACAGGGCCTCTCAGACTATTCCTTTGAGTTAGAACTCAGACTCGACTTAGACTCGGATCAACTTCACGTTTTCTCAGATTTCAAGCCCTCTCATTTTGCAGCAATTATCCCTGAAGCAACAAGTAACTCCAAACTATGTTCAATTAAAAAAAATATTCACCACCAGGGAGAATTAAAAATAAATAAATGAGCCACAGAGCAATTGCAGACAAGGTAGCAAAATTATTTGCATCAAATGATGGTTTCTTGAACCTGGACTGTGCTATGTGTGCTTTTGGGTTGTTTTACCCACCCTCCCTCCTTCCCCACCATTTAAAATAGAATTATACTTAGACTGGGATTTTCAAGGGAATTAGGCACCCAACTTCATTGAATTTCTTTGGAATTTAGACTCCTAATTGCCTTATTCTCTTTTGAAAATCCCAATCAATCTATTTTGATACAGTTGGAGGACATATTTACCTCCTGACACAATTCCAGTTAGGACTGTGCTAATATCCAATGACTGTTGTGCACCTTCAAGGTCATATTGGTATACAGTAGATGAAAGGAGAAATATTACAAAGTACTGTAACATCTACTAGATAAGGGTGAAAAGGTTTGACAAAATGTAGCCTGAGGACCCCACAATTTTACATTTGAGTATGAAATTTACTAGGGCTCTCAATTAATCTTAGTTAACTCAAAGAAATTAATTGCAATTAATCGCACTGTTAAACAACAGAATACCAATTGAAATGTATTAAATATTTTGGATGTTTTTCTACATTTTCAAATATATTGATTTCAATTACAACACAGACTACAAAATGTGCAGTGCTCACTTTATATTTTTTTATTACAATAATGCACTGTACAAAAGATAAATAGTATTTTTCAATTCACCTCCTACAAGTACTGTAGTGCAATCTCTTTATTGTGAAATCTATAAATGCAGATTTTTTTTTAACATAACGGCAGTCAAAAAACAAAACAATGCAAAACTTTAGAGCCTACAAGTCCAGTCAGTCATATTTCTTGTTCAGCCAATTGCTAAGACAAACATATTTGTTTACATTTACGGAACATAATGCTGCCCACTTCTTATTTACAATGTCACCTGAAAGTGAGAACAGGCATTTGCATGGCACTTTTGTAGCCAGCATTGCAAGGTATTTACATGCCAGATATGCTAAACATTCGCGTGCCCCTTCATGCTTGGGCCACCATTCCAAAGGACATGATTCCATGTTGATGATGCTCGTTAAAAACAAAAGTGTTAATTAAATTTGTGACTGAACTCCTTGGGGGGTGGAATTTTTTGTCTCCTGCTCTGTTTTAGCTGCGTTCTGCCATATATTTTCTGTTATAGCAATTTTGGATGACGACCCAGAACATGTTGTTCGTTTCAAGAACACTTTCAGTGCAGATTTGACAAAATGCTAAGAAGGTACCAATGTGAGATTTCTAAAAATAGCTACAGCACTTGACCCAAGGTTTAAGAATCTGAAGTGCCTTCCAAAATCTGAGAGGGACGAGGTGTGGAGCATGCTTTCAGAAGTCTTAAGAGAGAAACACTCTGATACGGAAACTACAGAACTGAACCACCAAAAAAGAAAATCAACCTTCTGCTGGTAGCATCTCACTCAGATGATGAAAATGATCATGCGTCGGTCCACACTGCTTTGGATCATTATCGAGCAGAACCAGTCATCGGCATGGATGCATGTCCCCTGGAATGGTGGTTGAAGCATGAAGGGACATATGAATCTTTACCACATCTGGCACGTAAATATCTTGCGACTCCGGCTACAACAGGACCATGCAGACACCTGTTGTCACTTTCAGCTGACATTGTAAACAAGAAGGGGGCAGCATTATCTCCTGCAAATGTAAACACACTTGTTTGTCTGAGTGATTGGCTGAAAAAGAAGTAGAACTGAGTGGACTTGTAGGCTCTACAATTTTACAATGTTTTATTTTTGAGTGCAGTTTTGTTTTTTTCTAACAATTCTCAATTTGTAAGTTCAACTTTCATGATACAGAGACTGCGCTACAGTACTTGTATTCGGTGAATTGAAAAAATACTATTTCTTTTGTTTTTTACAGTGCAAATATTTGTAATAAAAAATAATAATATGAAGTGAGCACTGTACATTTTGAATTCTGTGTGGTAATTGAAATCAATATATTTTAAAATGTAGGAAACATTGAAAAATATTTAAATAAATTATATTCTATTATTCTTTAACAGTGTGATTAATCACGCGATTAATTTTTTTAATTGCTTGACAGCCCTAAAATTTACATTTTATCAATGAAACATTTTGCAATTGGAAAGGAGGAAATAAATGTGCTATAAAACTTAAACCTCTGAATACTTATGGAATTTCCCCCCAACTGAAAAGTGTATCTCCACTATTGGCCAACTATAATGGTTTGAACAATTTAAAGTTTCTCTGGTACAGACGCTCAGGTAAACAAAGTGTCTCGCAGCCCACCAGGGGCTTACCCTGAACAAGGCGCGAACCAAGTTTGGGAACCCCTGTTCTAGATCAAAAAGTTTGCTCTCTTGGCTAACAGACTCCCTTGCCATTGTTATACAGAATGCTTTCTTGGAGAAATTCATATAGCTCCTTTATCAATAATCATCTGCATACCACATAGGGGATTTCCCATAAAATGGGTGAAATTCATGCTTATGCAAAAGGCCAGCAACAGTCCTATGTCCCACTTAAGTCCTATTTAAAGGCCTTGAAAAGGTTTAATTTTAGCCAAAGACAAATTTGTTTAAACAAGCACAGTGGGTTTCTCAGTTACCCTTTTCTGAGAGAAATTGGGTTCACATTCTGTGACAGATCACACAAATAATTAACCCAACCATCTCATTTTATCATAGCCTAATTCCTGGTTGATATGTGTTAGTCACAGAGTTTGGCCCATCTTGGATTCGTGGTCAAATGTTGGGTTGGGTCAGGACTGTAAGCAAGGGGGGGGAAAAAGGATTATTGCAGAGGATTAAGATAAATTGACAGAAGTTTTAGGGGAAGTTTGCATAATATATGCCCAGCTCTAGTCACAGGCCTAGTCCTCTTCCTTTTTTAAATACCAAAATTTCCTCCTCAGAAATGAAAACAGTCTTACAAAGCCAACAGTTTTTCTTTCCCCTGAAGCCTTCATGTGTAAGTGGAGTGTATCTAGTGTGTCTTCTCCAGTGCATCATTTATTATAGCGCTCAGCACATGTTGGGACTCTGCTTTCAAAAGGCAGCTGCACTCAAGGGCCGTGTTTCATTTCTTGATGCCATTAATTGGGTTCTGAGTCAGAGCCCTAATGAAGACAAGTTATCGTATCTCAGTGCAACTATTCTGGCGGAGACACACAACCCACTGAGGGAGGGAATTCAGGCAGCCTTGCATTGTTTTAATCAGGAACACAAGGTCAGCAGATAAATGGTCAAAACCATAGGATGCTTCTGTGGGACTGTTACATTGATTTTTGCTGTCTCAAATGGACATTATATGTCCCTGAAGCTTTAATACTGAGGAGCCTATTAATTAAAGGACTGAAAAGAAGAGGCAAGAAGACAGGAGCAGATAAACAAATATCAGTAAGCTAAGCAGTGTTTTAAAAGAATGTAATTGCTTGCAATATCAACTGGTATGTGCTCTATTTTAAGTTACGGAAAGTAACTGAAAGCATTTCCACAATCTCTACTAATGATGGGTGAACCTCACATGGTCTGGACGTTTGGTTCAGAAAAATAATAGATAAAATTTGAATAAGTATTTGATCTGAATTATCCAGATCTCTTGGGTCTGAAAAATTCAGATGAAATCTTCCAAGAATAGGTTTGCTCATGAGATTTCTAATACTTCCAGCTTTTAATCAGGCTAGAAATGTTGAGAGAATAGCCTCTCTCATTGTATTAAACAACACTTCCTTTGCTTCGCCTCCCCACCAGAGCCAAGAAATGCAAAGGTACTTGGAAATTAAAACAAAGAAGAGTTATGTGAAATTTTTGGAACTTAATCTTTTCTTAAGTTTGGGTTCATGTCAAGAAAAGGAAAACGAAGAAGTGGCCAGAAGGACCTTACTGAAGGGAATAATAAATAACCATCATAACACACAACATAATACTGTATGCTTCTATAATGCCTTCCATCTGGAGATCTCAAAGCACTTCGTAAACCCTAATATTTTTCTATTAACACCACTTTAAGACAGGTAATAATGACTGTTGGGGATATTTTGCATTACTTTGACTTCGTTTGGATGGAAAGAGATGCTCAGATACAACACAAAGATGGATGGATGGATACAAAGAATATACACAAAGTCCTGTTTTCCTGAATATAGTGGGAATCACACAGGAGGTAGTTTCCTGGATCACAATTCCAAGCCTCTTTCTAGCCAGCACTCTGCCCAGAGATCTCTCTCTCTCTGTTTTCTCTCTGGCACTTCTCTTGTTGCCTGCTGCTCTCTGCGTGCTTTCCTGCTGGCTGCTTATGACCTCAGAGAGCATGGCTTAGCTCTTACTCCAGTCTTGCCATATTGTCTGAGATTTGGGTGATTGCTTCTATTGTTTCAGCTGTCACAAATAAAGGGACACTTAACTGCTCCCTCATTTAGCCTGAATGGAAGGTCGCTATCACACCCACCAGCTTCAGTGAGATTTGTGACTCCCCATACATCAAAGACATATTTCCTGAGAGCTGCTTAATCTCCAGCACAATACACACAGTGAAACTTCTAGAAAAAGCAGCCCTAGTTACTCAAACTTCTATTATAAGAGAGAGAGAGACAGACCCAAAAGCATCCACCCACATAATGCATCTAATTATTTCCAACTTTATTAGAGTATCACTTCCGTTAAGCACTTTTTTTCGGAAGTCCCTTGAATAAGACAAGTTTCACTTAGTAAGTTTAGACCACATGGTGCTAAAATGCCTGAATGTGGTCTATCCTACAGCTTTCACCATTGTTACCACACTGAAGAGTTATGGTTAAACACCTTGCTAGTGTAGTCAAGACCTGACTGGATTCATGTAACTCTGAATCAGGTCTGGTATAAACATTCTCTAATATTCATTTACAAATTCTTATTTCCATGAACAGCCTTAGACTAAAATTTTCAGACAAGCACTGGCTTTATTTTTGTGTAATGGTTCACATCAGTAATGTGGTTGACACAACGGTACAGTAGAAGCTCAGAGTTAGGAACACCAGAGTTACGAACTGACCAGTCAACCACACACCTCATTTGGAACAGAAAGTAGCAATCAGGCAGAAGCAGAGACCAAAAAAAAAAATCAAATTCAGTATGGTGTTAAACGTAAACCACTAAAAAAGGGCAAGTGTAAAACAAGATTTGACAAGGTAAGGAAACTGTTTCTGTGCTTGTTTCATTTAAATTAAGATGATTAAAAGCAGCAGCATAGCAAATTTTCCAAGCTGTGTTCAGTTAATGTTCAGTTGTAAACTTTTGAAAGAACAACTATAATGTTTTATTCAGAGTTATGAACATTTCAGAGTTACGGAGGTTCGACTGTTTACTCACTAAGATTTGTGAGATTTTTTTAAGGGGGTTGGCAGAAACCACTGACTTGTTTTCACAGGCTTGTCTGGGGGAGCCCCCAGATGATATATGCTTCCAAAAATTCCTGAGAGGAGGAAGTAGGCCACACCCACAGAGAAGATAATAGTTGCTAGAAAGGAACTAAGATCTGTTGGCAGAAAATATAATCACAGCCCTTGTTGAAGATGGATGGCTGGGGACTTGGATGCAGTCCTCAATAGGCTTCACTACTTCTGCTTTGTTTCAAAATTTTTACAGGAACATAATTTTGCACAAAAGTAGCCTTTCATGACCATGTGTGATTAAAGCAAAAATATGAATTACTCTTCACTTTTCCATGAAAGAGAGAAATCTTAAGGGTTGTGAATGGAGATAAAAAGAAAATTAATTATGTAAAATCTAAAACCATTATTGTCAGAGAGCTGTAATTTATAGTTTCAATAAATATGTTCTAATTATCTGTCTATCCTGTGTATTTGTAGGGCTGTCATCATGGTGGTATCTGAATGCCATATTCCATTTCAAATGCAACCATCCTATGAAAGTCAGATTACATTCACATTTAAATCAACACTTAACTGGGTAAGTGGTTAGATAAACTTGATGGTATAGAGCTTGATCTGAACTCAGAATATTTCTTGCTCACGTACGCTTGCAGGAAATCAGTATTTTGCACTTAGATTAACACTCCTTCACATAGAAAACCAGCACACTGTGTAACATTTAAGGGAATAAACTTGAAAGTGACAGAGACCAAAAGGCATAATTAGCCAAGGCAGACTGTTTTGTTCATTCTGTGATTACAGTGGCTTTAAAGACTTATAATTTATCCTAGTACAGAACAATTTAAATCTCACTTGGTTTCCTCTGTGAAACTGAGGCACTTCCCCTTTTCCTCCCTGTGACAGGCTATTCTTTTAATACCATGTTACTTGAAACATGGCACATATCAGCTGAACTACTCAGCACACAGTGAGAAAAAAAACTGACACTATTATGCATTTACCTTTGCAATGCACAAATAAGCAAATAGTTTAACGATTCCAAATGGGTGTAATTTCTTTCAGGTTCAAGTATCAGTTTGCTTGTTTTGCTGCTGCTAATCACCTCTTAAACAAACAATTGCTTTATCTATGTACTCTGCCTCATTTCACTTTCAAATTATGTGTGTGTTTCACTCCTAACAGCTTATTATGATCTATAATTAACAATTTTGCTGAAAGCAGAGCCTTGCATTGAAAAGAGCCCACGTGCTATCTGGGAAGTACTTTAAAAAGGAGGGCTCTGGTTTAGTAACAAAACCGACAACAAGTTGCGTGTGTGTTCTGGTTCCATTGTCTTCACAGCTTCAGTACTTTTATGGGTACTCGATTAAAGCAGAAACACTGACACTTAGAAAGCAGTTTTACTTGTAATCACTGGAGAGCCATATAGGGGCATAGGGGTGGCCTTACTATGAGGCAAACTGAGGCGGCTGCCTCAAGTGCCAGACTGGGAGGGGGCACCACTAGGCCCAGAGTGTAGAATATTGTGTCTGCAGCTGGTGCATATGTATTCTTTCTGCTCTAGATGCACAGAGGTGGTGGAGTGCTGTGCTGGAAGAAGGAGGGCACAAGAGACATAACAGGTTGGCAGGACAAAAGGTGAGAGGGAATAACAGAAAGCAGCAGACGCTGCAGGAAGAGAGGAGGAGGAGGAGCCTCTTATGTACCCCTCTAGCACTTCCAGGCTCCTGGACTGATTGACACCAGCTTCTCAGGGAGCTTCCTGTTTCCTGCTGCTTCCCTGAACCCTCTTGAGGAGGGCAGGCAGTCCACTGAAGTAGTAGGAGCCAGTTAGGCCCTTAAGACGCTGATATCTTCCCTCACTCAGGCCCTGCTACCAGCCTGCTTATTTGTCCCCTTCAGTTGGGTGTTGAGAGCCACTATAGCTGGCACAGCAGTCATGAGTGAAAGAGGAAAATGCCCCTCTGGGGAAGCATTCAGAAGAAAGAAAGAAGCAAAGGAAACTTTTCTATCTCAGCAGGAAGGAGCTCTCCTGAGATACATAGACACAAATGTTCACAGTAAGCCTTCCGGCCGCAGCGAGGATGTTAGTGGTGAGGTGATGCGTGATCTTCCAGTTAGTCAGAGTGCAGATGACCTGGCAGCTACTGCAGCATCCATATCTCCATCTCAAATGGATGTAACCATGCACATTCCTGAAGAGTGTGGTGGAGGCAAAAGAAACAGCTGCTGCTGAGTTTAGTTCCTTAAATCTAGATGATCCAGGACTGCAGGCTCACGTGAGCAATAGCCTGAGGGACTTCCTTGTACTGCATGGGCCACAGCAAGTGAAAAACTTCATGTTCCCCAAAGACAATGAAAATAGAAGTTTTCATCCAACACATTACTGGCGTGAAATCTCCAATGGCGACAAAGTGGAGAGTCCATGGCTTATGTACTCAAAAACCCAGAATGCTGCAAACTGTTTTTGTTGCAAATTCTTCCAGTCTAATGTTCCAGCCACATTGGTTTTGACAGGAACAAAGGACTGGAAAAATCTGGCTAGAAATCTGGTATGCCATGAGAAGGCAGCAAATCACCAGAGAGCATTCCATAGGTGGAAAAAGCTTGAGATGAGACTAAAGTTAAAGGCCACCATAGATGATCAGCATCAAGAGAAGATTGCATCAGAGTCTCTTTACTGGCAAAATGTTCTGAAAAGGCTCATTGCCATTGTGAGAATGCTTGCTCCCCAAAACCTAGTACTGTGTGGCACTTCAGATCAGCTGTATGTGCCAAACAATGGAAACGTCCTTAAAATTGTGGAGCTGATGGCGGAGTTTGATGCTGTACTCCAGGAGCATCTAAGAAGAGTCACCACTCAAGAAATGTACACACACCACTACCTTGGAAAAACAACTCAAAATGAGATCATACAGTTACTGGCAACAAAAGTTAGAAGATTGTGGCAGATCTGAAGTCAGCAAGATATTAGTCTGTTATTCTGGACTGCACACCTGACATCAGCCATATGGAACAAATGACTTTAATGGTGTGTTTTGTAACAACAACAACAACAGAACTTAGTGAAAATGTCCCTGCAATGGTGACTGTCAGAGAGCATTTTCTAGAATTTATTGGCATTGGCGATACTACAGGAGCTGGTATGACAAATGTGCTTCTTAAAAAGTTGGAAGATACAGGAACTGTGACAGCTGACATGAGAGGTCAGGGCTACGATAATGGTGCCAACATGAGAGGAAAGAACAGACACGGATCTGAGAGTTAAACCCTCAAGCTTTTTTTGTGCAGTTCTCTTTCACTGAACTTGTTGATCAGTGATGCAGCATCAGCTTCTAATGAGGCTGCTGAATTTTTTAATGTAATTCAAAGCATCTATGTCTTTTTCTCTGCATCAACTCATCGATAGCAAATTTTGAAGCAACATCTGGGAACATCCTCTCTGACACTGAAACCACTGAGTGCCACATGATGGGAAAGTCGAGTGGAGGTGATAAAGCCTATCAAACACCATATTGGGAAGATAGATGATGCTATGATAGGAACTGTTCATGGGAGAACAGTGGCAGAGGGAAATGGAATAACCAGAAACATATATAACTTCAAATTTCTGTGTGGCTTAGTATTGTGGCATGACGTACTGTTTGAAATAAATGTTGTAAGCAAGAGACTCCAAGGTGTTGACCTTCATACATCTGAAGCAATGGAACAACTGGACAAAGAAAAGTCGTACCTATGGTCTTACCGATCAGATGAGGGATTTCAAAACATTCTGAAGAGTGCACAGAAGTTAGCAGAGAAACTTCACACTGAAGCTATTTTCCACCCATTCAAGAATACAAAAGTCACCGAAAAATATGACATTTTGATTACGAGGCACGGGATAATCCCATAAGAGACCCCAAACAACAATTCAAAGTTGAATCCTTTAACCAGGTGCTAGACTGTGCAATACAGTCAGTTGAACGGTTCATGCAGCTCAAGGAACACAGCAGTATATTTGGGATGTTGTATGATATTTCAAAACTCCTCACTATACCTGAAGAAGACCTACACCAGCAATGCAGGGCACTAGAGACAGTGTCGACACATGATGACATGCGTGATATTGATGCGAGTGATTTAGGTGATGAACTGAAAGCCCTTTCAAGATGCATTTCAGCAGTATCAACTCCAAAGGCTGTTCTGGAATATATGTGCCCAAAGAAGATGACCACCCTCTTTCCAAATGCTTTTGTTGCTCTGCGCATACTTCTAACATTTCCTGTAACAGTTGCCAGTGGAGAATGCAGCTTCTCCAAGCTCACGTTAATAAAAACACATCTACGCTCCACAATGACACAGGAGAGGCTGGTCAGCCTTGCAACCATCTCAATAGAGCATGAGCTGGCCCAGACTGTGGACCTTCAGCAGGAAGCAGTTCAAATCTTTGCAACCAAGAAGGCATGGAAAGCACCACTTTTATTATTCAAACAGATAAAAATGCCAGTGTTTACTATGCAGACAAGAAAAGTTACATTTGCCATTCGGACATCTGAAAGTTAAGTGTTACTTAAAATTTTTGAACAAGGCATTTTAAGTTGTTAGTTCTCCTTTTTTGGGGTAGGTAGCAGAGCAGTACCATGAGAGGAGTAGAACAGGAAGAAGGCAGAATTGAGACCTTTCAAAGTTTTGGCCAAAGCAAGGGGGCATCAGGGCGTCATTTAAGCTCCCCGCCTCAGGTGCCACAATGTTGTGGGCCATCCCTGTAGGGGCACATAAGTTCCATTAATACACATCAAGGGGAGAATTATGCTTATATATCAAGATGTGAATAGATCCCAAATGAAGAGATTTAGGACACAAATGGGTCAAACAGACTCAGAAACTTCAGGTGCTTATAAATGTGGGTGGTTAGAAGACTCCATGGATGGGGGCATTTGCAATACCACATCCTTCCACACTGCATGGCAGTATTGCCATTCTGTTTTGATGCCACACCTAGCCATGCCATTCCCTGAACACACAACTTTTGGGAATGGGTTTGTGGCATCAAAAGAGCAATATGCATCCTTCTTGCAAGTGTTTTGTTGGATAGGGGCAGTATTTCAATTCTGTCCCATGTTTATTTCACACCTAGTTTTGTAGTCCAAACAAAATATGTGCAAACACACCTAGCCACCCCTGCAGTGCCAGATTTCATCCAATGTAATAAAACTGCATACTCTGCAATATCTATCTGAATTGTTTACTCCTTGAACCCTAATCTGAGTATGAACAATACCTTGTGCATCTTCTAGCACAATGACGTACTGATCCATATATGGCCTCCTAAGGCTCTACTGCAATACAAATAATTTATAACAGCAGCAAGAGTATGGAGGCTGCAGCTTATCAGTCAGTGAAGGAGGCAGCATTGTAATATGTATTTGGGGGCAGTGTGGATTATGAAACTAACCATTTCCTGTGCACTATGCATTACTGGAGCAAAAACAATTAAAAGGAGAGGGTGGGACGGGGGGAAATTCCAAAGTAACCCAAAAACTTGAGAAAAGTTTTCAGAATAATTCTCCATACTTCTGTTTTTCCCCTTTGTTACACTAAATTCTCCTGGGGGAAAAAATCTGCAGGGCAAAACATATTGTGACTTAAATTGCATTCATAAGGTTCCTTGATAAAAAAAATCAATGTGTCAGATCAATTTTTCTTAAACAAGTTCATCATACTCTGGAGCAATGAGCCAATCATTAGGGAATGTTTTTCAGCTGCTTTGCAGCCATCCTACTTCAGTAATTGCTAGAATTTCATATCGACAAGTGATAGGATGCCTTGAAGGCTGAATTGATCTGTTAGCCTGTAGTGCTACAAGGCAATGCCGTAACAATAAAGATATATCCCCAGAGGGTCTAGGGCTGGAAATCAAACAGGAGGTAAGCTGTTACATTATGCATTTGACCCTAGAGGTAGTTCAAGAGTGCAAGATTTTTGGTTTTATTTGAAGCCACAAAAAGAAGGGGGTTGGGGAACCTACTGCATAATTTTAAAAGATTTTCATTGAAGAAAGGGGAGCTGTGTGACATACACTGACCATATTTGCTGGACATCTGGATGCCAAGAAAAATATACTAGGAATTATAGAATTGTAGAACTGGAAGAGAGCTTGAGAGGGCATCTAGTCCAGTCCCCTGCACTCATGGCAGGACTAAATATTATCTAGACCATCCCTGACAGGTGTTTGTCTAACCTGCTCCTAAAAATCTCCAATGATGTAGATTCCACAACCTCCCTGGGCAATTTATTCCAATTCCCTGACAAGGGGGCATGGATTAGCATTCACATTGCACTCCCCATCAGTACCCATCCCAGGCAAGCTAA
Organism: Natator depressus; assembly: GCF_965152275.1. Taxonomy (NCBI): domain Eukaryota; kingdom Metazoa; phylum Chordata; order Testudines; family Cheloniidae; genus Natator; species Natator depressus. The sequence goes on along the minus strand of NC_134238.1, from coordinate 91,464,889 downwards.
TAATCCAACCAGTGGACCAAATTCAGTGATGAATCCTGGTCACGGGCCACCTGAGACATGTGGCGCATATGCTAGGATGACGACAACCCTGACAGGAAGTTCTTCCTAATGTCCAACCTAAACCGCCCTTGCTGCAATTTAAGCCCATTACTTCTTGTCCTATTCTCAGAAGTTAAGGAGAACATTTTTTCCTCCCTCCTTGTAGTAACCTTTTATGTACTTGAAAACTGTGATGTCCCTTCTCAGTCTTCTCTTCTCCAGACTTAAACAAACCCAATTTCTTCAATCTTCCCTCATAGGTCATGTTTTCTAAACCTTTAATCATTTTTGTTGCTCTTCTCTGGACTTTCACCAATTTGTCCACATCTTTCCTGAAATGTGGCACCCAGAACGGACTACAATCCTCCAGTTGAAGCCTAATCAGCGTGGAGTAGAGCAGAAGAATTACTTCTTGTGTCTTGCTTACAACAATCCTGATAGTATATCCCAGAATGATGTTCGCTTTTTTTAAGCAACAATGTTACACTGTTGACTCATATTTAGCTTGTGCTCCACTATGACCCCCAGATCCCTTTCTCCAGTTCTCCTTCCTAGGCAGTCATTTCCCATTTTGTTGGCGTGCAACTGACTGTTCTTTCCTAAGTAGGATACTTTGTCCTTTTTGAATTTCATCCTGTTTACTTCAGATCCTTTCTCCAGATAATTTTGAATTTTAATCCTATCCTCCAAAGCCCTTTCAATCCCTCCCAGCTTGGTATCATTTGCAAACTTTATAAGTTTACTCTCTCTCCCATTATCTAACTCATTGATGAAGATAATGAACAGAACCAGACCCAGAACTGATTCCTGTGGGAACCCACTTGATATGCCCTTTCAACTTGACTATGAACCACTGATGATTACTCTCGGAGAATGGTTTTCCAACCAGTTATGCATTCATCTTATAGTAGCTCCATCTAGGTTGTATTTCCCTAATTTGTTTATGAAACGGTCATGTGAGCCAGTATAAAAGCCTTACTAAACTCAAGATATACCATATCTACCACTTCCCCCCTATCCACAAGGCTTGTTACCCTGTCAAAGAAAGCTATTAGGTTGTTTTGACATAATTTGTTCTTGACAAATCCATGCTGGCTGTTACTTATCACCTTATTATCTTCTAGGTGTTTGCAAATTGATTGCTTAATTATTTGCTATATTATCTTTCCAGGTGCTGAAGTGAAGCTGACTGGTCTGTAATTCCCTGGGTTGTCCTTATTTCCCTTTTTATAGATGGGCACAGTCCTCTGGAATCTCTCCCATCTTCCATGACTTTTTGAAGATAAATCGCTAATGGTCTCAGATATCGCTAATGGTTCAGCTCCTTGAGTATTCTAGGATGTATTTCATCATGCCCTGGTGACTTGAAGACATCTAACTTGTCTAAGTAATTTTTAGCTTGTTCTTTCCCTATTTTAGCCTCGGATCTGACCTCATTTTCACTGGCATTCATTATATTAGATGTCCAATTGCTACTAACCTTTATGCATTTGACCCTGAATGGCTTGACCCTGATTCAAAAAGGAAGCTAAAATAATGGTCATCATTATCAGTCAGATTCTTAATCTTAGGTTAAAAGTTTCCTGATTTCAACTGGAATGTATGAGAAATCACTTTCACATAGAAAATCTCCCCTATCTGTTCCTATAGAGGAAAAAAATATTTGCCTTGTAATGATTCTTGGAGAGCTGCACTCTGCACTTATACAACCTGCTAGCTCAGCAGGTTATCATAACATGAATACATAAAACACCTAACTGAAATCAAGGTTCAATTCATTATAAAGAGGACTCTCGGTGATATGGTCAGGTCACATTAGCAGTCACAAGTCAGAGTGCAGATTCTATCAAATGTAAAAATTAGATCTCAGATTGATAATATGCACACATTTGCACATTGCAAGATCAGTTTAATCATTCAGAGTGTGTTTTGCGGTGGAGGGGGGAGGAGATTTATACTCTATTTCTGCAGGTCTCAAATTTAGGATGAAAGCAGCACAGAATGCAAATATACCCAGAAACGTCAGAAAACAATGCTACTTGGATATCTAAGACTGTGAGCCAAATCTCCATCCCATTAGAGTCAGTGTGGGTGTTACCACTGGCTGATTTACTCAGGAGCAGTGCTTGTCGATCTCATTGCATTCTGACAGCATTAAGTACAGTATATATGGTACAGCATAAACTACTAGTATCACCATACCACGCACTCCAGATCTCCCTTGCAAGCACCACTCTCTTTTCCCCTAACTGCAGTCACTAGACATGCTAGGAATGCACCTGTGACTCGAAAATCACCAAACACTGAGTAGCACCCACAAAGCTAGCTGAACTTTTTTGGAAGTTTTTGGAAAGGGTAGGGGACAATTTTCTAGTGCAAGTGCTGGAGGAACCAACTAGGGGCAGAGCTCTTCTTGACCTGCTGTTCACAAACCGGGAAGAATTAGTAGGGGAAGCTAAAGTGAATGGGAACCTGGAAGGCAGTGACCATGAGATGGTCGAGTTCAGGATCCTGACACAGGGAAGAAAGGAGAGCAGCAGAATACAGACCCTGGACTTCAGAAAAGCAGACTTTGACTCCCTCAGGGAACTGATGGGCAGGATCCCCTGGGAGAATAGCATGAGGGCCAAAGGAGTCCAAGAGAGCTGGCTGTATTTTAAAGAATCCTTATTGAGGTTACAGGGACAAACCACCACGATTTGTAGAAAGAATAGTAAATATGGCAGGCGACCAGCTTGGCTTAACAGTGAAATCCTTGCTGATCTTGAACACAAAAAAGAAGCTTACAAGAAGTGGAAGATTGGACAAATGACCAGGGAAGAGTATAAAAATATTGCTCGAGGATGCAGGAGTGAAATTAGGAAGGCCAAATCACACCTGGAGTTGCAGTTAGCAAGAGATGTTAAGAGTAACAAGAAGGGTTGCTTCAGGTATGTTAGCAACAAGAAGAAAGTCAAGGGAAGTGTGGGCCCCTTACTGAATGAGGGAGGCAACCTAGTGACAGAGGATGTGGAAAAAGCTAATGTGCTCAATGCTTTTTTTGCCTCTGTCTTCACGAACAAGGTCAGCTCCCAGACTACTGCACTGGGCAGCACAGCATGGGGAGGAGGTGACCAGCCCTCTGTGGAGAAAGAAGTGGTTCGGGACTATTTACAAAAGCTGGATGAGCACAAGTCCATGGGGCTGGATTCGCTGCATCCGAGAGTGCTAAAGGAGTTGGTGGATGTGATTGCAGAGCCATCGGCCATTATCTTTGAAAACTCATGGAGATCTGGGAAGTCCCGGACGACTGGAAAAAGGCTAATGTAGTGCCCATCTTTTAAAAAGGGAAGGAGGAGGATCCTGGGAACTACAGGCCAGTCAGCCTCACCTCAGTCCCTGGAAAAATCATGGAGCAGGTCCTTAAGGAATCAATTCTGAAGCACTTAGAGGAGAGGAAAGTGATCAGGAACAGTCAGCATGGATTCACCAAGGGCAAGTCATGCCTGACTAATCTAATTGCCTTCTATGATGAGATGACTGGCTCTGTGGATGAGGAGAAAGCGGTGAACGTGTTGTTCCTTGACTTTAGCAAAGCTTTTGACACAGTCTCCCACAGTATTCTTGCCAGCAAGTTAAAGTAGTATGGGCTGGACGAATGGACTATAAGGTGGACAGAAAGTTGGCTAGATTGTTGGGCTCAACGGGTAGTGATCAATGGCTCCATGTCTAGTTGGCAGCCGGTATCTAGTGGAGTGCCCCAAGGGTTGGTCCTCGGGCCGGTTTTGTTCAATATCTTCATTAATGATCTGGAGGATGGTGTGGATTGCACCCTCAGCAAGTTTGCAGATGACACTAAACTGGGAGGAGAGGTAGATACACTGGAGGGTAGGGATAGGATACAGAGGGCCCTAGACAAATTAGAGGATTGGGCCAAAATAAATCTGATGAGGTTCAACAAAGACAAGTGCAGAGTCCTGCACTTAGGACGGAAGAATCCCATGCACCGCTACAGACTAGGGACCGAATGGCTCGGCAGCAGTTCTGCAGAAAAGGACCTAGGGGTTACAGTGGACGAGAAGTTGGATATGAGTCAACGGTGTGCCCTTGTTGCCAAGAAGGCCTATCACATTTTGGGATGTATATGTAGGGGCATTGCCAGCAGATCAAGGGACGTGATCGTTCCCCTCTATTCGACATTGGTGAGGCCTCATCTGGAGTACTGTGTCCAGTTTTGGGCCCCACACTACAAGAAGGATGTGGAAAAATTGGAAAAATGTCCAGCAGAGGGCAACAAAAATGATTAGGGGACTGGAAAACATGACTTATGAGGAGAGGCTGAGGGAACTGGGATTGTTTAGTCTGTGGAAGAGAAGAATGAGGGGGGATTTGATAGCTGCTTTCAACTACCTGAAAGGGGGTTCCAAAGAGGATGGATCTAGGCTGTTCTCAGTGGTAGCAGACGACAGAACAAGGAGTAATGGTCTCAAGTTGCAGTGGGGGAGGTTTAGGTTGGATATTAGGAAAAACTTTTTCACTAGGAGGGTGGTGAAACACTGGAATGCATTACCTAGGGAGGTGGTGGAATCTCCTTCCTTAGATATTTTTAAGGTCAGGCTTGACAAAGCCCTGGCTGGGATGATTTAGTTGGGGATTGGTCCTGCTTTGAGCAGGGGGTTGGACTAGATGACCTCCTGAGGGTCCCTTCCAACCCTGATATTCTATGATTCTAACTTATGACTTACCCCTCCAGCAGTCCTCATATCTGTCATTATCATTTAAACATGGTGGGTCACTGACTTACTGTAGATAGCAGATATTCCAATAATTGCCCATCGCCACCTTTCACTCAATCTTAAAATCAATGTGTGGTATAGAATAATAGAAGATTTGGGTTGGAAGAGACCTCAGGAGGTCATCTCATCGAACCCCCTGCTCAAAGCAGGACCAACACCAATTAAATCATCCCAGGCAGAGCTTTGTCAAGCTGGGCCTTAAAAACCTCTAAGGATGGAGATTCCACCACCTCCCTAGGTAACCCATTCCAGTGCTTCACCACCCTTCTAGTGAAATAGTGTTTCCTAATATCCAACCTAGACTTCCCCCACTGCAACTTGAGACCAGTGCTCCTTGTTCTGTCATCTGCCACCATTGAGAACAGCTGGCTCCATCCTCTTTGGAACCCCCCTTCTAACTCTATCTTAAAATCAATTTGTGGTAATGACGAATGATTATTTAAAATCAGAAAAAAGTGGGGGAGGGCAGGGACAAGAGGAATATGCATGTTTGTTGTTAGAATGTGGGTTTGGGGTTTTATTTTTGAAATAATGGAACATTTGCCAAAGTTTACTTTAGCAATAACAGATGATTCAGGTGATCAGTAACACATGGGGCCTTTCACCTTCAATTGACTGATTCAAATCCAATTTACGTTAATAGTTACAGATTCAAAATTTTTACGAGCTGGGTGATAGCTATTTAGTGGGTTACATGACATGAGTAGCTGGTCTTGGTACCATTCTCAGGGGGTCTACATCACACACACACAAAAAATCACCAGTAGATATGGAGAGCCCATTCCCCCTTGCAAGGTGTAGCATGGATCTCAGTTTGTACTCAGACTACAGTGCTGTCTTATGAGAACTCTGCACCAGCATAAAAACCACTTCTAAAATAGATCAATAAAACAAGTGTACACATGATGCAAAGTATTTCTTGGGTAAGATCCAGACAGAGTTCCATCAGTGCCTGACATAGTTAGGGGAGGAAGGGCCAAAGTGGCTTTACACCACAGTACTCTGGCAGTTAGGGATTCCCAGATGTTTTAGAATGCTGGCCATGCCCCCTGCTATGGTCATGCTCCCTCCACCAAGGGTTATGAGGGTGGAGCATACAGCTAGAATTCCCAGGTAGCCATTTAAGATGACTTTAAGGTTGCATTGTGCTGTCAGAATAGTGGAAAGCAGCCTTAGAAAGGGACAAGACCTGATTCTGTTTCTTTAAGCTCCTTGAGGCATAGGCATTGTCATTTATATATCATTAAAATTTTGTGCTTTGTACTCTATAAACAAATAAAAATATTAACTAGGTGCACTAACATCATGTGATGTGACAGAGTGTAATGTCTCTGTTGCCAATTGTGAGTAAAACAGGAGTAATTGGTTATATACCTACTATTTTTAAATCTAATTTTAAAGTAAATTTCTTTGCAATTAAGGGAACACCCAAACAAAAAAAAAAATCACATTCTCATGGCTGGGCTCATAACAAAAAGCCCAGCAGGCTGCATAACAAAAAAGGGCTCATTTCATTATGAGTATATCTTTAAATATTGTTTTCTAAATCGCAGGAGCTAATTAAGCACAGCTGGGCTTACATCAGCACAACTCAACTGTGACAAATAAGCCAACAAGACATAATCGATTATCGTTAATCACTAAATTCACTTAGTGACTTTTCGAGGTACTAAATGAACTAGAGTTGTTTATAGCCAGCTCTTCAATGGTTAAAAGTGAAATACTCTGTAGATTTCATGTAAAATTGGATAATCATGGCAGCACTGTAATGTGCACATGCCTGGTATTTACAAGCCAAAGGCTGACTGATATGAAAGAAGAAAGAAGTTGGCTATGTGCCAAAGATCTATTATATTGCATTGTTATGAGTGATAATAGAAAACTGAAAATAATGTACTATTGATACCCCTAAAAGGGTGCACAGAAAAATGATGAGAACAAGGACTAGGCATCAGGACTCCTGGGTTCTGTTCCTACCTCCACCTTTGACTTCCTGGGTAACTTTAGTAAGTCACTCATTTCATGTTTACCCACTCACAAAATGGATATAAGACGACATTACTTACCTGCAAGGCTTAATCAACGAATGCTTTTAATATAAAGCAAGCATTGGTTTTCAGGAAATATTGTTTGTTTTGAAACATGGGAAATCAGTTCAGTAAACCGATTCATTCTTATGTCAGGTTACCTTTTGATTGATTCTTTTAAACAGGTTTCATCATTTCTCAGTTGTTTACTGAAATGCTATTAGTATTAATAGTTTTTATTTTCCAAAAGGAAGAGTTGCCCTTTTGAAGGCTGAAGTGTTTTATACCCACATTACATTCTTTAAGCCAACTGGGGCAGCTCCTGGCTAAGGAAAATTAGTGTCACTTTAAGTATTAACTGCTGGACATAATAGATAGTGCTCTCTCGGTCCAGCACAAAATCATCAATTTTATTTTATTGTGCTCCAAGTAGCACAGGCTCAAGATCACTTATAAACTGCCCAAATCTCTCAAATCACGGAACTAATTTGTTACTAAGAAGCAGAAGCGTAGAAACACTTCTCTGCCTCAGGGTTCATAATGCAGCTGAGATATGACAGTGCCCAAACACATTCCATGCCAAGGAGTGTCTTATTGTTTAAATTAATTTCAGAGATAAAAAAACTGAAGCTGTGACCTCCTTCCCTCCCGATTCTCACACAGATTAGTTATAGGGCAACTAGACTGAGCTAAGTGAGAACCCACTCATGGGCCTAGATTACCCTCTCCTGTGGAAAACCTGTGGGAGGAGATTGGGAAGACAAGAATCACATGAGAGTTCTGTCACAGCCCAGTTCAGTTGGCAGGGCACTTAATGAGGCCTCAGGAAACTAGCGCTCAGTTCCTAGCTCTAGTACTGACCTGCTGTGTGACCGTGGGCAACTCACTTCACCTCCCTGTATTTCTTATCAATGTAAGGGGACTGTTGCCCCCTTACTAACATTCAGTGGGGGTGTTTTAGTTGCTAGCTCCCAGTACTAAAAAGGGGGAAGGGTCTATGGGGAATCAGGACCCTGAGACTGACAGCCCCCAGGGGAGAGGCCAATGCTCCAGGTCAGTCTGAATGACCAGGTGGGCAGGCTAATCAGGGAGTCAGGAGGCCAGGGGGGGTCCCATCCTCCATGTGAGCTGGAATTGCCGGGGTCAGACAGAGTGGGGCCGAGCTAAGGAGAAAGCAGGGGCCCAAGCTGAGCTGGGGAGCAGAGCTGTGCCAGATCCAGAGAGAGCAGACCCTGTCCTGGGAGCAGAGCTGCAGCCCCAAAGCCAGAGGCACAGCCCAGAGAGAGCAGGCTTGCCCTGGGAGGAGAGCAGTGCCGGCCAGGGCCAGAGGGGCAGCCCACGGGGCAGGTCAGTGCTGGGAGCAGAGTCACGGGGGGAGCCTGCAGAGCGGACCTGTCCTGGGAGCCGAGCTGTGGCAACCAGAGGCAGAGGGGCCAGAGAAGCAGCCCAGGGAGCTGGAGACAGAGCAGCAGTGCAGAGACAGAGTAGTGCAGCTGGGGCTGGAGCAGTCCGGAGCTGGGTGCGGTGAGCAGCTGGGGAGGGCGAGGGGGACCCTGGGCAGCGGGCCCAGCACAGAAAGACACCTCAGCCAAGAGGCTCTGCAGGCCAGGTTTGGATCGTAACCCTGACAGGGCGGGGACAACACTGGGAAGAAGGGTCCTACCACTTAGAGC